>NW_020837993.1:6568391-6779980 GCF_003676395.1 Aethalodelphis obliquidens
AAATCAAAAAAAAAAAAAAAAAAGGTTCTGAAGAACCTAGGGGCAGGGCAGGAATAAAGATGCAGACGCATAGAATAGACATGAGGACACAGGGAGGGGGAAGGACAAGCTGGGACGAAGTGAGAGAGTGGCATGGACATATATACAATACCAAATGTGAAATAGAAAGCTAGTGGGAAGCAGCCGCATAGCACAGGGAGATCAGCTCGGTGCTTTGTTTCCACCTAGAGGGGTGGGATAGGGAGGGTGGGAGGGAGACACAAGAGGGAGGAGATACGGAGATATATGTATATATATATAGCTGATTTACTTTGTTTTACAGCAGAAACTATCACACCATTGTAAAGCAATTATACTCCAATAACGATGTTTAAAATTTTTTTTTAATTGAAAAAAAAGTTTTCTTTTTTAAATAAAGTATTTGAAAACCTCTGTACTTGATAATCTCTAAATTTCTGTTTCATTCTCTAATTCTCCTTCTATTTAATCATTGTTAAAATGGTCAGTTATGTCACTCTATTCACCTACAGTGATCTTTCAAAAAATTTTATGTAAGTGATTACTTTCTTCCAAGGGGGAGGGTGGTAAAGGGTAAAGTAAACTTATGCTAGGCATTCTCAGAGATATTTTTACTCTATTCACTCAACAACCTTACTGAACGGTAACTTAGTTCGTCTAATGATGAAGAAAATAAAGCTCAGAAGAGTGAAATTCCTTCCTCTTGGAGACACAGAACTAGGAATTTAAACCACCCCCTTGTGCCCCCCAGGACTAACTATCCTCCTTTAATTATACTAGACCATTTTTTTTTTTTTTTTTTTTTGCGGTACGCGGGCCTCTCACTGTTGTGGCCTCTCCCGCTGCGGAGCGGCCATGGCTCACGGGCCCAGCCGCTCCGCGGCATGTGGGATCTTCCCGGACCGGGGCACGAACCCGTGTCCCCTGCATCGGCAGGAGGACTCTCAACCACTGCGCCACCAGGGAAGTCCTATACTAGACTTTTATACCAAATTTTATGAATCTGATTATTTCTCCAAATAATAGAAAGTTTCTACAAAATTTAAATAAACCTTATGCCTGGAGTTAATTTTCTTTTGTGTGAAAATCCCTGGCATTTTATTTTATAAACAGATTTTCTTTGAACATTGATTCTATGGAATTACATGCTTTTCCCCATTTCCACTATGCTATGAATGAAATTGTAGAAATCCTGGTTCAAGATTCTATTTTTTCAAATAACCATTGCATGAGCATGATATAGAGCTATAACTAAAGGAATTCATTAGCATATTGACTCATTTGATAGGCTGAGAACCTCAACTCAGCTACTATATTCTGATGCTTACTTTTCTATGATTAGATAAACATCTGCCCTCCTGGGAAAGGGAGATTTTTAAAATACTTTCTTTATAGTCTATTCATAACAATCATTAGAAGAAAACAGATAAAGTCTGTGTCATTCTTAAATCCACATCTATAGAAGGTAAAAAGAGATCATTGAGGGGGATTCAATGAACAACAGTGGCATCACAAAAGGAACTGTAAACAGATGGTGCTGAGATATAAGAACACAACCTTTCAGAATAGGCTGGATAAATGGAAGACTATATACCACTGAAAACTCAGTACTTTAAGAGCAGTTACTCATTTATACAACAGATACTGATTGAGAACCTGCTATGTACCAGGCACTGTTTCAGACCCAACACCAAACAGACTTTTTCTCCTCTGTATCTATGGAGCCTTCAGTAAATCTAAAACAGAAATGGCTTTGGGTGAATATAATCTGACAATGTAGGTTCATCAACTATAACAAATGTACCACTCTAGTGGAGGTATTGATAATGGGGAGGCTATGCGTGTGGATGGAGCATGGGGTGTATAGAAAACCCTATACTTTTTTCTCAACTTTGTTGTGATCATCAAACTGGTCAAAAAATAAAGTCTTAAATTAAAAAAAAAAATGGGTAAGGAATTCAAAAGCCATGAATATTTCTGAAAGCCACTCCCACCAAATTAATCTGCAAGGCTTTAAATCTTCAGACAGCTAGAAGAAACCCCTAGAGACCTCTTATTCCCAAAGGTAGCCTTGTACAAGATCACTGGTCACTGGGTATCATTAATGATGCTGAAGTTGTTTGCTTGCTCCCTGATTTATTCATTCATTCAACAAATATTTTTTTGAATATCTGCTATGTGTTAACATCTGACGTCCAGAAATTCAATCCCAACTAGATATAATCTTGCATTCATTAGCCATATATTTGAGTAGGAGGGTCAATTATAAGCAAGTTAAATAAAGTATTTTAAACTTTTGATCGATGCTATACTGTCATAAATTTCAGAGGTCTAGTACTTGACATTATATATGGCAGATGTTCATGAAATGAAGGAATGAGGCTTGACATAATTCCTCACCATATTAGGCTATTCATATACAGATTGATTAATAAATGCACTTAGTTATTCACCAAAGAATTACTGGATTTTTACTAGGTGATGAACACTTATGTTAGGAATTGGATCCACAAGGATGAATACGACTTTGCTCATGCCCATAAAGTCACTCACAGTCTGATGGAAGAGACATACAAAAAAAATCCTAAATTAATATGAGAAGCTTTTCAGGAATTCTAGGCACAAAATCCTTCAGAAGTAAAGAGCGAAAGAAACTAACTTTTCGGGAAACTAGGAAAGAATCACAGAGGCATTGACTTTGCAGTTGGGCTTCATACATATTGAAGCCCAAAGTTCTAGTTCAGTTTTTCTATTTCTGAGATTCACAAATGACAAGTCAAGAAAGAAGAAGAAAAATGAACTAGTTTCTTTGCAGGATTCCCAAGCCTGGATGACTAGTTAGTGAGGCTGCTTCCTGCAATGCTGGGAATGAACACTTTAGTCCTCCTTTATTTCTCATCAGAAACTCATTGTTTCCTGTTGAAAACATGTGAATCCCTCATCATCTTTGATAATGATAAAAGGTCATAGGCACACTGACAAAACGATAAAGACAAAAGGATAATCTCAGTCTCAGGTATTTTTTAGTCCTGAAATGCACTCTAACCCCATGAGTTCCTGGAACATGGAGACTGGGGTGCAATAATGCAAAAATAGAAGTGACCTATGCAACTCCATGGCTGACAGATGGTAGACCAGAAAGATAATGCTGAACGTCCACTCTCACGCTGCTCCAGTCATAGTAATGGTGTACAGTTTACTATATCTTCCCTGGCTAAGCATGTCTTTCTTTGATGTTATGCATTTGGGTTCTCTATCATTTCAGGAAGAAACTTACACACTGAAAAATCCTTCCTTTAAAAAAAAAAAAAAGGTTATCATAGAGAGCTGCTGTTCTTCAGGGTCAAATATTATCATGATCCAATCCATCACACCCATTCCCTTATCCCCCTACATATCCCATGAGGCTTCTTTATCTTATACTCTCCAGAATCATCCTTTCTAGCTACAGGAACACACTCCTAAAGAACACACTGCTAAAGAACCACAGAAGTTCTTTATATGATGGGAAGATACTCTGAAAGTCTTGACATCCATAAAACTGTATCTCCTTTGGACAGTTGAAGCTGGTGGCTTAGAAGCACAGGAGCCACACAGACCAAGCAAAGTCAAATTTCCTTGTAAACTGCACCTGTATCCAGCATCAGACAGCATGGATTTCTGCCTTTTAAAATCCTTAAAAGGCAGCACTTAATGCCCTCCTCTGTGATTCCTGTCAAAGAGAAAGCCCTTGACTTCAGAATTAAATCCCAGAATAACAATCAATTTATTTATGAGATACCTAAAAGGCATGAAATCAAGGGTATCTAACATGCAGCCTCCATCAACTTTTACATTTTAGTTGTGCTTTCTATAGCAAAGATAAAATCTCATCGTAAACCTCTAGACATAGATCAGATGATGGGGGGGTTCCAAGTACGTCTCTATCTAATGGAGAATCTTTTTCCCTGTAAAAGAAGAACTTTTAACATAAGTTTAGTGCTGTCTTCTATGGGCCCCGACCCTATGGTGGGCACAGGGATTGCTGCCAACTTATGGTGCACATTGATTAGTCCTTCAATTCTTTGAATCACTTTTGTGGGGATGTTTTTCTCTGCAAACTAGGCTGAGCTAATGGTGCTGGGTCCAGGCTCTGCAAACAAATAGACCTTATTTCAAAGTTTGTGTCTGTTTTTTTCAAGCTGTGTCACCCGTAGCAAAATATTTTACCTCACTATCCCCTAAGTTCACCTGTAAAACACAGATGTAATAATACCTACATCTGGCAAGACGGCAAGATGAAGAGAGAAATAAAATGAAAGCTCCTGGCACAGTTAAATGTTCATACATGTTCACTAGTGTTTTTATCTTTACATAACTAAATGAAGAGGATAGAGTGGGATGATTAGCTCATCTTACAGAAGAGAAAATGGAAGGCTGGAGAGACTGAGTCAATTAAGATGAGACTGTCAATGCCAAAGGTGGAACTAAGATTCTGATGTCTTGTTTTTAAGCTGGTGCAAGCCAAATTTTCTGTAATTATTATTGTCTTCAAAGAACCCATTTTAAACACCAATTTTATGTATTTAAAATGTATTCACTTTGTAGCTATATGTAGTATATATATTGTGTATATATAATATCTACAAAGTGACTCTTTTAGGGCCTTACATAACATTTATCATTAAAAAATCTGTATTATGGTAGAGTAGGTAAAATTCCAGTTTTTAAATATTTAAAGATAAAGATTACTCATGGATAATCAGCTTTTATTATGTTAATATCATGACTAAAAATGAGGTACACGTTTAGGAGTATCAGGAAAATGAAATAAGTTACTTCATGGCTTATCAAGAGCTTTAAATTTACTTATAAGTTTTTAAATGAAATTTGACAAAAGCATGCATATTCTACTGTAACTTGGGGATATATATGAATTGGTATATATGAATGTGTCTATATGTGTATATGTATGTGTGTTTGTATATATATATATGTGTTAATGTGTATGGATATATTATACACACACACACACACACACACACACACACTTTTTCTTCTTTCCTTTTCCTCCATATGAATCCTCACATGAATTTCCCTCGAATTTTCAGCAATCATTATACACTCTAAGAGAAAGGACTTTCTCAGTTGTTTCTTTAATCACAATAAGCTTATGCTTCTTTCTTGATTCAGTTTAGATGGAATTTCTTTTGTCTAAATGGGACTGTCATTTTGCACCGTCAGATCCAGACTTTATAAAATCAGCATACAGAATCAAACAAATAAACCAACATGAGCTTCATATTTCCAATAAGAAGGGAAAAGTCCTACGATTAACTTTTCTTAATACCAAGAGGGAAAGATGTGTATTGTTTGCTTGCTTACTTTTATCAAAGCTTTTCCTTTGAAGGTGGCTGGAATCTCTCTGAGCATTTTCATCTCAGTGGTAAGTCGGTTTGGAATCTGAGTAGAAGGTTCCTGAAAATATTATTTTTGGAAAACTGACACTAATTGAAAGTCAACCCTAATAATGTAAGGCCATCATCAATGGAGCAGAGTGGTAGGAGGGAGCAGAGTTTATAGAGATGAGCCAGAGCATCTGGAACCCTCGTCTGGTCCCCTCAGTCAGAGACCCGGGACTGGATCCTGGGAAGAGAGTCTGGCCTACAGTGTTTTGGCCAATTTTTTTTTAACCTTATTGTTCATCTTATTGCTTATGAATTACATTCCTTTCTATTAATTCAAGATAAGGCTTTCTTCTCTGTCTTGACATTATAGATTCAAAAAAATAATTATTCAACAAAACTGTATTAAGTGTTGTGCCAGGTACAGAAGCTATGACATTGAATCAAGCAGGATTGGGGCCAGGCAGTGCCCACTGGGTTCTAGGACAATAAACATGAGCATAAACAACTTTAATTTGATGTGATTTGATCTAAATACTATGGCAGTATGGAAGGAAGAAGGAAGCAAAGGTGACTACAGTTTCCATCAGAATAATGGTCACATCTTCTAACTACTGTAGCCAGTACCTAGCACTGTGCCTTCATCATAGTAGATGCTCAATAAATAAGGTGGGAGAGAGGATGAGGATAGGAGGCAGGGTGCCTCGAAGAGGATAACTTGGATTTTTATTTTATTTTATTTTTTTTTTGCGGTACGCGGGCCTCTCACTGTTGTGGCCCCTCCCGTTGCGAAGCACAGGCTCTGGACGCGCAGGCTCAGCGGCCATGACTCACGGGCCCAGCCGCT
The DNA here is from genome assembly GCF_003676395.1 of Aethalodelphis obliquidens. Lineage (NCBI taxonomy): Eukaryota > Metazoa > Chordata > Mammalia > Artiodactyla > Delphinidae > Aethalodelphis > Aethalodelphis obliquidens. The sequence goes on from NW_020837993.1 coordinate 6,574,641, forward strand.
CCGTGGCATGTGGGATCTTCCCGGACCGGGGCACGAACCCGTGTCCCCTGCGTCGGCAGGCGGACTCTCAACCACTGCGCCACCAGAGAAGCCCGAGGGTGGAGTTTTTAATGTATACTTACAGAAAATGAATCTGTAAAAGCTAGAGAATGAAGGCCCTTATGAGCAGCACTAAGATTCAGAACATTAACTTACAGGAGACAAGAATAGCAATCAGCTTGAAGCCTGGATACCAGTGAGATGGCCGTTCTGAGCAGCTTTCTCAACTGCCAGAGCTGATTCTTTTACTTGCTGGGCTGAGTTTCCATTAAACTGAGAAAGGCAAGTTTCATGGGGTTCAAGATTTAAGTGTGTAGAATTTGGATTAGCCTTAGGTTTAGGGTCAATGTTGCCAATTCACCAGGCAGGACTGAAGCTAAGAAATAGGTTTAAAAAGAGAAGGAGGGGAAAAAAAGAACATGGCAAAAATAAAACTTTTTTTTTTTATAGATGCTCTTCACTCTGGGTGAATGATAATCAAGTTGTGACCATGTAAAAGCTACCCTTGGTGAAGTCCCCTTGCTCATTTTCTCTCAAACGATGCACACTCATGTCAATAATACCAGGCTTTCTAAATTGTTATAAGGTAGGGCTGCTTGTTGGGGTAATTTGAAATTGGAGTTTGATTGCAAATACGTAATTTCAAATCACTCTAGTAGCAATTACCCTAGTCATTTATTTTGAAGAAAGGATGCCCTCCCAAGGCACTTGCTTTCCTGAAAGGCTGGATCTGAAATTCCAGATGTAGGAAGTCGAGTTGCTCTCCAGGAGGGGATGGGATGCATATGCCATACGAATAGGAATTATGATGTGGATTCTACTGTTTCTGTATCAACAATATTTAGGTAGCTTACCCTTATGATGTTGGAAAAGAAGTGACTTGTGTATGAGATAAAGTAAAATGAAATGATTAACCTGGTGGAAGAAAGGCTTATTTCTCCCCTTAAAGATGCAAAAGCAACACTTCAACATTGTTGATTGTCTCACTGTCTTTCCCAGGTAACGTTTGAGCCCATGACTTTCCAAGGCAGAGAGAAAGATGCTGTGATAGTTAGTTGCAGTTGACATCTCTTGGCTCAGTTGCCAACTCAAAATTGTCACTTCTTTGGAGACAGCCATGATGAACAGGGGAGAACCCTCATGTTTGTGAGCATACTGGGTAATCACCAGCCAAGCTGTGGGATCCAGCTGTGTGATCTCACTGGAATTTTTCATTGTCCATCTATAGGAGCTACCAAATGAATACAACTTCAGTAGCTGTGTGGAAAGTGTTTGTTGACTGATTAAAAACATATTCCACATATCTTGCAAACTCGCTTACATCCACTTCATGACTTTCACTGAAGATTTATTCACATTGTCTGGAAAAAAAAAATTCTTCTCTGTGGTTACTTGGCACAGATAACTCAAAGTGAGACTTGATAAATCCACCTTTAATAAATCAATAAAGACTGTCAGTCTTATAACTCCACAAGTGCTTGTGCAAGGGAGACAGGGAGGAACCCACCAATGAAATAAGTTTGAGACATCAACTAAAGTGGCAGTAATTGAAGCCTGACTCCTGCTTCAGCCAAGACAGCTTCAGCAGGCTACCTTCTTTTATTTCTCTTCCTGTCTACAAAGTAGGATGGAGGTGGTTTGATGAAGAAATTCCCAAACTTGTAGCGGCTGACGCATTTTTTTCTGGGTAACTCAGGGAGTGCAACCTCTCCTCCCAACCCAAAGAATTAGGACATTTTCCAAGATCATCAGACTTTCAGTGTCCCCTTTGAATCTTTCCAGAGATATTGACTAAATGCATGATTCAGTTTCCTTTGGTTCCTGGCATTTCCTGTAGTGTTGTTTTGGGGAACTCAAGGAGTTGCAAAATTGAAACCATTTGATTGCTTGATGAATTGGCCCTGGGTCCAGGGTGAGCTGGATTTTATGTTCAGTTGAGATGCTACGTAGGGGTTAACACCACTTCTGGAGCAACGTGGTAGAAAAAGCACTGGACACGGACCCCAGACCACTGGGTTCTCACTGCAGTTTGACACTAACCTGAGGCAGAGAGAATTTCACCAGCCTTCATTCTCTGCTGTACCTTTTGCTCTGGTCTTCAGCAGCCTGCCCTCAATGGCAGATCTCAGATGGGATGCCTTTAGTCAGTGGCAGTGTGCACTGCACAGAACTGGGAAGCTTGCCTTGTTTTCAGAGTGTTCCCTCTTTATTTTCCTTTCAATTAGTTTTATGTGTCTATTTATTTTCCTCAACAAGTTCATAATTTCATTTCTTTTTTCTGTTTATAGTCCCTCTCTGTTTCCACTCAAACCCTGCCGTGCTACGCACTCTGAAAATCTGCTTGCTTTTTAAGTCCTTCCACATTGAATTATTTATAGTTTTGATAAAGTCCTGTTTTGTCTGATGTTTATTTTCTTTCATAACAAGGAACCTGGGTGAACTTTTCCAAAAGACCAAAAAAGGATTCTAGTTTTTAAAGATGCTAGGCAACCCCTGGCCAAAATGTACAAAACAAGCCTTGGGTGCCCTTTCTTCTGTGAGTTGGGTTTTTCCCCCTCTGGTAAACATTCTTTCATCTAAATGTGTTGCAGGGAGGGGAAAGGAAAATAAATCCCTTCAGCATGGACTCTCTCCAGAACACAATTAGGTGCCTCTCTTCACTAGCCAATCCCTGTGCTTCAATCACTTCTAGACTAATAATGATACTTGGAGTCCATGAGAGGAATCCTGGATTGTGATTGGCAGGTGTGGTCATGTGATAAAGATGTTCAATTATCCTACATTTTTTTTACTCTAAAGTCTACATGAAAATAACTCTTCACTTTTTGCCATCCTGATTTTAGTTTACTTCTGCGGCTTTTCCATTGTTACCCCTCTAGCTAATTTTTCACGTCACTCATGTCACTGATGACTTTGAGCCTTTGTAGCTGAATAGGTTTCAGACTCACACCCCTTCCCCCTTCCCTCTTCCTCCAACATCCTTTCCCTGCTTTACCTTTTCCCATCCCATCCCATGTTTCCTGCATTAAATTAATTAGTTTAGGTGTTGAAGATGTGTCCATAGGGGATGGAGAGAGAGAGATTTTTAGCCTTCAGTGCTAGATAAAAACACACCACACCCCCTCACACTCACATATATCACACATGCACACACACACACAGAACGTGAAAACAGGATGGATAGCCAGTGCTGTCAGGGTGACCAAAGATGAGAAAAAAGAACAGAGCAAATATACAAACCAGAGGCTATAAGTTAGCTATACCCATTAAAGTAATTTGGAATACTGAATAAGGGAAAAACAAACGGAAGTCTCATATCTTGAATAGTTCTGAGGGTATAATTTTTTATTCTGTTATATGAAAAAGAGAAAGTTTTATTTCTTCACCTTCCAATCTATTATTTCCTCCTCTCTCCCTTTTCCTTTTGTGCATTTTTATTATATATATATATATATATTTATATATATATCCCCCTCCTCCCCCACTCCTCTTTCCAATCCTTCCTTTAAGGTTTAATTTAACAATAACATTTGCGATTGGGGTCCCGCGCATCTCAAGGGCATTGCGCTTGAAATTGCACACACTCTGCACCATTTATCATAGGCTGACATGTGTCATGTTCCAGACTGCAGCTCCAAGAGGTTACAGCTCACGACTGCTCCTTTGTTGATCCGCTGCCGAGACAACTGAGGCACCTTTCTTCCCTTCTCCTTACATTTTTTTTCTTCTTATTAAAGCTGCCTCATCCCCTTTCTGAAGGCCTAACTCACCCCTTCGCAGAAGAAGAAACACAAAAGAATGTGCATTGTGTTAGACGCTGTGTCCCTCATTTCCTGCGATTTCTGATGGGGGCCACTCGGTGTTTAATAAGATCGGAATGCACCACTATAAACTTTCATCTTTGTCGACAGAGAAACGGAAAAGGTCATTAAAGTCAGCACCAACCTGGCTTTGTTTCCAAGCAGACGGCGTCCTGTGCAGGATGGGAACATTTGGAGCCCTAACTGGACCCCTGCCACACTGACAGAGGCCACCCCATGTCCTCCTTGCAAAGCATGGTCTTTCATAGTGGGTTCCTCATTTCATGCCATCTTCTAAGCCAGCTGGGATTTGAACTTAACCCCGAAAACTCCTTTTTTTTGCAAATGGAAGTATTGCATCAAAAGATACAGGACTATCATTTACCAGTACCAGGCCTCAGAGGGCCTCACCCACCAAGGGCTCAACATTTAACAGAAACTTGGGCTGAAGTGACAATTTGCAAAACTTTTAAGACTAGGCTAACTGCAATAAATATTTACTGGGGTTTTTCCTCATGGCCAGTTTTGTCTTAAGTTTTTTTTTTTTTTTTTTTTTTTTTTTTTTTGCGGTACGCGGGCCTCTCACTGTTGTGGCCTCTCCCTGTTGCAGAGCACAGGCTCCGGACTCGCAGGCTCAGCAGCCATGGCTCACGGGCCCAGCCGCTCTGCGGCATGTGTGAATCTTCCCAGATCGGGGCACGAACCTGTGTCCCCTGCATCGGCAGGCGAACTCTCAACCACTGCGCCACAAGGGAAGCCCCTGTCTTAGGGTATTTTAAAGCCAGTATCCCTGACTGTATATTTTCTTCTGTGAAGAAGAGTTGGAATTCTGATTTTAAAAGTACAGACATAGAAAACAAACTTATGGTTATCAAGGGGAAATGTTGGGGGGCGAGATAAATTAGGAATTTAGTATTAACCGATACATATTACTATATATTAAATAGATAAACATCAAGGTTCTGCTGAATAGCACAGGAAACTATACTCAGTATCTTGTAATAAGCTATAATGGAAAAGAATCTGAAGAAGAATATACTCATATATATATATATATTCAGATATATATATCTGAATCTCTTTACTGTACATCTGAAACACTGTAAATCAACTATATTTCAATAAAAATATTATTAAAATAGAAATCGAATAGAAATACAAATATTATATTTCAATAAAAAATCTTATTAAAAATAATAAAGAAAATTTTAAAAAATTTAAAAAGTAGATTTCTCATACATTCTCCTCATTCTCCCACCTCCTGCCCACATGTTCACATTTGGCCTCTTCCAGCTTCCCTTTCTTCCTGTGGCAAAACAACCCCGTCACTCTTCTCCCTGCTCCCCCCTTCCCCCCAGTGAACTTGCCACTGCCGTCCTCCCCTCAGATACCACTTCCTCAGGGCAGCTCACACTGTGCTCCCCTGCCCTCTCCCCTTGCACCTTGCACAGCCACCTTTTCTCTATGGGGCTGACCACAGCTCTATTGCAGTATTTATTTTCATATCTTATTACATGTTACCTCCCAAGAATTTAATCTTTCTGTTTTGCTCATCCTTGTTGTCTCAGCTCACAGTAGGCCTTCAAATGATTTGTTGAGTGAATGAATAAAAGACACTGTTAAAACCCTCCTTAGGGATTCTGGAAGGAGTTGCAGGATGGCAATTCCATGAGCTCTTTCCTTGACTACGCTCAGCGTCTGTGGCACTGGCTGTCTCCCTCCCCTTCACACTCATCCAGCCATGTTAGGTGAACACTTACCTCTTAGAAGTGAGGCACTCCTATGAACTTGGGACTGGGAGTGTGTATAATAAACAGAAACATATATACACACAATTTGTCATTGGCTGCTGAAATTCACCCACAAAGGAAGTGTGCCAGCTTGGAATAAAGAGGGCATTTGGTTAGGTAGTGCTTACTAAGACTGACTAGTTGTCAAGTACTGGGCTAATTTTCAGGACTCCAAAGGTGGTAAGAACTACCCCTGGCTAGAAAAAGCCCACAGTCTGGCAGGAGCAATAGTGAATCCAGAACAATAAAGGTTATGACCAGAGAGTGATGGGAGAGCAGAGGCCACCCATCTGCTGAGACTTTGAGGAGGGTTCACAGAAAAAGTGAGGCTGAGTCTTTAGGAAGGAAGTGAAGCTCCAGCCAGATGGTTAAGAGTAAAGGGTCTTCCTGGAGGTACTGCCTGGATGAAGGCCAGGGGAATGTGAATGCAGGGTGACTGTTCTATCCCCTAATTCCATTGACATCTCCTGCATGACTGAAGAATCATTTGGTCAGCTTTGGGATTCTTCAGGACATAACTATTAAGTGGCCTGGGCTTATCCAACCCATAGCAGCAGATGGTCTCCCCTGGCATCTATCTCAGAATTCTCTAAGGGACCTTTACCACAATAGGCCCCTGAATCCTGAAACCAATTATTGATGACTGGTTCCCTTAAGTAAGCCTTAGGAAGCATATGAATGAGATGACTTGTGTGTCTGTGAGAGAGAGAGAGAGAGAGAGAGAGAGAAATAGACCCAATAGCTGGTGAGCTTTACATTATCTTAGAAACAGGTAAAATCCTTGAGTATGTCCCAGAAAAGTTGTGCTGCTACTGAACTTCTAACACTTACCAATTCATTCGAAAAGAACTCTGGCTTTGCAAACTTCCTGTGGTCTACCTGAACAATAATCTACAGCTGAAATCACAGCTCAAGGCCCACTAGAGGAAGAGGTGATTTGAGGAGGGTCCTTGTGACGCCAAAACATCTCATTGAAAAATGAATAATTCAATTGTCAACTCGTTGTTTTGTTTCTAGGACACTAAACATCAGGGTCGTTTCCAAATATATCCATGTTTGGCATCACTTAGACAATACCTTGAGATGATTCACTTTTCATCCAGATATCTTAACATCCTGAAAGATATATCCTAATTGTCATTTAATTTGAGGTCAATATGCTAGCATATGATGAATGAGAAAGTAGTATATGGGCACACTTGGGAAAGAGGTTAAAGTACAGAATCTGAAACACTGAGTGTATAAAAACAATTGAATCTCCTTTTTTTTCTGCCATATATTTATTTTCATAACTGCAAAGTATAATTATTACTCCTATTGTCCTAAAAGAGTGTAATGTCACACAATTATGATTTACCACATCAAACAATGGGGTAATTTTAGAAATTGATAAAAGGCTATGTAATCACTGAGTCAAATATATCACCATTATCAAGGAGGTGAGGGATTTTGGTTATTATTGTTTTCCTGACTTTCATTAAAACTTTCAAAAAACACCTGTAACCAACTCACATTCTTTGCTTATTAAAAGAGGGTCTTTGTTGAGATATGAACTATTGGGTAATAAGAGGGAGGTGACTAAAGGCTAAAAAAGGTTATCTGATTCCTGAAAGGGGAAGGTGGCACCAAACCAAATAAGCAAAGCTAAAAAATAGATAAGACATCATAATAAGCTGAAAAGTATTCAAAAGCAGTCAAGTGAAGATGTTGAGAGTATTATACAAAGGAATAATGATATTTGTACAGTAGGTAAAATATAGATTACAATTTATAACAGGATACAGGAAGGAGACAGGAATTGTTTATAGGACCTTGTGACAGAATTTCAACAAATCTTTTTTAAAAGCTTTCTCTTTGCCTTGGCATCGAATCCTGGGCACCTCTGGCAGCGACATGGGATGAAATAAAATGCCCAGACTGGCAAGTGTTACAGCATCTGAGGAACAGAACTTGAAGTGAATTCCAGATTTGGCTACTATCCTATCTTTTGTTCAGTTCATCTACTGTCAGAAGCATCATTGCCTCTCTGTCGGAGAACACCGATCGGGGAGTAGTTTGCTTGTGGAAAGTTTTCTAATTTATTTTTTAATATCAAGTGGTTCATGTGACCTTTAAGTTGACCTTTTCGGTCTCCATCCTGACATGATTATTTTCTTCAAGGTCCTGGTTCCAAGATACATGTCTAAATTAAGATAATAGTTAAAGAATTTTCTCCCTGCTGTATAACTGGACTTCAATTGCAGTTTAATGAATGGCAGCCCTGCTATTTCCTACCTATTTCATAAAGTTGTTGTGAGGATAAAATGGATTACTATATGTAAAGTGCTAAGAACAGTGCTTGGCACATAATAAAGGCTACAAAATGAGAGTTGTTATTATTGCCATTATTATTACTATTATTATGATGGCAAGTCAGCTGGATGGATAAGTTAGGCTGCTACATATATTCCCACTCTGATTGGGGGTGCAATGTCTTAAGTTTTCCTTGCTTTAGCCTGCTCTTACCCCCATTCTCTCTGTTCCTTTCTTGGTCAAGTCTTATTTAAATCCTTGACTTCTTGTCTCATTTGTGAATTGCTACCATTAACATTTATCACACATTCACTGTGGGCTGGATGCTTTATGTGCATCGTCTCATTTATGATGAGAATCCACCCCCCCAAAAAAACCTTATGAGGTAGATACTATTATTCTTTATCATTTTACAGATGCGGAAATTGAGCTCTATAAAAATTAAGAGGTGTGCACAAAGTTGTACCAGAAGAATGAGTTGACCTGGGGTTTGAGTCCAGGCAGTCCAATGTCGGTGCTGAAGTTCTCACCCCAGTCAGTCTTGTGCTAATTTCTGTCCCCAAGATCACAGCTGGACTCGGTGATTAAACTGCGCACCTGGTGTTCACCCTTTGTCTTCCTTGTGGACTCGGGTCTTGCTTATTCCTCACCCCCAATATCCTACATCTTCTGCTTGGGTTTTAGCCCCTTGGACCTGGAACCAGTGCCACCTGGCCTGGCCGGTATCCCAGTATGACCATCCACAGCACGCTCATTTTGTATTCCTTTTATTAAATATTTCTACAGGGACAAGGAAAATGTTCTATCAAATTCATTTAGAAAAAGAGAGCTTTTCACACAGAGGTAGAAAACAGTAGTCAAATCCACCTCATCAAATTCACATGTGATTAAGCGGATGGACATAATTTTACAACTCCTTGCATCTCCTTACTAGAATTCCTTTTGCACTCTTAAGTGGAAAATGTCAATTAACCCGAAGGCTTAGGAAATGGGGCTTTCCAGGTAAGTTGAGATTTTGTTGTTGCTGTTAATTGATGATCAAACAAAATTAAATCTTTTCTTTCCATTGCCATTATTATCCAATTTTTTTTTCCAGATGGATAAATCCACTTCCCTGCTTCAGCAATCATAGTAAACTGAACTTGGCTCATTCTTTATTTGATGTTTTAGATCCTTACAGTTCCCCAGGGTCCACTTTCTGAATATGAAATATTGGTATTTATTATGGTAAACATAGACTATGGTGGAGATTAAGAACAGAGAGGGATTTTTCTAATTTTTTTCTATGTGCATAAGTATGTAGTATTTCTTTTTCCATCAGAGGTGACTTTTCTCCTTACAGTAAATCAAAGAATAAAAGGAAAAGATCATAGATTTTTGTTGGTTATGCTCAGATCAACCATTTCGTTATTTAATTTCAATTTACTCTTTCCCTTCTGTCCCTTCTGTCTAGTTAGCATGATCCTGCTCAATTATTCTCTTCCCTCTCCAGCTCTTTTGGTTTTCCTCTCCTTCAGCCCCAGGCAGAATGACTTTTCCTTCTCTGTGTCCTCATAAACCACATGCAGCATTTATAAACTTGTCTCAAAATCCTGGTCTATAATCCATTTCCCTGCCATCTCCTTCGCTCTTTGCTCCCTCCTCTGCTCTGATATTTTTGAAACTTTTAATCCTCAAACATCTTCAGTACCTCCGCACGTGGTGCTGATACACTTCACCTTGTTCTTAACAATATGGAAAGACATAGTAAGGGTGAGTACCAGGAATGAAGACACCAGAGTCCTGATGGGGACTCTGCCAATCCTTGGTTACATGATCGCAAGCAAGAAGAGAATGTTAGAGCCAAATGCAACTTGAGAGAACTTGAATCCCCTCATTTTATACATTAAACCAAAGCCCAGCTAGGTCAAATTTCTCACCCACTGTACCAACAGCACAATTTGAACTCAGAACTTCCTATTTTAGATTGATCATTTTCCCTAATTCATCCATCCCAGGAGTCCCTCCTTATTGAGACATGTGTCGACTTTGGGCATAAAATCAAGACAATATTATAGTTGTGAAGGTGCTTTGAAACATGTTGAATGCTAAACACATAAGCACCAATACTCAGCAAAGGGTAACCTACCATTAGCCTTTTTGTGGATTCTGCTAGAATAGTGGAGTTATTGTTGTAGTTCTAAAATACAATTTAGCAAACTTTAGTGACCCTAAGACAAACCAGAAGAGTGAAGTTTGCTGTTAATAACCTAAAGACTGATCACTTTTCCTTCCTACAATTACAATATAAGTGAAAGGAAAAAAAAAAAAAACAAACAGAGCTGGAGCAAAATAAACATAAAAGCACAAAATGATGAAGAATCTTTCATATGGTTTATCTGTTTGTTAATCGCTCTAAGGGAAACAGCAGCAGTATTTCAAACAAATATGCCCAAACAAACAAAGCAAACAATAAATTAAGATGGGCAGCTACCAGATGTAGGTACTCCAGGGAGGTCAAAGGGATGCCCCAGCTGCGGCGAATGCCAAGATGAGAGTATAGAGTCTGGTGCTGAACTGAGTCGTCTAGAAGGAACAAAAGGAATTAAAATGTGAGTACTAAGCAAAGTCTGAAAAGAAGATGGTGAGGATAAATAGAACAAACCAATTCTGTCCTCATATCCAAGGGATTATGATGACAGCCAAAGGAACCATGTGGAAAATGAGAAGTCAGGATGGGAGAAAGGCTGTTCCCTCAGGGAAGACTAAGGTTCCCACCACTCCCTCTTCCTGGGTTCAGGGTATGTGACTTTGGAGAAGATGGCTAGATGTAGAATTATAAGGTGGCATGCAAATTCCCAATACTTATTTCCATTAGTTCTCAGAAACCTATAAGCTTCAGGAGTCTTCCGTGATATCTAAATGAAGTATCTACAGAAACTGACAATATTTGTTGTTTTTTTACGCTTGCATCCAATTACCATATGGAGGGGAAAACGACGGAAATCCACCCCCAGAATCTCTAGGAGAAAAACACTTATATATAAAAAAAAATCTAATGACATTATTGGACACAAACCGGGTTCTTGGTAGGAGTCTTTTGTCATTAGTGAAAAATCATTTACCTATTAATATTGTCATTTTCTTTGAATACAATTCTGCACAAACAGGCTATAGAGGAAGATCTCCTTAATTTGCTTCCCTGGTTGGTGGCCACCTGAAGGAGGGAAGTAGAGCTGCTGGTCCCAGGAAATTGAGACAGGCGGTGTCAGGGAGCTCAGTGGGAAGCTGATTTGAGACTAGAGTAATTGCCAAGATGATTAATTATTCCTCTGAGGCACACACAAGTGTCCTTTTCTCTACTCTTCACCAGCAGGCTGACTTGAGAAGAGGAGCTAGCCCTCACTGGCGGGTCCAGCTGCCCAGGCATGGTCAGAACCATGGTCCCATTGTCCCCTGCAGGACAATGGCCAGGGGACGAGTCCTTCTCTCTCCTCTCTGTAGAACTACCTGAGATGTCACCTTTTCATAGCTCACACCTTCTTTCTTCTAGAGAGTACCATGCATTCCTGCATATTTCTTAAGCACCTGTGAGAGTATTTGCACTCCTCACATGGAGTGCCTGCTCTTAGCTCAGGGTGTTACCAATGTCATTGCATGTGAACCTCCCAGAAGCCCCATAAGGTTGGTATAATTGTCTGTATTCTACAAAAAAAAGGGGCTAAAATCAACAAAGTAAGGAGCTGAGCTCACACAGCTAGGAAGGGGTTGGACCAGAGCACAAGTCTCCCCAACCCAGAGCGCATTGCCTTTGCAATCTACAAGGCCCCCTCCCCACCTGAGCACACAGTTCACCACAGAAGTGCCTTATAATGGAGCGTACATGCATTATTCTCCCCCAGAAAAGCCAATAGAAAATGGACAACATAGAATTACCACAAAGGTATGTTTAGAAATGTTTTTCAGTTTCTTGACTGAAGAAATTAAAGGTCCATGACAACTTTTTGTCAAGTTTTGATTCCATAAACTATAAAGTCCTATTTAAGAGGAGAGATGAATCAAACACGAATGAAGAGATGATAGAGTGTTGCAGTTAAGAGCCCTGTACTTGGCACCATCTTGCCTGGGTTTTTATCTCTCATCTACCAGTTGCTGCATGGATGACACTTAGGAATAGACTTAAACATGCTTTGCTTCAGTTTTCTCATCTGAGAAATGGGTATGTAAAATAACACTTACCTCATAAAATGGTTATAAGGATTAAATGGTCCATGGACAATGTTTAGAACTGTTCCTGGTGCATGGTAACTACTCAATAAATATCAGCTGTTATTATTGTCATGGCAACCATGTACACCAAACTAATTAGCCTCAGATGAATAACACAAATTTTTGGTTGAAAATCAGTGGCAAAAAAGAAACAGGAAAAGCAAGCAGAAAACAAATAAGTAATTTGGCTATAATTCAGGAAAAGAATAATTAGACATTTAGTCTGGCTATAAGTCAACAATGAGACAGAAGTCCACTGCAATTATTTTGAAAAGGTAAATGAATGCAATAAGAAACCCCGTGAATATAGGCAGAGTGTCCTGACATTCTTCTGCCTTCTGCTCTTGTTGATCAGTTCTGAGTCAAATAGTTTCATTTCTGGGCAAAGTCCTTGAAGGGGAAAATTAATAACCCCAAACTAGAGTGTGTCCAGAGGAGAAACAGCAAGATGAAGAGGGGTCTGGCAACCACTCCAGTGAAGGAGTACTTGATGAAAACAAGGAGGTTGAATTTAGAGCCATGAAAAAGGGGAAAATCCTGACTATTCTAGAGAATGTTTTAACTTTTCCATTGTCCAACTATGAAAGAGGATGTTTTGTTAGCTCATGAGAACCCTGTCTCTGAGAGTATTCTTGAAAACTTGAAAAAAAAAACATCGTGGATTTTTCTAAGAAGATAGTTGTTGGAAATCTGAATTCCATAAACTGGTGGTTGGAAGGCTTCCTACCATGTCTGCTATTTTCTGATTCTGTGACAGAAAGAGATAAGTCTGCATAGCCACCTGCCTCTGGTAAGCAGCCTCCACTTTTATGACCTACCATACTAACTAGTACTCCCCATGCCCTCAGATTTCTGTAATGGGTGGAGTTGTCCCCACCAGGGAGTATGCTGCTCACTAAGATACCCACGGACTTCTGCTTCTTTCCATTGAGTTGGATGCTTTCCAAGAACCAGGTGTATTTGTCTCCGTTTCTATTTAAACCAGTTGCATCTGTTACTGTAATTGCTTAGTTTCATTAAACATTATGTAAACTGGTGAAATATTAGTGTTAGAAGAAAGCAAGATGTTGTGTCTATGAAAACGAAGTTGAGTGCTTTGGAGAGATTTGATGAAGGCGATTTGCTCAAAAGTAATTGCTGTTAAATTAGGTGTGAGTTAGACAAATGTGTAAGATTGGGAAAGATCATTAAAATTTAGATGGATTCTCTTCTGAGATTGCTCTGCAAGTCTTTAAGTTCTTGCTCCACTTTGTAGCAACTGAAAAATCATGGATGTTTCTTCATGGGTGTAATTTATACAAAATGACGCCGCAGAACTCTGACAGAGCTGGCCCATAAGCAGAGAGGATGTCTTGGCCCTATATCAAAAGGTTGACAAATTAAAGATACATTTTTAGAGGTTTTAAGTTTAAAAGTTTAATATATGATGTTTCTTTTTTATGAGTCTCTGCTGACTGGATTTTTTTTTTTTTTTTTTTTTTTTTTTTTTTTTTTTTTGCGGTACGCAGGCCTCTCACTGTTGTGGCCTCTCCCGTTGCGGAGCACAGGCTCCGGACTCGCAGGCTCAGTGGCCATGGCTCACGGGCCCAGCCGCTCCGCGGCATGTGGGATCTTCCCGGACCGGGACACGAACCCACGTCCCCTGCATCGGCAGGCGGACTCTCAACCACTGCGCCACCAGGGAAGCCCCTGCTGACTGGATTTTTAAATTCAACACTGATGATCTACCAGCCATAACTGTACAGATTAAAGAACTCCTCTTGTTCAGCCAAGTGACAGCCAAGCTACTAAAAAAGTGGATTTGCCATAACTGTAGGGAGGACTGGCATGACAGAGTGTGACTCCAGAGTTCCATGGTGGGCCAAGGCCGGGACAGGCATTTCGGACATGGAGATATAGTGTGGTGAGCATTGCCAAGTGAAAGGAAGGGAGGCAAAGTAGGAAGATTGGTGGTCCTGGATCCAAGATGTAGGTTTAGGATTCAGTCCATGAGACAAAGAGGAGTAGGGTGAAGCAAGTCAATGTCAACTATTGGATGTTCTTACCACCAGGTAAGCAATGGAAGTGTCTGAGATGTAGCTAAGACACAAAAGCCAACAACCAGTGAGGCAGGAAAGATAGGACCAGGTCCAAGGACAGCCTACTCATGTATAGATATTAGGCGGAAAGCAAAGCCACCTCCTTGTTTTCCACTTAAGGAGGCCATGATGCATGGAGGAATGACATCTAAAACGGAAACTTTGTAGCATCTGAACAAGGAACTGACCAGGAAAACCATGGAGCATGCGCAATAAAAATGCACAGGTTGTTGACAACCCTGTATGACCTTCCATGTGTGGCCGCTTGACTAGTAAGGGACAATTTAAGGGAAAACAGCTTTTCGAGCACATGTACTGTGGCTTCAGAAGACAAATGCGCAGGACCAGGAGCTGATACAACCTGGTGCAATCCAGGCCATGCCTCCGCTTTCCCCTCAATGAATGTTCCACCCCTAATCAAAAAGACCCTCACCATTTAAAGGGCTAAAAATAAGATAAAAAGAGGGATCAAAAAACCTGTGGGGCACCCCTCACTCGTGAGGATGCCCACACTCTTCTCTGAGTGTGTAACTTTCGATCTTGTCTCAAGAAACTGCTGCTTTGGTGTCTTTGCTACTCATCCTCAGTGTGTGTGTGTTTCCCTTTGTGTTCCTCATCCAAATTCTTTTTGGATGAGTTGAGCAAGAGTCTGGACTTTCCATACTGGTCCAAATGGCTTACTAAAACTCTTGGTGTCTCAGAAGTTCCACCAAGCACCTGTCAGCAGGACTAGTTCTTGGTTTTGATGTACAAAGAACATTTGATAAAGAGGCAACAGAACTTGATACTGACCAGGGTTCTTGGCCTTCCCCAATAAATAGAAATTGATAAGAGGACAGACAAGAAATTCAGGCAAGCCTTTATTGGGTCCTCTGCTACAGCAGGTGGGGAGTGAAAACAAGTAACAGCTTCCCTTGCTTGCTCCCCGAGGGGGGGCGAGCTGGTTCCTTACATGGGGTGAGGGTGGGGGTGGGTCCAGGGGTCGGGCTGGAGGGGGGGCTTAGGTGGTTTGCCCACCCCTTTGGTGGTATTGAGTGCAGGGGGCATGCCCAGTACCGTGTTTTTTTCGTTTTTTGTTTTTTTTTGTTTTTTTTTTTTGCAGTACGTGGGCCTCTCACTGCTGTGGCCTCTCCCATTGTGGGGCACAGGCTCCGGGCTCAGGCTCAGCGGCCATGGCTCACGGGCCCAGCCGCTCCGCGGCATGTGGGATCTTCCCGGACCGGGGCATGAACCCGAGTCCTCTGCATCGACAGGCGGACTCTCAACCACCGTGCCAGCAGGGAAGCCCCAGTACCGTGTTTTTGCTCCCAGCTGTTCAGAATTGGCAGTTGGTTTTTTTGGTCTTTTTGTATCTTGTCCATAATTTGCCCCAACTGTGCATGCATGCAGTTATTTTTAGTCCCTTATAATTTCTTTGTATTTTGTTGCTTAAGGAAACATTTGTCCAGGTGCAAGCACTGCAGCAAAGGGTCCTAGGTCCCAGCCTGTCTCAAACTGACCTACATGGACCAGCAATGCCATGATCGTAGGCAGATCCGAAGACAAGTCTGGACCTCACTGCCTCTCTTGACATCCTCACCTATCAAGTGTACATCCTCATTTTCCTTCAGGTAAAGTCCCAGTAAATGAAAAAATTGCATACGTAAAACCACTTTGACAGCAATAAACAAATGGAATCGTTTACTATGGTTTGCTAAGAATTTGGTGGTGGAAACAACATTTTGCAATTTGCTTCAAATAGAATTGCCTTCCTGGTATGGAAAATGTGAATGAATTCCAAATATTTTATTTGTTAAATTACTGATATTATGGTGAATTGGTCACTGCTTTTAGAACAAGTTAAACATATATTTAATTCTTCCAAACTGGAGGGCAATATTTTTCTCTAATGTTCTTTTGCTGGCTCTTTTGATTTAATCAAAAATTTTCTAGTTGCTCACAGGGGTAAATATAATGAGAGATAGACAGCAAAGTGATGGAATGTAAGATAAAGCCAGGATTCCAAACTCAACTTCAACATTATTGGCTATGAGATCTTGAGTAAGTAAAGGTCCTTCTGACATGATCCTTGATTTCTGAAAGAGGCAATAACAAAGTTAACCTCAAAAGTTTTATAAGGATTGAATACGTTGATAATAATGCATGTAATTTGCCTAGTTTAATACCAGGCTGCAAATAAGTAAGCATTAAAATTAATTTATGTCAGTATTATTCAATTTACAAATAAAATTTTTGTATATTCAATGTTACAAAGCAGGATTTTTCTTCAGAAGTTAAAAGTTTGAGGGAATTAGTCCCTTTACAAAATGTATTTTTATTTTCTTTAGGGATTCATCATCATTGGACTCCTTTTAATATAAAACTCTTCTATAACGCTTCAAATACCATTTGCCATGCAATGGCAAAGAAATAGTAATTATATACAATGATATATAGTGTGACAGTGTGAAGATGGTAGATCTGAAAACCTACAGGGTCTGTGTCATTCCAGCCTTCCGCCAGGTCCTCTAGGACTAGAAAACTGTTAGAAGGCAGGCATGGCTACTCAAAATCTCATGATCCAGGGGGAGGAGTCAGGAAGGACACTGAAAATAGAAACAGCTCACCCTGTAACATAGTCTCGAAGTAATGGTCTCATGGTGTGGTGCAGATTCTAAATGATCCATTTAACCACTCACACATAGTTATTTAGCACCTACTATGTGCCAGGCACTGTTCCAGGCACTGGGATTGAAGCAAAGACTGAAGCAATTACACTGTCTGCTCTCAGAATGTTTCCTTGTAATTGTGGAAAGACATACAGCAACATGGTAAATACTTGCATAAAATGAGTGCAGATGGTGATAAGTGCTATGAAGAAAATAAAGTGGGGCATTAAGAGAGTGACATAGGGCTTAGGCAGCAGGAGTTTAGGAACAGCCTCTCCTGGGAGGTGACATATGAGTTGAGTTTGAATGATGAGAAGGAAGGGTAAGCTATGCAAGGATTTGGAGGAAGGGTGTTCCAAGCAGGGGGAAAATCAGTGGCAAAGAGCCTGCAGCAGGACAACATCAGATGTGTCCTAGGGATGGAAGGAAGGCCAGTGAGGCTGGAGCCAAAGAGTGAAGGGGAAGTGACAGGAGTTGAGGCGGGTGAGGTAGGCTGAGCCCAAGTGCTTCTTTAACAGGAGTTCCGGACTTGAGCGCTCAGTGAGACCTGAATGGAAGAGGTGGGGTCTGAGCTAGTTTGGGGAGAAAATAGAGAATAAGGAAGATCAGCACAGTCAAATGCACAGAAATTGTGAAACTGGCCATTTCATGGCAAAGTAAGCAAGCTTATTTTTTAAAATTAATTAATTTTTAATTTTCCATTATGGTTTATTACAAGATATTGAATATATATTGATATAATGATATATTATATATTGATATATATAAGGTCCTATGCTATACAGTAAGACCTTATTGGTTATCCATTCTATATATAATAGTTTGCTAATCCCAAACTCCCAATCCATCCCCCTCAGACCCCCTTCCCCATAACAGGCTGATTTGACTGGTCTGAGGGCAGAAAGATATCCGACAGCAATAGATTAGGGGAGAAGCATGGGAACCCTGAACTGTCAGCAACTTGGCCTTCACAGAGCAGGGGATGGAGATTGACTCCAGGTTTCTGAGCAGAGAGGAGTGTGATGAAAATGATATTCATGAAGGAAGAGCTTGGCAAAGCTAAGCAAGGTGTATTAGAGGGTGGGAGAAAGACTGAGATCAGGATGGTCAGCTGAGATGAGCCGAAGACTCAAACTTGAGTGAGTATCTGGACCATCCAAAGGGCTTATTGAAACTCAGAGTGCTGGGTCTTGGCCTCAGGGCTGCTGATTCAGTAGATTTCGGGTGGAGCCTGGGAATTTGCATTTCTAATAAGGGTCCTGGTGATGCTGATACAGCTGTCTGGGCACATATTCTGAGGACCACTACCCAAAACAACCATGATGGACACATGATCCAGAGTTAGGAGATTAGATTCAGAGCCTGACATCACGACCAGAGGCTGTGTCAATTTCACCACCTTGAGATTCTGTGTTCTCATCTGAAAATGGAGATAATAATAACTGTATCCAAAGATCCCATGATGTTTAACTGCAGTGATGTGTTTCAGACACCTAGCAGTGTGTCTGACATAGTAAATGCTTTTTAGTTGAGTTGAATCCGACGTGAAGAGGATTTGGGCTATTTAACAAATGGCAAGGAAGGGATATATTTAGGAGAAAAGGAAGACCTTTTATTTATTTTGTTTCATTTGTTTATTAAAGCAAATGGCCTCATTTAGCATGGTATATGTCAGCTGGAGTGCATCAGAGTATATTTCCAAGTTAATGCTGCATTTAAGTCCTAACTGAAAATTAGGTCATGTTATTCATTAATAAATAACAAAATTCTTTAGTTGTCATCAAGAATAGTTCTCAAATATTATGAATCTATTGGGGAGAAGACCATGCATTGTGTGTTTAAAAGACATTTGAAAGCATTCTGGGTGTTCCATAATGATGAAATATTTGGATCAGAGCATATATCAGGATTCTGAGGAAGGTTACTTGCTCAGTTAATAATTCTACATAAGAAGTTTGGCTTTGTATCTTGTTCCTGTTTCTCTTGACCTTACCTGGAAAAAGATAGAAAGACTTCACCATACTTTTAAAAGTCTCTATTTAACAAGCCTTCTCCACGTGCCAGCCTCTTTTCTAAGCACGTTCAAGCGTTAACTCTTTTAATCGTCACGACTTAGGGACCATTATCATCCTGGTGTAACAGATGGGGAAACTGAAGGATTAAACGATGTACCCAAGATTACAAAGCATATAAAAATCAGAGCCAAGGTGTGAACCTTTGCTGTCCAGCTCCATATATGTGCCCTCCCTCCACACCATGTTGCCTTTCCCACTACTCCTGGGGTCTTCAAAGCAGAAACTCATATTACATAGGTCTCTTTAGATGGGAGTTTAAAAACTCAGAAGCTAGAAGATAGGAGTGTAGAATGGAAACATAAATTAGTGACAGCAACTCCAAAAATGCAGGAGGATACAGGCTATCGTGAAATGGAGAAAAACTGACCCATCTACATGGGGAGCTGCTATTCTTCTCTAAATAAATTTCCACTAGAATAGAAGCTCCATTCCTCCTGGGAAGACAGGGACTTTTTGTTTGCAACCATTTCCCCCACTGATTTATGCCCAGCAGCGTTAATAGATTATCTGGGAAACAGCATGCACTCAAGATTTGTTGAATAAATAAATGCAGAATGCAAGAATAACCAAGTGTGTGTGTGTGTGTGTGTGTGTGTGTGTGTGTGTGTGTGTGTGTGTGTATCTCCAAGTATAACTAGGTTCTTCATTTTTTAAAAAAGCTGGATACCCAAAATTTATATGAAATTTCCAGATTCATATATTAGTCCATTAAAAAGAAAAAGTTCTGGGCTTCCCTGGTGGCGTAGTGGTTGAGAGTCCGCCTGCTGATGCAGGGGACATGGGTCCGTGCCCCAGTCCGGGAAGATCCCACATGCCGTGGAGCGGCTGGGCCCGTGAGCCATGGCCGCTGAGCCTGCGCGTCCGGAGCCTGTGCTCCGCAACGGGAGAGGTCACAGCAGTGAGAGGCCCGCGTACCGCAAAAAAAAAAAAAAAAAAGTTCTGTGGAAAAATCTTAATATGCTTGTAGGCTGGGTTTGAATAGTGGGAAGGATTTGGCCCTTAGGCGGCTAAATTGAGACACTAATCCTGTAGTTAAAAGCCATTAACTCTTTGCAAATGGTAGACACTTGAAATGGTGGTATGTTGATTCAAGCATTGTTCTGGAATTCAGTTTAACATTTGAGAAAAACTCTGGATACACTTTTTAAAAATCCATGCAGAGTGTGTGATTGGGTGGAAAAACATATTGAAGTTCAGTAGCTGCATTTCCAAGTTATAATTCCAGTTCTTGTACAGCTCTGCTTAACTTTAATTTGTTTGGTGTAAAAAAATACTTCCATGCCTTTGATTATATAAAATAGTTCAGAATATATATCCAAAGAGTACCAATATCCCTTGAGCTGTATCATCCTCTTTTTAATTTCAAATGCCAGTGGTAAGGGAAGGAAGCCAGTTTCTGCCTGAAGCACCAAGTCCTAGAAGCAGAACAAGAACGTTTGTTGAAGTTTGTCACCCCAATCCAACCAGCAGGAGAGTGCACTGCCTTGATTATTTTTCTAGGTCAAGTATTTTGACAGTGTCCATAGACTTGGACTTTAGAGTTGCAGAGGAACATAAGGAAAAATTTTCTAGAAGCTGTGATTTTACTTCATACAAATGTAACATGAATTGACTAATAAACTAAATTTAACATGAAGGGGACAAAAGAAACCTGATTTCATATGAATCTCTAAGAAAGAAGACAGATAAGATTTTTCTTAGTCATAGTCGTAACTTGAGTTGAAATATTTGTAAAATAAACAAGAGAGGCAGGGCATGGTAATGATGGGGAGTCAAGGAGAAGGCGGCCAGAGAAACTTTTCCAGGTGTCTGGAGGTGACTCTTAATTGCTGAGCAAAGTCCTTGTTTGACCTGATGCTTTCACATCATTGTTGAAGCCTTGGTTCATAGATACAAAACTTCCTCCTTGGACTTTATTGGTTTTGGCTTCTGATGACTTCTTCCAGCAAAACAGCCTCTAACATCCTGGAAGCCCCATCATCATTACTCACTTTGGGATGAGATTTTTTTTAACAAAGTGCTGCACAAAGAAAGAAGCCTGCTCTCACCAACTTCTCCAATGCAGCCCGAGTGAATGCCTTAAGCAGTCCAAGAAAATGCACAAAGAAACATGAATGTCAGGAGCAAGAATTATAGTAAGTATATTAAATTTCATGCCTGATTATTCAAAATCAGCTTATTGGGGCTTGAAATCCAAATGCTTGAGTTCTACTCCAGGCTTTGATAACTATTCCCAGCTGGTTACTTTCCTTCCAGATGTATTGGAACGGTAAAATCAGAACAATAATTGTATTTACATAGAGGGTTATAAGTGTTAAATGAGATAATGCTAGCCAAGTACTTGAAATAGAACGTTTACTCATTAAAGTTTATGTATCATTGTTATTACATTACTGGATGAGGAAATGGAGCAACAAATTCATGCAGATTTAAAAAGAAAACACCTTTGAGAATTCAAATCTATTACCGAGGGCCGCCATATAGAACATCGCCCGGCTGAACATTGTAGAACCATCCGCGTTCTTGTTGTACCATCCACATGAACTAGGATTTGAATGGTGCCCTCTGGAATTGTGCATCATGGCAGACCACCAGCATTCAGATTAAAGACACAGAAAGGGATACTAATGTATTGAGCTACCAGAGAGCATTGAAAACTAGGTTATGGCCGAAGTAGGTACTAAGAGGTTTGTGGTGACAAAAGTGATATGGATCTTAATACTGTGTCTAGAAGTGAAAATTGCTTTCCATTTTTAAGATGGTCTCTGCTCTGAAGATAAATTGTTTTGATTCCATTCATAGAGAAGAACATTAAATTTGGGAAAAAGAAGTTAGAGAAGGAATGAGAAGCCAAATATGTTCTACCCTGTAGGGCTGTTGTGAAGACTGGATCCTTGGTGCAGAGCTGTGCTCGTGATAAACACACTTTAAGTATTAGCTAGTAGAGTTAGTAGTAACATGATTTTTGGCGTATTCCATTAGATGTTTTCTTTTTTTTAACATCTTTATTGGAGTATAATTGCTTTAAAATGGTGTGTTAGTTTCTGCTTTACAACAAAGTGAATCAGCTATACGTATACATATATCCCCATATCCCCTCCCTCTTGCATCTCCCTCCCACCCTCCCAATCCCACCCCTCTGGGTGGACACAAAGCACTGAGCTAATCTCCATGTGCTGTATGGCTGCTTCCCACTAGCTATCTATCTTACATTTGGTAGTGTATATATGTCCATGCCACTCTCTCACTTCATCCCAGCTTACCCTTCCCCCTCCCTATGTTCTCTATGTCTGGGTCTTTATCCCTGTCTTGCCCCTAGGTTCTTCAGAACCATTTTTTTTTCTTTTTTTAGATTCCATATATATATGTTAACATTACAGTATTTGTTTTTCTTTCTCTGACTTACTTCATTCTGTACGACTGACTCTAGGTCCATCCACCTAACTACAAATAATTCAATTTTGTTTCCTCTGATGGCTGAGTAATATTCCATTCCATTTGTGCCACATCTTCTTTATCCATTCATCTGTTGATGGACACTTAGGTTGCTTCCATGTCCAGGCTATTGTAAATAGAGCTGCAATGAACATTGTGGTACATGACTCTTTTTGAATTATGGTTTTCTCAGGGTATATTCCCAGTAGTGGGATTGCTGGGTCGTATGATAGTTCTATTTTAGTTTTTTAAGGAACTTTCATACTGTTCTCCATAGTGGCTGTATCAGTCTACATTCCCACCAACAATGCAAGAGGGCTCATTTCTCCACACCCTCTCCAGTATTCATTGTTTGTAGACTTTTTGGTGATGGCCATTCTGACCGGTGTAAGGTGATACCTCATTGCAGTTTTTTTTTTTTTTTTTTTAACATCTTTATTGGAGTATAATTGCTTTACAATGGTATGTTAGTTTCAGCTTCACAACAAAATGAATCAGTTATATATATACATATATTCCCATATCTCTTCCCGCTTGCGTCTCCCTCCCTCCCACCCTCCCTATCCCACCCCTCCAGGCGGTCACAAAGCACCGAGCTGATCTCCCTGTGCTATGCGGCTGCTTCCCACTAGCTATCTACCTTACGTTTGATTTGTATTTCTCTAATGATTAGTGATGTTGAGCATCCTTTCATGTGTTTGTTGGCACTCTGTATATCTTCTTTGGAGAAATGTCTATCTAGGTCTTCTGTCTATATTTGGATTGGGTTTGTTTTTTTTTGATACTGAGCTTCATGAGCTGTTTGCATATTTTGGAGATTAATCCTTTGTCAGTTGCTTCATTTGCAAATATTTTCTCCCATTCTGAGGGTTGTCTTTTCATCTTTTTTATGGTTCCTTTGCTGTGCAAAAGCTTTTAAGTTTCATTAAGTCCCATTTGTTTATTTCTGGTTTTATTTCCATTTCTCTAGGAGGTTGGTCAAAAAGGATCTTGCTGTGATTTATGTAATAGAGTGTTCTGTCTATGATTTCCTCTCAGACTTTTATAGTGTCTTGCCTTACATTTAGGTCTTTAATCCATTTTGAGTTTATTTTTGTGTATGGTGTTAGGGAGTGTTCTAATTTCATTTTTTTACATGTAGCTGTCCAGTTTTTCAACCACCACTTATTGAAGAAGCTGTCTTTTCTCCATTGTATATTCTTGCCTCCTTTATCAGTGATAAGGTGACCATATGTGTGTGGGTTTATCGCTGGGCTTTCTATCCTGTTGCATTGATCTATATTTCTGTTTATGTGACAATACCATACTGTCTTGATTACTGTAGCTTTGTAGTATAGCCTGAAGCCCAGGAACCTGATTCCTCTAGCTACATTTATCTTTCTCAAGATTGCTTTGGCTATTCAGGGTCTTTTGTGTTTCCATGCAAATTGTGAAATTTCTTGTTCTAGTTCTGTGAAAAATGCCATTGGTTGTTTGATAGGGATTGCATTGAATCTGTAGATTGCTTTGGTAGTATAGTCATTTTCACAATGTTGATTCTTCCAACCCAGGAACATGGTATATCTCTCCAACAGTTTGTATCATCTTTAATTTCTTTCATCAGTGTCTTATAGTTTTCTGCATGCAGGTCTGTTGTCTCCTTAGGTAGGTTTATTCCTAGGTATTTTATTCTTTTTCTTGCAAAGGTAAATGGGAGTGTTTCCTTAATTTCTCTTTCAAATTTTTTATCATTAGTGTATAGGAATGCAAGAGATTTCTGTACATTAATTTTGCATCCTGCTACTTTACCAGATTCATTGATTAGCTCTAGTAGTTTTCTGACGGCATGTTTAGAATTCTCTACGTATAGTATCATGTCATCTGCAAACAGTGACAATCTTACTTCTTCTTTTCTGATTTGGATTCCTTTTACTTATTTATCTTCTTTGAGTGCTGTGACTAAAATGTCCAAAACTATGTTGAATAATACTGGTGAGAGTGGGCAACCTTGTCCTTTCCCTGATCTTAGTGGAAATGATTTCAGTTTTTCCCCGTTGAGAACAATGTTGGCTGTGGGTTTGTCATATATGGCCTTTATTATGTTGAGGTAAGTTCCCTCTATGCCTACTTTCTGGAGGGTTTTTATCATAAATTGGTGTTGAATTTTGTCAAAAGCTTTTTTTCTGCATCTATTGAGATAATCATATGGTTGTTATTTTTCAGTTTGTTAATATGGTGTATCACATTGATTGATTTGTGTATTATTGAAGAATCCTTGCATTCCTGGGATAAACCCCACTTGATCATGGTGTCTCATCTTTTTAATGTGCTGTTGGATTCTGTTTGCTAGTATTTTGTTGAGGTTTTTTGCATGTATATTCATCAGTGATATTGGCCTGTAGTTTTCTTTTTTTGTTGCATTTTTGCCTGGTTTTGGTATCAGGATGATGGTGGCCTGTTAGAAAGAGTTTGGGCGTGTTCCTCCCTCTGCTACATATTGGAAGAATTTGAGAAGAAAAGTTGTTATCTCTTCTCTAAATATTTGATAGAATTCACCTGTGAAGCCATCTGGTTCTGAGCTTTTGTTTGTTGGAAGATTTTTAATCACATTATCTATTTCAGTGCTTGTGATTGGTCTCTTTGTATTTTCTATTTCTTCTTGGTTCAGTCTCGGAATGTTGTGCTTTTCTACGAATTTGTCCATTTCTTCCAGGTTGTTCATTTTATTGGCATATAATTGCTTGTAGCAATCTCTCATGATCCTTTCTATTTCTTCATTGTCAGTTGTTACTTCTCCTTTTTCATTTCTAATTCTATTGAATTGAGTCTTTCCTCTTTTTTTCTTGATGAGTCTGGCTAATGATTTATCAATTTTGTTTATCTTCTCAAAGAACCAGCTTTTAATTTTACTCATCTTTGTTATCGTTTCCTTCATTTCTTTTTCATTTATTTCTGATCTGAGCTTTATGATTTCTTTCCTTCTGCTAACTTTGGGGGGTTTTGTTCTTTCTCTAATTGCTTTAGGTGTAAGTTTAGGGTGTTTATTTAAGATTTTTCTTGATTCTTGAGGTAGGGTTGTATTGCTATAAGCTTCCCTCTTAGAACTGCTTTTGCTGCATACCATATGTTTTGTGTCATCATGTTTTCATTGTCATTTGTTTCTAGGTATTTTTTGATTTCCTCTTTGATTTCTTCAGGGGTGTCTTGGTTATTTAGTAGTGTATTGTTTAGCCTCCATGTGTTTGTATTTTTTACACTTTTTTCCCTGTAATTGATATCTAGTCTCATAGCATTGTGTTCAGAAAAGATAATTGATACAATTTCAATTTTCTTAAATTTACCAAGGCTTGATTTGTGACCCAAGATATGATCTATCCTAGAGAATGTTCCATGAGCACTTGAGAAGAAAGTGTATTCTGTTGTTTTTGGATGGAATATCCTATAAATACCAATTAAGTCCATCTTGTTTAATGTATAATTTAAAGCTTGTGTTTCCTTTTTCATTTTCATTTTGGATGATCTGTCCATTGGTGAAAGTCAGGTGTTAAAGTCCCCTACTATGATTGTGTTACTGTCAATTTCCCCTTTTACAGAAGTTAGCATTTGCCTTATGTATTGAGGTGCTCCTATGTTGGGTGCATAAATATTTACAATTGTTTTATCTTCTTCTTGGATTGATCCCTTGATCAATATGTAGTGTCCTTCTTTGTCTGTAGTAGTAGTCTTTATTTTAATGTCTATTTTTTCTGATATGAGAATTGCTACTCCAGCTTTCTTTTGATTTCCATTTGCATGGAGTATCTTTTCCCAACCCCTCACTTTCAGTCTGTATGTGTCCCTAGGTCTGAAGTGGGTCTCTTGTAGGCATCATATATATGGGTCTTGTTTTTGTATCCATTAAGCCGGTCTATGTCTTTAGGTTGGAGAATTTAATTCATTTACATTTTAGGTAATTATTGATATGTATATTCCTATTACCATTTTCTTTATTGTTGTGGTTTGTTATTGTAGGTCTTTTCCATCTGTTGTGTTTTGTGCATAGAGAAGGTCCTTTAGCATTCGTTGTAAAGTTGGTTTGGTGGTGCTGAATTCTCTTAGCTTTTGTTTGTCTGTAAAGGTTTTAATTTCTCTGTCTAATCTGAATGAGATCCTTGCTGGCTACAGTAATCTTGAATGTAGGTTTTCCCCTTTCATCACTTTAAATATGTCCTGCCACAGCCTTCTGGCTTGCAGAGCTTCTGCTGAAAATCAGCTGTTAAACTTATGGGGATTACCTTGCATGTTATTTGTTGTTTTTCCCTTGCTGCTTTTAATATTTTTTCTTTATATTTAATTTTTGATAATTTGATTAATATGTGTCTTGGTGTGTTTCTCCTTGGAGTTATCCTGTATGTGACTCTGCACTTTCTGCACTTGATTGACTATTTCCTTTCCCATATTAGTGAAGTTTTCATCTATAATCTCTTCCAATATTTTCTCAGTCCCTTCTTTTTACTCTTCTTCTTCTGGGACCCCCATAATTCGAATGCTGGTGCATTTAATGTTGTCCCAGAGATCTCTGAGACTGTCCTCAATTCTTTTTTTTTTTTTTTTTTTTGCGGTACATGGGCCTCTCACTGTTGTGGCCTCTCCCTGTTGCGACGCACAGGCTCCGGACTCGCAGGCTCAGCAGCCATGGCTCACGGGCCCAGCCGCTCCGTGGCATGTGGGATCTTCCCAGACCGGGACACAAACCCGTGTTTCCTGCATTGGCAGGCGGACTCTCAACCACTGTGCCACCAGAGAAGTCTTCCTCAATTCTTTTCATTCTTTTTTCTTTATTATGCTCTGCAGTAGTTATTTCCACTATTTTATCTTCCAGGTCAATTATCTGTTCTTCTGCCTCAGTTATTCTGCTATTGATTCCTTCTAGGGAATATTTTTTTACTTAATTAATTTATTTATTTATGGTTGTGTTGGTTCTTCATTTCTATGCCAGGGCTTTCTCTAGTTGTGGCAAGCAGGGGTCACTCTTCATTGCGGTGCACGGGTCTCTCACTATCACGGCCTCTCTTATTGCAGAGCACAGGCTCCAGACAAGCACACTCAATAATTGTGGCTCAAGGGCCCAGTTGCTCCGCATGGGACAAGGGCTCAAACTCGTGTCCCCTACATTGGCAGGGAGATTCTCAACCACTGCGCCACCAGGGAAGCCCTCCTTCTAGAGAATTTTTTATTTCATTTATTGTGTTGTTCGTCATTGTTTGTTCTTTAGTTCTTCTAGATCCTTGTTAAATGTTTCTTTTATTTTCTCTATACTATTTCCAAGATTTGGGAACATCTTTACTATCATTACCCTGAATTATTTTTCAAGTAGACTGCCTATTTCCTCTTCATTTGTTTGGTCTGGTGAGCTTTTTCCTTGCTCCTTCATCTGCTGTGTATTTCTCTGTCTTCTCATTTTGCTTAACTTATTGTGTTTGGGGTCTCTTGTTCACAAGCTGCAGGTTCATAGTTCCTGTTGTTTTTGGTGTCTGCCTCCAGTGGGTAAGGTTGGTTCAGTGGGTTGTGCAGGCTTCCTGGTGGAGGGGACTGGTGCCTGTGTTCTGATGGATGAGGCTGAATCTTGTTTTTCTGGTGAACAGGTCCACGTCTGGTGGTGTGTTTTGGGGTGTCTGTGAACTTATTATGATTTTAGGCAGCCTCTCTGCTAATGGGTGGGGTTGTGTTCCTGTCTTGCTAGTTGTTTGGTATGGGGTGTCCAGCACTGTGTCCTGCTGGTCATTGAGTGGAGCTGGGTCTTAGCATTGAGATGGAGATCTCTGGGATAGCTCTCGCCAATTGATATTATGAGGGGCTGGGAGGTCTCTGTTGGTCCAATATCCTGAACTCAGCTCTCCCACCTCAGAGGCTCAGGCCTGACGCCTGGCCAGAACACCAAGATCCTGTCAGCCACATGGCTGGGTCATCCTGTAGAAGATGGACAGAAGCCAGGAGAAAGCTAGAGGAAGCCTCGTTTGAGGAAATCAGGCAAAGGATGGTGACATTCTATACCCAGGCTCTACTCTCAAAGGGATAAGGGGTGCCTTGGGAAGCCAAGCACACAATTGCACGGCCGAGGTGCACACGGCACGGATTGTGCACTCCATTAGATGTTAAAGAGAAGAATTTGGATACACAGGAAATAGATATACAGAACGACTTTTGAGTTTAACAAAAGTAGGTTTCTGTATTCTCATCTAAATAAATTTTGCATCTCCTACCCCTCCTTCTTCTTGTGACTTCTTTCTAACTGTGCCTTTCTACCCTTAGGATCTCTATCTCATAAACCCTACCAATAATTACACACACATATGAATAGACATCAGTGTAAATAAAAACAAAAACAAAAACAAAATGGGAAAGGTAAGGCTCATCATACCTCTGTGACCAGGGGTGTGCACACCCAGTGTTGGGTTGTCTGTTTGTCATGAGTAGGTCATGTGATCCAGCTGACAGATTTATTTACTCAATTTTTAAAATTTATTTGACAAATATTTTTTTAAGTACCCACTGTGTATCACACCAGGCTCTGAGAATGTGATGACAAAATGGACACCATCTTTGTCCTTGAGGAATTGTGTGTTGGAAAAAAACCCTCAATCTCCTCCTTCCTGTGTTTCTCCTTCACACTCACACCAATACCACACTCATAACACTGCTGACAATTCTGACACCAAATGTGTGGTTGTTTTCCCCACACCAAGCAATTCTCTGTGACACCAGCTTGGTGTCCTACAATTTAACTCAATTCTGACATAATTTACATAGAGATAGAGTCCAATCCCACAGGTTAAGGGCTCAGTCCCACAAGATTGCCCCTGCCCCCTCTTCATATGCCAATCGCAAGTAGTAGTTCCCCTCCCCAGGTTATCAAGAACTTCAGTGTGACTTGGGTATAAATTAGAGGTTTCTGTGATCCCCTCCCTCCTGGATTTGATAGTTTACTAGAACAGCTTACTGAACTCAGGAAACATTTACTTATGTTTACCAGTTTGTTCAAGGATGTGATAAAGGATATAGATGAACAGGCAGATGAAGAGATACATTGGGCCACCCAGGAGCCCACCCAGAATCTTCTCACTAGAACAAAAATCCTCCTGGTGCTCTTAATACTTAGGAATTTACAAGGGTTTCAGAAGCTCTGTGCCAGGAACAGGGATCAGAGACCAATATATATTTTCTATTATCTCACAAATCCCTATTAAATGAATCAATTTATATTAAAAAAAATCTCTATATTCTGAATGAAGATACATCAATATCATTCTAAAAAGAAGATGCAGTGTATCTGTATAGTGGCATCCTGTCTGCAAAAATAAAAGAAAAAATCTTTTGACACATATATCAAAATAAAAATATAGTAATTAGCATTTTAGCTGTTTATTGTATAATTTATATTATATAACATGTATTATATAAATTGATATTATATATGTGATATATAATATATTATATATAATTTATTTGTTACATACATATATATAATATATATTGCTTCTCTCTCATATCCTCTGACTAGAATTGCAAGGCATAAAGCCCATGGACTCCAGGTAACCTTCTCCCCCAAATTTCACTTCAACCTGCTTTATCTGTCATGTGTGTTGGTCTTTCCTAGGTTATTTGGCCAAAAGTCCTGTTTAGAAGAATGCTAAAAAGAAGGCTGGTATTTAAGGAACTTAAATGTAGTGATTCTTTAAGACTGTAAACTTATATAAGACACTCCTTCGACTTGAAAGAGTCAAGGTTTGGTTTGGGGGTGAAAGAGGAACAGTTGTAAAATATAGCCAAGTTAATTTAACATGTATTGATTACATCCTATTCTGTGCAAGATGCTGAATTCATGTGTGGATATGAAAGTGATTAGCCCCTTTCCAGCACAGGGGCTCATTAACTCATGGATATAATGGGAAATACACTCAGTTAGGTGCTAGTGAAGAGAGAGAACTATGGTTCGATCATCTGGAGAACTGAGAAAGGAGGGGTTAAGTTTAACAGATTAATGTATATGTTCTGATTTAGGTAAACATTAGGGTGTGTCTCCTATTTCTATCTTTTCCACATGCCTTCTTTAAAATGGGATTTACTCCTTAGAAACTTAATTAAGAACATGAGAAAGAAGTGATAAGACTTGATCAATGTATACAGTTGTGTAACCATTTTTGCAAACATGGTACAGAAGAGTTTTATCATCCTAAAATGTTCCAGTGTGCCTATTTGCAGTCCATAACCTCTCCCTATTCACTGGCTCCTGACAATCACTTTCCAGCTATAGTTTTCTAGAATATTTAAAATAAATGGAATCATAGTAGTCTTTTGTTTCTGGCTTTTTTCACTTAGCATAATGTTGAGATTTCATTCATGTTGCAAGTATCAGTAGTTTAAATCATTTCAATGATGAGTAGTGTTCTGTTGTATGGATATACAGCAATTTGTTGATCTGATCACCAAATGAGGGACAGTTGTGTACTTTCCACTTTTAGGTTATTGTGAATATACTGCTATAAATAAATTCAGTTCACATATATGTCTTTATATGGTCATATGTTTTCTTTTCTTTTGGGTAAGTGCCTAGGACTGAGATTGCTGTGTCCTATGATAAGTGCATGTTTAGCGCTTTGAGGAACTGTCAAACTCTTTTACATAGTGGCTATTCCATGTTGCATTCTTACCAGCATGTATCGACTTAAAAATGCACAATGTGAGAGTTGTGAGTTAAGTTCGATTTGGGGCAAAATGAGGACTATAGCCCAGGAGACAGCGCGGCAGATAGCGCTGAGAAACAGCTCCAAAGAGGTTGAGGGTGGGGAGAAGTCAGAATACATGTGATTTTGGTGAAGGGGGAGTACATGAAATCAAGCACATATTTTTTGCAGAAGGTTTCTGCTAGTCATGAGGAGCAGACATCACCATGAAGGATTTTAGTGCTTTTCTAGATATGAGAAGATACAAGAATTGGGCTCATAAAATTAGCTCCTGAAAATATCGAAGTATCTAAAACCTGTTCTGCCAGTTTTTCCCAGAGCACAGAGAGCCTCATTTCTGCTCTCCACCCTGAACTCCTTTCAAGGGGTGTTGAAAGTCAGCAGCTGCAGCAGCTCATGATTTAATCTTTGTAGAGGTAGATGGCAAGTGCCAATGGCATGTGCCAATTTGTAGTTGACAAATGTATGAATGTTCCACATCCTTGGCAACATTTCATATTTGTCAGTCTCTTATTTTAGTCATTCTGTTGCATGTATAGTAATATTTTATTGTGGTTTTAATTTACATTTTCCTAATTTGAATGAGGTTGAATGTCTTTTCATGGGTTTATTTGCCACTTGTATATATTCTTTGGTGAAATGTCTGTTCAAATCTTTTCTTCATTTTTCGATTGGGTTGTTTGATTACTGTTTAGTTTTATATATTCTGGACACAAACCTTTATCAGATAAATATTTTCCAAATATTTTCTTATGGGACAACTTTAATGGAGGTATGCCTGGAGTTGGGACATGGAGAATAATAGTTCTTTGATATTCATGAAAGCAATTCCTGTGAACGCAATTAATGACTGTCTCCTAGTCAAACATGTTCCATGTGGGTAGAAATGGTGTCTGCTGCTGAATGTCCAAAGCCTAGCACACTATCTGGCACATTAGTGACACTAATGTATCATTGACTACTTATTCAATAAATAAGTGAATAAGCAAACAAATGATTAGTGAATAACCTGGTGCAAGTTATACTAATGAGAAGGAAAAGAAATTTAGACAGAAGAGAAGAGGTTGGACAGGCAGCCTGGGACCTGACAGTGGAAGGCAGTGAATACCAGCCAGATGGGTTTGGGCCTTATTTGTTAAGCAAATGAATGGTTTTAAGATGTGGACTGAGAGAGTCTGAGCTGGGCTGTCTGTGCTGTAGTTGTCTGATGGATGCATTTGAGAAGATGAAGCCTGACTGTTGGAAATCTGTTAGCATGTTTTATAGTATTCAAGGGGAGACATGATGATGGTCTATTCTAAGGAGACGTAGTAATGTGACAAACAATATGGAGAGCTTATCTGTAGAATTTAGAAACTCACTGAATTGAGAAAAGAATGGGCAATATCTGAAGCAGAATAAAAGACAGTCTCAAAACTACTGTATACAATAGAAATTTATGCAAGATACTTGCTATGAACTGATTATGCCCTCCCCCCAAATTTATATGTTGAAGCCCTAATGTAACTGTATTGGGAGATAGGGCTTCTATGGAGATAAGTAAGGTTAAATGAGGTTATAACGGTGGGGACCTGATATAACAGGATTAGTGTCCTTATAAGAAGAGACACCAGAGGGATGACTCTCTCTTCATTACGTAAGGACATAGTAAGCAAGGAGCCATATGCAAGCCAGGAACTGAGCCCTCACCAGTAACAAAATCAACAAATAAATTTCTGTTCTTTCAGTCACTCAGTCTGTGGTATTTTGTTATGGCCTCCTGAGCAGACTAAAACACAACACTGGAAAAACTGGGGAGTCTGGCTGCTATAGAAACCAGTTCAACTGAAA
This sequence comes from Aethalodelphis obliquidens, assembly GCF_003676395.1. Classification (NCBI taxonomy): domain Eukaryota; kingdom Metazoa; phylum Chordata; class Mammalia; order Artiodactyla; family Delphinidae; genus Aethalodelphis; species Aethalodelphis obliquidens. The sequence continues at coordinate 6,607,578 of NW_020837993.1, forward strand.
AAGATCCAGATATGAATCCTGGTTCTTAAAATTACAAAGTGTATGAATTTTGGCAAGTTACTTAATTTATCCTAGCCTCAATGTCCTCTTTTGGTCAAAAAAAATATGTCTGCTTCTAGTGTTGTTAAAAAGAATTAAACAAAAGTTGTGTTTATACCTAGCATTGCGCCTGCCACGAGTCAGTATTCAGTAGGAAATGCTAGGCTAGGTCTCTTCCTTATCCTAATACAGCAATGTACTTAAACTAAATTCTGTCTCACTGCTTCCTGAATGTTCTTGAAATGACTAGGCAGAGAAATGTTGTGGGCGCCTTTGTGTTTATTTTATATAATATTCCCTAGAGGTAATACTGCCTGAGGTACAAGTATTAGTTTAAACTTTGGATCTCTTTCGTATTCAACCCCAAATTAAAAAATGGCCCACTTACTTAATTTTGAACTAAAAACTTCCAAAAGCAATGATATCCACCTTTACCCTTTCTGATAGGAGAAAAGTAAAATAATTTCACTTATTTCACCTTCCAAAAAAACTGTGAAATAGTATATACCTCCTCCAATGTACAAATGGGAAAAATGAGGCTGGGAGAGGTGAAGGGATCTTCTCAAGGTCACAGGACTAGAAAATGGCCTAATAGGAACTGAAGTTGGAGTCTGCTTGGTGGCGAAGCCCCCATCCCTTCCCCAGTACAATCTGTTAGAAAACTTGAAGGTTGCTTTAGGACATAGCTGGAGAAGGAGGGAAATGTTTGCATGAGTCAGACTCACACTTATGTTCAGCAGGTTTCTTTAGGTGGGTTTTCTGCTTGCCCCAGCCTTTCCTTCAGCAGGATGTTGTGAAAGAATCACAATTTAGCCCCAGGTGCTCTTGGCTGAGAAGGAGTTCTTAGAAAGCTGGCATGGATGTTTTCTCTGTGTCTCCCATTTACCGCAATTACAAATAAGGGTTACTTTATGTGGTTGCTCCTACCCTGTAATTTTGTTTTCAGTTGCCAAGATTAATAAATTTGAGGTATGATCACTGGGTTGGATTCCAAGCTTGGAGTTATTTTTGCTGTAACTTCTCTGAGGTGAAAAGAAAATTTTAAAATATTTATTGTTGCCATAAATCAGTTTCAGAATTTGCTAGCCTAATTTCAGCTTTATCTGTTCCATCTCTCTTACTGTACTTTTGGAAGCCTTTGTAGTTAAGATCTTTGAGTCTCTTTTTCTTTCTTCTTCCCTCCCTCCCTCCCCTTCTCTTTCCCTTACTTTCTTTCTTTCCTTCTTTCTTTCTTTCTCTTTTTCTTTCTTGTCAAGATGAATTGGATTATATAAAGTCTTAAGGGCTAATGCTTGCATTAAAGTAAACAAAAAAGCTATTTATACCATCAGTCACTAAAATAGACATGTTTAGGGTGGAAAATGTTATTATTATGGGGATGAGCCATAAAAGTAGAAGGGATCTGTAGGTGGTAAAACAGAACTGTATTAGCCAGATTTGAAAAGAAGACCTTGAAAAGGAAGATATGTGATATTCACCATGTTGAATAAACTCCTAAGGTGAATCTTTGAGCTATCATGTACTCATCAAGGTCTAGGAAACCTACCATGGATTTAGCTCTGTGCCGTGGGGGATGCAAACAAGCAGCCAAGACTTCAAGGCCTGTGTGGACAAGATGGTGGCTAGCTTGTCTTTGCTTCTCCAAAGTGTCTGGCACAGAAAGGATGCTTAATAAATGCTTGTTGAATGAAGGCCAACTTGGTTGCAAAGATAAAAATTATATACATGTAACAAACCTTTTGGGACTCATATCAGTTAGAAATATACTAGTTGCAAGCAACAGAAAAAAATAGCAAAAATTTTTTTTAAGTAAAGGGAATGTGTTACTTCACAAAGGCCCATCTCTATGGCCCTATAGATAAAATCTGGTAATCGGCTTAGCCCCCTGGTCCCTTGCTCTAACTCTTGAGCAGGTGGTGGCATCAGTTCCTCTACAATATGTGAGAGAATGAATGCTAGACAAAAAACGTAAATGTGTTGAAGTACACACCAGGTGTATGTTGAGTGTTCTAAGTCTTCAAAGTGGGGAGGTCAACTATGTTGAATGTGATTAAGACGACTTTACAGAGAGGCCATATTTATATCTGGAAGACAAGCTGAATTTATTTAATTTCATAATAAGGTAAAATATAAGTTATTTTGTAAGAAATTTAAAAGAAACTTGGAAAATAGCAAAAAAAGAAGCAAATAAAAATTTAACTATAACCTAGATGTAACTACTACTATTATTTGGCATGCATGCTTGTAATTTAAAATGTGTGCTTATATACCCAAATAAAATAACATATGTAATTTATGCGTACATATGTATAAACATATGCTTATATCATATAATTAGGATCATGGCATAATTATATTTGTTTATATGTTTATATGTATTGCATAATTAGGATCCAGATATATATATATATATATATATATATCTTTTGGGTGTTACTTTTTCACTTAATAGTATATCTAGGCATTTTCCTGATTCATTAATAATTCTCCTAAAATCATTTCTGATTGTTGAATTACATAACCTACGGGATTTAAGAAATGGAGAGGATAGAGATGGATAGTAAATTTAGGCCATTTTCACGGCATATTAAATTGACTTGTGGAGGACGATATAATTTAGAAAGAATGAATCTTAAAATTAGACAAAAAGATAAAGTGGGTTCTTGAAAATCAAGTAAAGTAGTTTAGATCTGATACCATAGGAAAAGGAAATTCTTCAAAGTTTTTTCCTCAGAGGTTATTATGACTTGAGTTAAATCTAACAGAAGGGTAGTCTGCCAAAATTAGTGAGAATAGATATGAGGAAATATATATATTTTTGAGATTAGAAAGAGAAGGGCATTAACACATAGTGTCATCCCACTGTGTGCCAGGCACCATACTAGACATTTTACATAAGAAAACCAAAATGTGAGGTTGGGAGAATTTAGCAATACCGTACTTTAATTCCATATCTTCTACATCTAGTGTGACCTAGGGTATAGGACTCAACTTCTCTGAGCATGAATCTTTTCACTTAAAAAGAGAGATGATAAAGCTTACAACACAGAAGTGTGGTAAATTCTGAAAGAGGTAACAGATGTAAAGTGTTGGGTACACCCTGCACAAAAATAATGCTTATTTGTCTTTCTTTTCTCTCCACAAATGATGATGGGATATGATAGGAACCTAACTTCATCATGGGATTTGACTGGGTCCCACTGATGTCTGGGCCCTACATCCATCCAGAGATCTGTGGGGGCCATGGGAGATTTCAAAAAACTTCCCAGGGGATTCTCATGTGCATCTAGGATTGAGAACCTCTGGACTAGAAGTTCAAGGAGAGAGGGAATTTCACATGGTTTATGTGGGGAAGCGGTAAGATATCAGAATTTAAATGTTAGAGAATAAATTATTACTACAGAATGGCTAAGGCATTCAGAGGTAAAATTGCCCTTGCCTAAGTCTGCCTGTGCATCCCTGTAACTTTTCCTAGCAGGGCACCCTGACCAAGCATAAAGGTGACAGAAGCCAAATGATGAATGTGTTCTCTATGTGGGAGTGCCACCAAAGGTCAGAGCCTTACCATTCTCTGTCCTGGGGTATCATTATTTACCTGCCTGTGCAGCAACCTGAGAGCAGTCGTGTGATCTGGCAGAAGTTACCTAAGAAATAATACCTAATAAATGAATGAATAACAGAATTGCTTTTGACTCAGATGGACAACATAACTGGCATGCCCAATAGAAGTCTTGAACGTTGGAGGGTCTCTTCCTGGAGCTCAGCATGTCCCATAGCATTGACTCACCAATGAGTTTCCTTCTTTAGAGCCACTGCGACCTTCACCAAGGGCCTTGTGTGAGGGGCAAGGTAGGGAGACCAATCATCCTCCCACCTTCTGGAAAAATGGAGTCAATCCTGGCAACCAAAGAGATGGCAGAATCTATTGCTAAAATGTCTCAGAGTCAAGAGCAGCAAGGCATCTAGAAGACCCAGGTATTAGCCTCAACTTCTTCACTGTCTACACTACCCTGCAAATCTTACTTCGCTTATTTGTCCTTGATTTCCTCAACTATAACACAAGGGTGTGGAGCACATGACCCTGCAGGCTTCCACTGCTTTTTAAAAATTAAAAGCAGGTGAGTGCAGGCATGCAACAGAGGCTCCTTGCAGAGAAGAATCCCTGACACCAGAGATCCTTACTAAGTAATTGTTCTTGGAGGAAACTTCAGTGACGTTATTCTCAGGTCTCCCCAGCTCTCCTCTTACATAGGTGCATCTGTAAGCCAGCTGTGTATTGTGGTGTCACAGCTTGGGTGGAAATTCTGGTTCTCTCATAGATGAGCTGTAGGACTTTCAGAAAATTAGTTCATTTCCCTGAGCTTCGGTTTCCTCATCGGTGATACGGGCATCATAACATTCCAACAGCATCTCAGAGGCACCATGAAGCTGAGTGAGTCAGGTATACAGAATGCCTCACCCAGCGACTGGCACATAAGTCAGCCTCAGCATCACTCACTCTCAGGATCTATCTTTTCTGTGCACATCTCTAACTTTACAGAATTGCATCATAACCCACTAGTTATCATAACACATTTTGTACTTTCTGGAAAATATTGCTTCTCCTGGTGCCTAGGAGAAAGCTAAACACACAGTGAAAGGGCATTCATACTGATGAGTAGCAATGATATAGCTGGAAAGGCCAAGATTTCTGCCTTACAGAGAACAGGATCTAGTTGGAGTTGGGTAGCAGTTCTCCTCTGGACCGACCGCGATATTTTCAGCAGTCATCTCCCTGTCTCCGTATTCCGGAATATCAATGTTAAAATAGGAGTAACAAGAGTTTGAAGGAGTGATGTCCATGAGAAGCGGTGTCTGTTCCATAACTAGAAGTGCAGCAGTATAAATTATTAATTCATTTGCTAAAGATTTCTTAGTAGATCAAACTCCATGCCTCCTCTTCCCACTAAGTCCTTAAAACCCTTTTCTGCACTCAGAGATTTTCCACTCACTGCTGGCAAGTCCTCAAGGTGATTGGAGAAAGGCATCTCGCAGACTGGGAGGCGGAGAAGTCTGCCTTGCCCCCATCAACGCTGTGAGCCGCGACTGCCCCCCCGCTCCCCGCCACAAACACACAGTCCGTCAAGAAAATAAATTACTGAGTGTGGGGCTCACATGTGTCTTTGCAGTCGTCATCCTAGTGACCCCCCAGATCCTTCGCAAGCCTGAGTCCTGGACATTAAGGAGGGGGAGGGGGGGCTGTCAGAGGCTTCCAGATGCAGACGAGTGTCTCCCACGCTGCGCATCCCGAGCCCGCGGTTCCCATCCATTTATTTCCGTGGCACTGACTGTGTGTGCAGCCAGCCGTGGGGCAGTGGAGAGATACCCCAGAGAAAGAAGAAGCCCGTTGAGAGCTATTTTTCACCATTACATACTTCACTTCCTAATAAATGAGATCCAGAGCATGCAAACAGCCCGTCTTGTAGATCATCATCTTAGGAAAAATCACAGACCTAACTGCAGCACAAAGTAAAAATATAAATGAACCCAGAGGAGAGTCATTCTGGTAAAATTTGATACCATAACTCTCTTCTTATAGCATTCCGTCCCTCCCTAGAAGTTTCTGTGCCTCTGAGATGTATCAGGGCTCTAATGGTGGTTGAAAAATAAAAGATGCTAGATCTTTCTCTGTCCTCATGCCAGCTTATTTTCACCAGCAGAAAGAGATTTATTTATATGTAAGGGTAGAGAAGAACTCAGTTGAGACCAAGTCATATTTCACCTGATTCGCTCCCTGGTGATCACTGATTGGGAAGTGGTGTGAATTACGAGGGTTTTATCAGCTACCTATGCCAAGCAGTGCCTCAGACCTCGTATTTCAGGAGAGTAACAGCATGCTAGCAAGTGGACACGTGACTTACCCATCCCTGCCCGGCAGAGCGCAGGGATTCTCCAGTGCCTTGGCTTTCGGTGGCCTCTTACAGTCTTCGGGCTTTATCTTGGTCCTTCAGCAGAAAAGCCCCGCATTTGGATGCAACTAGGAATGTTGAGGTCACCAGCACTGCTGGCTGTGTCAACTAAGGGAATCCGTGGACAGGAATACAATCTCCCCACATCCACCAGGGAATATAATATTTCACACAGAAAATAACAAAATACTCCCACGGTCCCGGGGCAATATCCTGAAGTTGTTTGAGGTGAAAGAAAATAACTGTCTTCGGGGCAAAAGGATTTAGACTCTTTAGCAGTAAACTTCGTTTGCCTTTTGTCTTACGCCATCTGAATATTTATTCAGAGCTACTCCAGGTGAGAAAAGGTCGTGGCTCTCCTGCACAATCTTCCAAGATTTCTTTACTCACTTTTTGATGGCCTGAAAGCCCTCTGAGATGATAAATGAGGCCTTTCTGGCCAAAGGCTTGCAATTTCCAATTACATTTTAACAGGACACCTGGTGGATCTCTAAGCCTCTGGAAAACTGGAGATGCTCTGGCCCTCTTATCTGGACAGTTTTGGGAGAAAAGGAAGCAGAGCAAACCGGGTCTTAACTTCTCTGTATCCTCAGTTTGTGGATTCAGATATGCTGGGAAATGGAAAGCAACTAGTTTCCTTCCTGGGCCAGGAACCTAGTAGAAGAGGTCCCACTGCCTGAACTATGGGTAACCTGGTTCCCAGTTCCTTTCAGTGGGGGAAAAACTGTCCTAACAATTAAGCTTCTCTACCCTTTTATAAAATGCAAGTGCTGGAAGGATAGGGAAGACTTTAGGTCCTTAAAAATGTGAAAGGGTCTGTCACATCCTTTTCCTCTCTGGCTGAAGTGATGCAGACAGCTTGAGGGTGGGAGAGAAGAGTGAAAGGGAAGCACAAACAAGAGTCCTGATAACCTGAGAACCTGCATCACCATCTCTCTCTTAAGCCATCATGATGCTCCCTGTGAAGCTGAGGTGGATGGGAGGAAAAATCAATGAACTTGGAGTCCAGAGACTGAGTTTATGAGTCTTCTGCGATTTCACGGAAGTCATCTTACTGTTTGGAGTTCTGTTCATCTATAAAAAGGAGAAATCATGTTTACTCTTTGTAGGTCTTGGGCTTGTCGTGTGAGGGGGAGATTTGGGTAGAGATTGTTTAGCTGCTCCTAGGCACAGAGCTTCCAGGCAGTTTCCAGGCTCCCCTAAGGTTCAGTGGGACCTTGTAACTTCCAGCCAATAGAATGTAAATGGAAGAATGTGGCTGATGAAAACCTCCCTGGTGACCACTGGTCCTCCCAGCATGAGTGCCCTTCCATGCTGATTCCCCACATGCCAGCCAAACACAGAGGTTCCCATAGTCCAGGAAAAACAAACACAGAATCGACATTAGGAGTTTGGGTCCCTAAATTGCCATGAAGGCGGCTGTGTCCCAACTAAGAACACCTGTGTTGAACTTTTATACAAGAGTAAAAATAAAGTTCTTTTTTATGTTAGGTCACTGAAGTTTCAGGGTTGGTTTGTTACAGCAGCTAGTATTATCCTAATTAATACAAGAATCAAGTGGGGATAAAATGAATGTAAAAACATCATGCAAACTCTAAAACCCTGTACAGATTTCAGGGTTTTTGTTGATGTAGTTGCATAAAGTGTTGGGAGTAACTGCTAAAGTTATAGTGAAATAAAATACTACTGGCTGATATTTATTCAATGCTTATGACAGGATGCAAACTTCATGGAGTGTATTGAATTTGTTCCTCCCAGCCACCTTAAGTAAAAATTTTTCCTGATTTTTACTTGAAGAAACCGAGCTTTAGAGAAATCAAGTCATGTGCCTAAAATCATATAACTACCAAGGGCTGAAGGCCCTCATTAATTTCTATTAATTAATTTCATTAATTTCTGTTTTCTTTTTTCTAAATCTGCTTTAAATTCTAGTATAGTATTCAAAAATTTTAAACTTCTTTTAGAGGAAAGTTGAACTGTTTACTCCCTCTATCTCAGAGGAATAGCAGCAGAGACATGTTCACATGGGCCATTCTGTTCCTTCCAATAGGTCTGAAAATCCTGATGTTGGAAATGACATTCTTTAAGTCATTCTCCAAGGGTGGGCAGCTACTTCTCATTTAAAAGTATGCAATTCAAGTAATTGAGTTATCAATTTTCTTGCATTAAAAGTAACCCAGGGGCTTCCCTGGTGGCGCAGTGGTTGAGAGTCCGCCTGCCGATGCAGGGGACACGGGTTCGTGCCCTGGTCTGGGAAGATCTCACATGCCGCGGAGCGGCTGGGCCCGTGAGCCATGGCCGCTGAGTCTGCGCGTCCGACGCCTGTGCTCCGCAACGGGAGAGGCCACAACAGTGAGAGGACTGCGTACCGCAAAAAAAAAAAAAAAGTAACCCAGGACAGCCAAAGTCTTGGGTAGATGAAGTGTTGTTTTTTTTTTTCCCCCCAATTCTGTTTTCCTCAAGCTTCAGAAGTGCACTTGCCAAAATAGTGCAATTTGAGCAGCTCTTTAAATATTTTTACCAGGTGAGGAATTGCTGGTACATTCCTTTTTGTCAGCGATGATTTTATATTTGTCACTCTTAGCAGATAGTCTATGCATGGACGGTGTACTGTTTTCACATTCATTTTGGATACTATTTGGGGTATTACTTTCATTCAAGGGCAAGTAATGGAACCAAGCGGATTATTTATTTCATACACTTTGAAACTATTGGGGTCTGTAATGAATGTTAGCCTTGACCTAAGGCATTTCAGATGCAAAGCCTCCTTTATCAAAAATCTACTCATTATATAATGAAAGAGTAAGAGGACTTGGCCATTTTTCCCTGGTTCGGAGACCCAGTTCCCATCCTTTCATGCACAGGTGTTGTGGATGCGTTCCTCAGACTTGAGAATTCTGGTTTGGTTAAACTTTCTGCTGTTCAGATAAAAAACAGCAGCAATTTTCTGCTTGAATTTCTCTGTGACTAAATCCATTGATCATCCTTTCTCTCTGTGAGTGAGAAGTGTGTTTTCTCCTTAATAACTCCTATCCTTCTCCTGGATTTCCCCCTCCCTCCCCCCCTTCTCTTGTTTGTGTTGTGTGGTCAGTCCTGTGCGCTATTCCTCTGAGAGACAGAGGGAGCGCAAAATTGAAGTTATTTTATGCTTGGGCTCCCTCGGTCCCAATTTTCAAATCTTTGTGTCAATTTTCACACATCAGTGTCATGTGGTGAATGTTATGGAAATTTCAGTGGGGTCCTTGGGAGGCAATTTATACATGAATCCCTTCCCCCCCATTACCATCCTGCTGCAATTCCTGTCTTTTCTAAGAATAAGTGGATCTATAATTAATGTAGATTTTAAAATATAACGGCATTCAGAATTCTCATAGCAGGTTTTCGATGCCATGTCTTCTTTGCAGTATAAACACAAAAGCGTAAATGCTTGCTAGCTCTCTCTCCTAATAAATGGGCTTGAGTAAAAGGAATAAAAATTACAGTTTGTTGGCAGTAAAGAGCAACTAATTACTCAGGAAGAAGCATGTTTTTATTTTTCAAAACTGCACTGAAAATGGTTTATCATGCAATAAATTTGCTAATCACCAGTTAGGAAACACAGTGCCATCACCACCTACCCAGAGTGGCTGCCTTTGAAAGTTGGTATGTTACAGTTTGGATAGGAAATTATATCCTTTTGAAAAGAAACATGACAGAAGATGTTCATTGAATAGCGTAAAACTCCTCAGCAGTCGGAATTCAAACTGCATAAACAAGAGCGTGGTTAACAGTGCCAAAAGACAGCAACCGTTGACCTTGCCTTTGCTTGGTGAGCAGATGACCCCTGGCCCCTTCTCATGAAGATAATTTTTCATTTCCTTTTGCTCCCCCTTTTAACAATGGAAGTGGAAGACTTCTAATGGAAGAACACAGACTGGCCTTAATTTTTGTCACTCTCCTCTCAAACTCCCTTCTTCCTCAGCCCCTTGCCAGTCTACAAATGTTGATTTCTGATAACTTCCATTAACTTTTTCCAAAAGAACCTGGAGAATCACTTTCTAACCTACAATTACAGGAGTCTAGCTTGATGAACTTGAAACCTCACAGACTAATAACAGGTCCAGTCCAACATATCCTGCTACTAGCCCACTCTCTTGTTTAGAAGGTATTAGGTGATGTTTTGTTCTCCCCAGAGAAGATGGCTGTGACCATCCTAACAAATGATGTCTGCTGTCCTCCCTGCCTCCGTGTCACTCGCGTCGTTACTGTCATATTGTCTTCTTAGACTTAGTAGTATCAAAGATCACCTTGTTTCTGTGTGTGTTTATTAATTTGTTATCTGGTTCCCCACTGCAAGGTCAGTTCTTTGAGGAGAGGAAACCTTCTGTTTTGATCATCTCTATATCATTAGTTTCTGGAAGAACATCGAGCACAGAGTTGTTTTCAATGTGTCCCGAAGGAATCGATGAATGCATCCCTGAGTGAGTGAATAAATGAAGGAACATGTTGGTTTTCTGTCCCCACCTCACAAAGCAAAGCATTCACTAACCTCGACTTAGCCAAACTGCTACCCCTCAAGCGTATGGGTATCTAGAGACAATGCAGCTTTGGGTGTAAAAGTTGGGAGGAGGAGTTTGTTTAATCTTTCCTTTTGATGAGAAAGAAGCAACGGTAAACTGCTTGGTCAAAGTTCCTTTATTTAGAGAGAATGCATTGTGTGGGAAGCTTGTAACTGAGCCTGATTTGCAGAAGGTCACCGGATCACCAGCTCCATTTGGCAATGGCCTGGTGTCAAACGAGAAGACACTCACTAGCTAGGAGACTCCAGTGGCAGCCCTCCTGCCCCTGGCCAAACACAGTGGGGTCTAAGATAAGCACCTTTTTCACCAGCTGTGCAACTTTGAGCAACTCATTTAATGGTTTGGGTCTCAGTTGTCTCATCTGAAACCACCATCATAACCTCTACTCATCTTGAATTATTAGAAATAAATGAAAGCATATGTGTAACATCATTTTGTGAACTACTGAGAGCCATACAAATATTTTGACCAAGTTGATACAGAAGAAAAAGGCAATGATATATAAAAAACTAAAAGGCTATTCTTCTGTATAGAAATTTTTTGCCCCCTCTGTGTTATAAGAAAGGTAGGTTAAAAAGCCACCATTTTATAGACCAATAAACTGAGGACCAAAGAAGCTGTGTGTGTTTAGCATCATAGATAATGCTATACATCTGTGCATCCAGATCACGCCCCAGATCTCTAGGTGACTGATGCAATAATTTGTTTCTAGATTGGTCCGTTTATTACTGATTCTCCTTCAAGAGGGGCAGTCACTTGGGGCACTGGGTTGTGAGAGCAATTCTGTGCTTGGGTCTTGGGCCAGAGCTTTTAGCAGGCAGGTTACCACACGTGTCCTGATATGACCAAATTTGAGGGTAAGCACAAATCCAGGTCCAGAAGAAAAAGAGCAAGAGCAAACAAGTTCAAGGGCAAACTTGGATCAGGAATGACAAATCAAGCCTAAAGACCAGAGTCTGGGGAAAGACATTACTGCAAAGAGAATACAGACAAGATCAAAGAAGAGAGGTCTAGAACTTTTTATATCAATAGCCCCGAGATGCCCAAACATGAAGGTTGGGTGTATGGTAGGCTGTATATTGAACAAGTGGCCAAGGCTGATCCAAAGATACAGGGCAGCAATAACTGTGCTTCCCCTTAGGTTCTTTCATAAAGACAGGAGCCTTTTATGAGCTTGAGAGGCTTCTTCTAGCAAAACAGTTATGGAAGAGGAAGGAAAAAAGAGGCACCCCTTTACCTCAAATATTGCCCCCACCTGAATGAAGCCTTTCTTATAAAAGTCTATGGACATAATCCAGAAAAGACAAATCATTTTGGGACACACTCTTTTAAAGAAAGTTAGGAAGTTTCTTTATGCAGGACTTCTCAGTGCCTTTACTACTTGTTTTATACTAGTTTAATAATAATTATGGCCATGAAACAGGCTCTTTGAATTTTGAAAAGTTTACAGTGGATTTCAAGAAGAGTGTGTGGTATTTCCTAAATGTGTTCCAACATAACACACACACATTTTTCTGGAACATTTTGTTGGAGTAGTATTCCACAAAGTATGATTTGCTCACTTTGGTCTAGGTAACTGGTTACACTGATTTAGGTAACCGTTTTGTATACAGCAATGAACTGACACTCTGTTTTATTATCTCTTTTAACTAATTTTGTCACCAACACAAGGCTGTTAAGTCATTTAACTCTTTGTTTTATTGTTTCACTATTAAATGTAGGCAATTTCACAGTGATGGAAAAAGTAGGGCAGAGAGGGGATCATGTCTGAGTCAAAGTGGGTGTATTTCTCTACCTAGAGTTATTCTGGAATATTTCTGTTTCCTGCTCACATTTATACCCAAATAAGTCTTTATGGTCCAATAACTGAAACTTGATTAGAATGTGATAGAGTCTTTTACTTTTATAGGATCAAAGAGGCTTTCTACTCATTAAAGTTCTCACAGTAACATTCTTTCTTAAGTCTGTTTTCAAATTTAGAAACCCAGGGGAACGGAATTTGCTGAAAGTCTACATCATTTAGAGAATATTTAAGCTGCATTATATTACATCAAGTTTGTCTCCTCTTTGCTTCCATTTTGATTCTCCTCTTGAATAATTATTACTTTGAAAATGAGGAACTGACCTTTTCCTTCTTTCCTGGTTTAGTGCAAGAAGATGGAATTAATCCTTTGACAGGAAATCAGAACTGTAAATTCTAAGACCCTAATCCAACACATCCCTGTCTCAATTACGGGATAGCCTCTCACTGGTTTCTCACTGCAGTTTTCTCATTCATAAAATGGTACTAATGCCCCTAACCTACAATATGGATAGATGAACAAAATGTGTGCTTTCACTTCTATTTGCCTTGAAATATTTTGCAAAACCAAATGAATACTTTACTCATGACAATTATCAGTAAAAATAATGGGATGCAGCATAGTGTGGTATTTAAGGGGAACAGATTCTGGAGTTCAATTGCCTGGATCTACCTTCTGCCCCCGCAAGATTTTGCATAAGCCATTGACCTTTCTGTGCCTCAGTCTTATTTTCTATAAAATGAGTGGTAGTCGTAATTCTTATCTTGTAAGTTTATCATCGGGTTTAAAGATAATCCTCGTAAAGCGATTAGGGACATAAGCACTTGACAGTATTAGCTACATCACTACCACTTTTACTGGTAAGTTTCACCTATTTTTCCTATTAGAAGTTTGTGAAATCCAAACATGTAGAAACATGGAGGTAGTTCCCTCAAGCATTAAAACGTTTAAGCATTAAACGGTTTGTCACCATTAGAGAACACATATGTAATAATACAACATCTTTTGCTCTATCCTAAGTATCTGTTGACTCAGTAAGTGAATTCATTACTTCCACCTCTAATTTCAGATCCTTGCAAGCATGCAGAATATCATATGACTATGTCTTATTAATGTTCTCTTTCTTTTTTTTCCCTAGGATGGGCTAAAAATCAGGACAAATGTAGTCTGTGTCAGAAAGAATTTACCTACGTGTATATAATTGGTCTGAACAAATGTATGAGAAACAGATTTCTTTTTGCAACGTGGAAGGACAACCACCAGGTCCTCTTTCTTTCCAGCTGGAAGGGCTCATGAGCTGCTAGCTTTGCAGGCTCAGCTTGACATCTCCACTTCCAGGCCAGCTAGTAGTCACTGACGATAAACCTAATGAGAGGGAGAGGGGTCGGTGCAGAGGAAGGAGGCCAGGGTGGGTGATGAGAGGGAAGAGACAGCACTGAGGGAAGTGCAGAAAATAATGAGCCTTAATGCCTTCGACATTGAGACACCTGCTAAAGGCACAGTGCCGTGCAGCCGACAACCGCTTTTCCAGAGGCAGACGTGTCACTCCCCTTGCCCTGAATCTAAGCAGCTTCCAGCTACCCAATAAACCAGGGAGTCTGATAGGTGCCTCCAGGGCCCTGCAGAATCCTGCACATCACAGAAAGCCACAAGGCAGGATTTCGTTTTGAAGCAATCAACTGGGGAAGTTAAACATCTCTGATTATGTAAAAGGGAGGGCTGTGTGCTCATTGCCTGAGTCAGTGTGCCTCAGGCATGGCTACGTGTGTATGAAGAGAGAAAGCTATAAGTACAGATATAATTATAGATACAAAGGTGTAACTATGAACCTAAATATATCATCTATCATTTATTTTTCCATCTATCCATCCATGTATCCATCCATCCACCCACCTGTCCATCCATCCATCCATCTGTCCGTCCGTCCATCCATCCATCCATCATCTATTGTCTCTCTCCCCCTTTCTTTACATCACCTTTAAACAGAGCTCTCTTTGGTCTCTGCAGTAAAGGACTCACTCAGGTGCTACTCAACACAACCAGCTAGTTTGGCCCTCGCATGCAAGCTGGACCCACTTTAATCCTTTTCTTCATGCTTTCCTTTCCATACAGCTTTGGATCTTGAAAAGTGAGAATGCTTTCCTGGGCTTTGCTTTTCAGCTGTTCAGTGAGTGCTGGGGAGAGGGCTGGCATGACAACCCCTTGAGGCTGAGTCCTGTTGATTAGGGGATGGATTTTGAACAAGCAGCTGTACTGGCAAGCCCCCTCAGTGACCCTTGCCAGTATCCCTCACCCATGACCTTCAGGGATTGTCCCCTGGGGAAGCAAGGTCAGGCTCCGTGTCCATCAGGCTGTGCTTCTACTAGCTGTGTGATGGAGCATTTTCTGAGGTTGACACCCGTGCATTGGGAGTTGGATGGAGGCTCGTTTCTCGTTTCACATTGAGCTGTCATCCAAAAAGGCCTGCTGCTTATCCTGGGTTTCACAGTCTTCCCAAGCCATGTTGACACTCCCAGCCTGCTGCTCTGGCCTCCACATCTGCTGCCATAACTTATGAACTTGGGGTACTTTCACTTTAGCTAAAGTTTGGGGAATCATATTTTCTAAACTAAGAATATAGGTCTATGAGCATTTTTTTCCTAATGTGTAATTTTCCTGAAGAGTATTCTGATCGTAACATGTATTTCTTTCCCTGCTCTTTGTACTCATTTTGACGTTAAAATAAAATGTAATAATTAAATGGACTGGAACACTTGAAGTGATTTGATTGGCAGGCACAATGACTGTTTACAGAAGCAAGTGGAAAAACTTTACTTTCTCTTTATACTGTATTCCATCAGCTTTGCCTTAGAGCCCCAATTGTGCGGGTTTCTACATTGGAAGATTATCCAAATAATTTCATGGCAAAGTGAATAGGACCACAGGACATGGACATGTCCATTGACACTTGAGGCTCAAAAACAAGTGTTGGTTGTCTTTTGATTAACTAGATATTTTTCAAACATTAATTCTTTTAAGAGGCTCTTTCTAACATATATGCACTTTTTAATGGAATGCCTTCTGGAGTCTAATAAAATATAAAAATCTAATAAAAAATACACAAAGGGGAGAATTCCCAAGTTATCTTGATGGTTCATGGGGCCAAAATAACACTGTACTTGAAATTAAGATCATTTGGGGGGAATTACCTGGTGGTCCAGTGGTTAGGACACCACACTTCCACTGCAGGGGGCACGGGTTCCGTCCCTGGTTGGGGAACTAAAATCCCACATGTCGTGCAGCAGCCAAGAAAAACAAACAAACAAACAAACAAAAAAAACCCAGAATGCATGTGATATTATTTTTGAAAAGAAAAATTAACATTATTTTGAAAAATCAATGTAATATGGTTATTCTTAGTGGCAAAATCTTAATAAGGATACACTCAGCTCAGTGTTTTGAGTACAGAGTAACTACCTGGGGGAATTTAGCAGATAATTAATTGTATTAGGCAGAAAAATTATATGCCTAAAGACTAAGTACAGGGGCCAGTTTGGTCAGCTGAGAAATTAAATCTAACATAGAATTTTCCTTGGTTCCGTGAGGCTCTGCTCAGTCATCTGAGACCAGCTGGACTCTTGCTTTTGGTGCTCTTGCATAGCTGTCAAGCAGGTGGGCTTTTCCTGCTCAGTTGGATCCACATCCTTTGTTCAAGTTCTCCTAATCTAGCCTGACCATCTTGAATTAGGTGGGTCTTGGATTCTCGACCCCCAGTATACTTTGTGGATGCCTGGAAGTCCCACACAATAATTGTGATTTTCTTCTTTTTCCTCCATTTCCACTGCTCCCGATTAGTTTCTGGGCCAATCATTACCTTGTTCAACCATTGTTCATATTTCCATGAGACAGTCTCTCTCTCTCACAATTGCTTGTCAGTTACCTATTAAAATATGAGCTTATATCAGTGTCTAAAGAAGACTTTACATGAATAGCCTGTTCACTGCAAGAGGGCTTGGTTTAGGGATGGGGAAGAGGGAGTGTGTATGGCTGGGCTGTCCCTGCAGAGTACCCCCATCCTGGGGACGATCATTTTACATGATGTAAATCACTCGCTTTGGCTTATTTATTAAAAGGCTTTCGACTTTAAATTGCTATGTATGAGTACACTTTTCACCTGTACCTGCAAATTACAACTCCATGAAGTGATGCAATTATGATGATACTATTTTGCAGATTAAAAGAAAAACTGAAGCAGACAGAATGAGTGACTTTTCCAAGATTATGCTGAAAGTTAGTGCCTGAGTCTGAGCCAGAGCCCAAGAACAAGGATCTATGCTCTTATTAGGACTTTTGAAAAATAATAACCTGAAACACCAAAGCTGGCAATATCTGAACATTAACTTCAGTAAGTAGAAGCAAACCAACAAACAAAAAATAGTAAAAAGACATTTTCTTCTTGGGTGTAGTAGCAAAACTGAACAACAACTGTATGTCTATTGTTGTACCGAAACTTCATTGTCTCATTTATGCTCTCATCATTAGTGAAAGAAATATTTTCCTTTAATTTATGAATGCAGTAAGTCTCAGAGAGGTTCAGTTAGTTGCAAAAGGTCACACAGCTTGTAAGATGATGGATGGAGCTGCAATTTGTGGTTAGCAGACAATTCATCCTGTCCAAAATGTCCATAACACATTTGTTCCATGCTCAAAGGTCCTTGGATTTGATCCTATCCAAAATGTTCATGAGCATATTTGGTCCATTCCAAATGGTTTTGGACAGGACAAAATATAAAGAACATTTTGGCCTGGACCAAACATCTTATGGATGTTCTGGACAATGCCCCACAAGGGGAATTTGCTCATCTTTTGTTCCACTCCATTGCTACAGTGCACGGATGAGCAAAGTCCTATGTTTTGTTCAGCAGCATGTGTGATGACTAACCTGCCCATTTAGTTCTGTTTCAGTATTGCTTGTGGCACCTCTTTCTCAGTGCTAGGATGGAAAGGGACATTTGTCTCAAGGGACACAGAGTGAGAGTGTGGCTGTTCCCATCCAGTCCTCCTCTGTAAATAACACATCCAAGATTAGGCTGTTATGTGTCAGGGACCACCATATATTAGGTCTTCGTATTTTATTCGTTATGTTTTTAAATTTTCTGGTCCTTTACAAAGTATTTTTATGTTATTAGTAGGTAAAAAATTCAAAATGTGAAAACCCTCCCACCCATTTTGTTCTCAAGCCACTGAGTTCCCCGGTTCTGGGGGTAATCAATGCCATCAGGTTGTGGTATATTATCCCACAGATACACTATGCATATGCAGGCATGCAGGAATAAATATATTGTTTAATACCAATGGCTGCCAACTTGGAGATCATTCAGCTCCATTTCTTGAATGAGCTCCCTTATTTATTTCAGCAGCTGCTTTGTATTACACTGTTTCCCTCCACCATGACTTATTGAACTAGATCCTTTTACAATAGACATTTAAGTTGTTCAGATAATTTGCTACATCACAATATGCTGCAATGAACATTCCCATTCATACTTCTTTGCACACATGTGTCAGTAAATCTGCATGATAAATTTCCCAAAGTGGAATCACCGGGTAACAGAGCCTGTATGTTTCAACTTTTAACAGATACTGCTAAAACTAGCTCCCGATCTCCAACATGGGGTGATGGTAAATTTTTTGGACTTTGATTATCTGAAAGTTGGAAAATGAAATCTCATTGTGGTTTTAATCTGGACTTATTTTCATATGAGTAAGGGCAAGCATGTTTTCTTTTTAAATGTTATGTATTTAAGACCCTTTTGTATTTCCTTTTCTGTGAATGCTCTGATTACATTTTTTGGTCCATTCTCCTACAGCCTTAATGGTCTTTTACTTATCACTTTGTAGGAATATTTTCTGTATTAATGAAATTATTGCTTTACCAAATAGGTCTCAAATACTTTTGCCCAGTGTGTAATATGACTTTGCTTTTGCTGTTTGTATATGTGTCAGGCATTTAAATAGATTGTTACCAATCCTCAAGAATCCTGCAAGGTAGGTTTTAATCATTCTCATGTATGGTTGAGAAGACTGCAGATCTGAAAGGGTTAAAGTCTTTCTTAATATTGCCATGCTAGTAAGTGGGGGCAGGAGAGAGCAGAGTTCAGATCTCTGTGACTGGAAAGCCCACATTCTCCCTGCCATATCGCACCACCTCTCTTGGGGACATCATCATCCTCACAATACCGTGAAGCTGAGCGAATCCTCTAGGTCCACTTAGCTAGTGGGAGTCGTGAGTTTAGCAGGTCTTGCTGATTGAGTTGCAGATTTCAACTGAATTAGCTGGCAGTGGCATGTGTAAGTGCACAGCCTCCAAGTGTATTTGCCTGACCATTTCTCCAAATGTGCTCTCACATCTGGGCCTTTGCACATGCTGTTCCCTCTGCTTGGTTCACTTTCCCCTGTCCTGACCCCAGTCACCCTTCTGTCCAAGTTCGCTGTCACTGGAAGTCTTCCCTAAGTGTACCACAAGAAGCAAGTCTATGTCCTTCCTTCATTATGGCATAAGCTGTATGATGCCCTATTGCCCATGTGGGGGGGCTTTTCCTTCCCTTGCCTCTAAGCTCCAGAGACAAGGACTGTGTCGTAAGCATCACTGTGCCCCCATCACCTGAACCAAGGCCTGGCAGATCATGGATATTCAGTGTATCCTCGTAAAATGATGAGTAGATGAATAAAGCACATGATGATTAAGAGTGTGGGTCCTACAGTTGAATCCTGCCCCCCTACTTACTAGGAGGGTGGCCACGGGCCAAGTTACTTAAATTCCCTAAACTGCACATTCTTCATTGACAAATTTCTTTTTAAAATATATTTCCTCCTTCACAGACTGAGCATAAGGAATGTGTTAGATAATCCTTGTTAAAAATCTGTGATTATGATGAGTAGAACAATGATCTCATTATAGTCTGAAACTCCTCATGGAGAATGACAGTCAGAAGATCAAAGTTCTAACGGCAGTTTGCCCTAAACTGGTTTTTATAACTTCACTTCTCTGTGCCTCCTCTACCACATGGGGTTGTTCAACTTGCTGGTGAAAATTCTCAAGTCTGTGAACTAACTTCAGAGTGGCTTGACACATGCTGAGGCCAGTCTGCTCTCCTTTACTAGATGTTTCTGAATGTCTGGAACACATTATAGCCTGACTCCTAGTACAAGTTCACTCTATATAATAATAGTAAATGATTAATTATATATGTGTGTGTATATAATTACTAACCTAATAATATTTTAAAAAAACATAAATTAAAAATAATATATTATTCTATCCTATCAATGTCTGTAATACCCGATTAATACCTGTAATCATAGCTATAGCATAGTAGGGATCAGCTCGTCAGATATGCAGATTCCCTGGCCTTAGTTCAGGCCAAATGATTTTGCTTAGGGTGCAGGTTCCAGAATCTGGATTTTAAACCACTAAGCTCTGGCTTAGAGGAGTTTGAGAACCACTGCTTTAGTTAGAATGCTTCTCCACATTTGCGATGCATGGATCATTTCCCCCCATATTTAGAAATCCTATAGAAAACATGATGCTTTTGACTATCTGGGGGTTTCTGCATTCCGGGGCAATAGCCAGCAGGATTATCGCAACATTTTGCATGATCTATTACCCCTGCAGACCTGGGAACAGTGCCCTTTATGGGATGGGGTAGGCATGCAAGAAGAGTTCTTTTTCATCCAATCTGAGCGTTCAGGTCATGTCAAACTAAGCTAATATAAATGTCAGTGTGCAGCTTTTGCTTGTGAAATCTGAGTTCGTTGCAATGCAGTTCATTTTCCTTCTTCAAGCTCCGTGGATGCTATCAGCTGATGGGTCTGACAAGCATCTTCTACACCAAAATAAAAGCCATCTCAGCAGCTCTCCTAAGTGAGTCTCCCTGCATGTGTGTACACCTGTGCTTGTGGAACTCACGTCACACTCTCCTTACAGCCACGAGAGCTAGTCTCCATGGGCCTCCCACAGCACCATGCTGAAGCTGTGGAGCCATCTCTAGGAGCCATCACGCCAGTTAATAAGGACCACAAGAGTGTGGGGTTATATAAGTGTCCAATGGAAGAATTAATTATGGGGAACATGAAGTCCCTCTAGGAATAGACTGAAGATTTACCACTTCCCAGGTGAATACTCTGCCATTAGACTGAAGAAGCAGTTCGTTGGCTCAATACAGTGGGAGCTTGTTCTACATAACAGTGGACCACAGCGTACACCTGATGAAACCGACTGGGCTCTGGGGATGCCCTAGATAGCAATGGGTTATCTTTCACTGGAGAGTAGCCAGATTGCAGGGCAGGCCAACCTTTGGCTGATGTTTCTTTTCATTTTTCACTTCTTTTATTCTTTCTTTCTTTCTTCTTTGTATTTTATGCCTTTAAACTTAGCTTAGTGGTTTCCCAGAGAAAATAAGTGTCTGAGCCCATCTCAGTGGTGAATTACAACAATTCCCCAGACACTCTTCACAGGAGTCAGGGTAGCCTTAACTTGGCTTGTCAGATCCTCATCTAAATATTTTCAATCCATGGCAACTGGGAGTGATTTAGGAGAACATCCTTCGAATCTGCCATATTGCTTTTACTTCTAACATAGCTGTTCTCATTCAAACTGAAGGTTGATCCATTTTATGTGAAGTTAGGGCAATCCTCAGGCCTTTCGTGCTGTTCAGATCAACCTATTAATGTGTTTTACGATCCTAGGTCATGATTGGTGTCATTTAAATGTGTATTATTATTCTGTATCTTCCCACTGATAGACACATACAGGAATAAGATAAACAGAGGAAACACAATTCAAAGAAAAAAGGGAGAAAGGAAAGAAGGAGAGAAGGAGGGAGGGAGGAAGGAAGGAAGGAAGTTAAGAAGGGAGGGAGAAAAAACAGAGGGAAGGCAGGAAGCAATAAAAAAATACAAATCTAATACAAACGTGTAAATACACTGCAATTTACATGCAATATGTAAATTGCAACAGTGCTATTTCTGAGACTCAAAAACACTAAAAAATTTACTTGAGTTGTAACTTCTTAATAAAAATTCTAGAAATAATGTCTTCTAAAGGAAAGCCTCCATGGTATCAAGATGGTTAAATTAAAAGATGCTGGGTATCAAAATCTGAATACGTTTGACAACAAACTTACCATTTACATGTATTACTTTGGTGGAGACAAAGGTAGCTCTGTATGTGGGGAATTGCTGAGAAATTAATCAGATAGGACACACACACACACACACACACAGACTTTTCTCTCCTTGCCGGAAGCATGTCTCCAGCCTCCCTCTTGCCAACACGATCCTTCAGCACCTGCTGATTGAAACTTGGTGACCATCAGGTAGGTGTGGGAGCCACGTGTCTTACTGATGGTTTATGTCAAGCTGCAGAACAGCAAGCAGAACAAAAAAGATCTAATTGCCCTGTTCACAGACCTCCCACACCCCAAAGGTGCTGGTTAAGCACATTTCTTTCCTTGTTGAATGTGGCATTTGTAAAATTGCAATGCATTCCAACTGGCAAGCGTAGGCACGTGAAGAATTCTGTGACTAGTCGACAGAGGGAAACGCAAGACTCTTTCGTTGTCATGTAGCAGATCAGAGTAGAGATGGTGGGTGGTGTCTGTGTGCACATGTGTAGGGTGTGCGTTTGTGTGTGCAGGTGATTTGGTTCTGTTTCGCAGTCACACAGAAACTCTCCCCGAAGTTTTGACCGCCCCTCCTGTTCTACCCACTGGCTTCTTTCTCTGCTCTAAATCTACCAATTATTTCCTTTAAGTGTCAGCAGTACACCAGACACACCGAGATGTAACCTTTCCTCAAGTTGATGCTGTTAAACCATGACTTGAAACTGAAGTCGCAGTTGTCAACGGCGACTTCAGTCACTAATAACTACTTCAGAAGTGCGAGTGTTGTCTGGGCTCTTCCTGCTGTGGCCCAGGGCTCCGGGAATGTCTTTACAGGTCATTTAGAACCATCCATCTGATCTGTAGCAAGATCAGTCAATCTTTCAGCTGAGTGCGTTCCCCTGGCTTCCCCTCACTGCCAGGTCCTTTATTAGTTCTCTCAGGGCCATATTGGAGGATGTTAGGGAGCCATATCGACCACTTAGCTTGTAAAGACTTTGAGCTCAGGGCATCACCGCCTGCTTGGATCCTGAATTCTGTCACTTGCCTGTGAGGATTTTTTTTTTTTTCCCTCTGTCTTTTTCTCCTGTATGGTTTCATTGGGCTGCTGTTTAAAAAGACCTTTTAACCAGCACTGCATGCATGACATAGCAATTCTCAAAAAATGGACCCAGCTGTCAGTTGATATGGATGACATAATTCAGCTTGGTTTGGGAAGGTTTATGGTCTTCCTAGGCTCGTGGTTTTGCAGAGACCTCATCCCATGCCTGTTGACCTTAGGCGAACGTTGGAAGCTGAAATAGTCTTTGTAGATTAGATGGATCTTAATTTTTTTATTTTGGAGTTTAATTAATAAATAGTTATTGACCATCAATTTTCAATTGTTATATTGCTTAATGAATACATACACATACACACACACATGAGTATGTGCTATCAGTTGCCCATTTTACAGGCGAAGTAACAGAGTGCTTAGGTAACTTGCCTATGATCACCCAGTTAGGAACAGGAAAAATGAGAATCTGAATCCAGGTGCTTGACCATCCTTGATTAGGACCCAATACCTCTCTATTTTCATAAGAAGCAATCATCTGATATTTGTCTTTCTCTGTCTGACTTACTTCCCTTCATATGATAATGATATCACTTATTTGCAGAATCTAAAAAAACTGATACAAGTGAATTTATTTACAAAACAGAAGTAGACTCACAGACATAGAAAACATACTTATGGTTACCAAGGTTGAAAGGGAGGAGAGATAAATTAGGAGTTAGGGATTAACAGATACACACTACTACATATAAAATAGGTAAACAACAAGGACCTACTGTGTAGCACAGGTAACTATACTCAATATCTTGTATTAACCTATAATGGAAAAGACTCTGAGTCACTTTGCTCCACACTTGAAACTAACACTACGTTGTAAATTAACTATACTTCAATAAAAAAAATAAGAAGCAATCATCAATACTGTAGGAACTGAAATGTTGTTACAATTATATATGGGATGATGACTGAGAATTCACTGCAACTCTGGGATACACATAAGCCTCATCTTTGGAGTGTCTGTCTGCATCACCCTGCCATCCAGTGCAAATGCAGAGATAATATATTAGAATCACAGGATGAATTTTTAATACGATACTGGTGCCTGCCAAAAAGTAAGTGGATTGCAGAAGCCCACAGGGAAGCCAAGAGTAGTGATAAAGAAAGGTGCCCTTCTGTCTAATTTACTCTTTCTGCCTTCTCACCTTCTTAAAAGTCTCCCCGCCTCCACTGCCCTCTACAGAATTGTTGGTATCTAAGGGCAAAGTGCTGATTGTATTTAGAGAAAAATCCTCTGCCCCTTAATGTAGGAGTAATGATGTTAGCATCAGTCCTCAGGCTCCATTCTGATGCAGGTAATTATGCTCTGCCTATTTCAATTCTCTCTGCAGTTTCTATTGGATCGGTTTGTCTCTACTTCCTGCCCTAAACTGTTGTACCAGGTTGCCGGGCTGCTGTTCAACATCTGCTTCCCCAAAGAACTACACTTTAAAAGTGAGGAAAATTATTTCTCTTTCATGACTACTTTGCTGAAAGGAACCTGATAAATGGCAGGTGCTGGAGTGCTCCTTTGATTTGGGTCAGGGCACAGCTTGCAGTTAGTCTGGGGTCACTTGAGTTCCTTGCCTGGAACAAAGTACACAAACGTTCTTTGAAAGAAAATGAGGCTTTATATTGGATGGAATGATTGACTGGCCACCCGCCGGTGTGGGTCAAGGCGGGCACTGACCTCCTCAGCTGATGGGCTTGTCCCAAATGCCTTTGAGAGGACATCTGGGGCCCCTCTTGCAGAGAGTCCTCCCCAAACCATTGGGGTTCCAGGCCTCACTCTCATCTTACTGAACTCAGTGGGTCAGACCTGGACCTTCTGACTTTGTTTCTAAGTTTTTAACTCTCACATTTGATCGCTTCTTTCCTGGCAAAATCTCCTACAGAAAAGAGGATCACCTCCAATTCTCTATACAGAATCACTTCTTTTTATTTATTTATTTTATTCAAGTATAGTTGATTTACAATGTTGTGTTAATTTCTACTGCACAACAAAGTGATTCAGTTATACACATATATACACATATATACATTCTTTTTCATATTCTTTTCCATTATGGATTATGGTTCAACTATATTGAATATAGTTTCCTGTGCTATACTGTAGGACCTTGTTGCATATCCATCCTACATATACTAGTTTGCAGCTGCTAATCCCAAACTCCCACTCCATCCCTCCCCCACTTCCCCTCCTTGGCAACCACAAGTCTGTTCTCTATGTCTGTGATTCTGTTTCTGTTTTATAGATAAGTTCTTTTGTTATGAACTATTTTATATTCCACATATAAGTGATATCATATGGTATTTGTCTTTCTCTATCTGACTTATTTCACTTAGTAGGAAGATCTCTAGGTCCATCCATGGTGCAGAATCACTTCTTACTATTGCCCTGAGGCACAATGCTTCCAGAATGGTAGCCCGCTCCCTAAACATCCTCATTGAAGCTTCTCATTCCAAGGGACCCTAAACAATTTCCAATCCGTTCTTCTTTCTACACCCCCTTCCCCATTCTCTAGCATTTCTCGCAGGTAGAATTCAATCTCAGTACATTTACTTTTAACTAATCAAAATAAAAATTGACAACTGATGCTCATTCTGATCTATGACTGGTCTTGATCTTTGATTAATACATAAGATAATCTCTGTTTAAAATAAAGTCTTGGGTTAAAAAACAGGTGACTTATGTAGGGAAATTCATTACCTGGTTCAGAAAAAAAGCCTAAGAGTGAAGAAAAAAAAAAAATCTAACTTCTGCAATAGGAGATGCAAAGAGCCAGCAAAAATGCAACTATTTTGTTTCACACAGAGAGGTAAAAGAGTTTAATTACAACATTTTATTTAAAAATGTTAAGGAGTTCCCTGGTGGCCTGCCTCATGCTTAGGATTACAGGCTTTCACTGCCATGGCTCGAGTTTGATCCCTAGTCGGGGAACTGAGATTCTGCAAGTTGCATGGTGTAGCCAAAAAAAAAAAAATGTTATACCCATCACAAAATTTAAAAATAATATACCTACCCATCAAAATTTTGTCAACATAAGAGCAAACATGGCTGGCAGACAGGTAATTCTATAATAATTGTAAGTTCTGGGGGGTATTCTTTACAAATTTATTTTCCAGGCATATCTTAGATCTAAAACAATGCAAAACAAATAAACAAAAAAAATAAAAATAAAGTCACAAGATGGCTTCTAAAACAATTTGGTCAATGGAATAATAATCTTTAGCACCAGGAGTTTACCAGTTGCTGGCTCAAAAGGGAAAACATGACTTTAAGATATATTCATCATTAAAGATATTTCAGACGTAAGATTTGTATCTGATTAGTGAACAAAACTGTGTGTACCACCTTACTCGCTCCCACATAGACAAAGTAGAGTATAGAGCAATTGCCAAAAAAGAGAACATCCCAGCCACCTTTGTGAATATGGGGTCAAAAAAAAAGTATCATCCCTGTAATTTGAGTTACAGCAGTTTTGCCACCTTTGTGAATATGGGGTCCAAAAAAATGTATCATCTCTGTAATTTGAGTTACAGCAGTTTTGACATAATGCTTACTTAGAATTGGTTGTTAAAAAGGGTAATGAGATAAATCTATGCATTCTTTTCAAGCATGCATTGCCAGACTGAAAGCTTATCCCATGGAGAAAAAAAAAAACTTCAGCCATTTGATGTTTTAAAGTTGTTTTTCCATGAATTACAGGGTTTGGTGGAAGCAGTGTCAGTTACAAACCCACACTCTTGTCTCCATCTAATTTTGTCTTAGCAGCTCTTTTAAACTGCTAAATCTGGTTTTCAAGGATGATGATTTTGTTTTGTGATGGTGTGAAACAGCTGCCATGGTTCTGATGAGAAGCCCATTTTCCATTTTATATCTGCAAGATGTTGGCGACATCGGGCCCAGGAAAATAGGCAGCTGAGAAGCCTCTTGCTGCAGAAAGCAGTAAAGAAAGGACAAGAAGTCTTTCTCAGAGGCAGCTGTTTCTTAAAAAGGAATGAGAGGAGAGTGTCCCCAAAGAAAGCTCAACTTGGGCAGTCAAGGTCCACGAACCAGCCTTTAGATCAGAGAGCAGAAGGGTAGCTCCAGGGAGGATGAATTATGTGTAAATTTCACAATACATTGGATTGTTAGTCCTGGAAGAAAGAGGAAGCTGGAAAAATTCCAACCTCGGCTCATCCTTGGAGCATATCAGCCTCTGTGCTTCTACTCAGCTTTGGGCGCGTGACATTACAAACTCGCCCTTCCACCATGGGCCTGCATGATGGCACAAACTAGAAACTCTGAGTTTCTGACTTCTTTTAGTAACCACGGAAGACAACCCTGGACCTGTGTATCTGTGAGGCTGGAGCTGAGTTGAGGCTGGTGGCTCCGGACAGAATCTGCTTTTTGGCTCACCACCGTCCTAATGTGACTGCCTCATTTCTGGATAACTCTTGCCCAGCTCCTGCAGCTATCATTTTCAGCCAGGGGTCACCCGTGAGCATGGCCACTCCCACCCTGCTCTCTGAGGAGAACTCGTGTCCTGGAGCTTTGAACTATGCTACTGATGGGACTTCTTTCTAGCAACCATCAGACTGGAAGGTTTGGAAGGGTAGACCTAAGGAAAAAGGAGACACATTAACAGCTCAGTGGATAGGCAGCAGTACTGCCATTCTGGTTGTTAACAATGAAGATTGAATGTTTGTCTTCCGGAAATGCTTATGTTTAAATGTAATTCCCAGT
The DNA here is from genome assembly GCF_003676395.1 of Aethalodelphis obliquidens. Lineage (NCBI taxonomy): Eukaryota > Metazoa > Chordata > Mammalia > Artiodactyla > Delphinidae > Aethalodelphis > Aethalodelphis obliquidens. Next base: position 6,634,885 of record NW_020837993.1, read on the forward strand.
GTGATGGTATTAGGAGGTAGGACCTTTGGGAAATGCTTAGGTCATGAGGATGTAGGCCTCATGAATGAGAGTAGTGTCCTTATGAAAGGGACTCCAGAGAGGTCCCTCACCCCTTCCTCCATATGCCGACATAGCAGGAAGACAGTCGTCTATGAACCAGGAGGTGGGTCCTCACCAGACACCTAATCTGCTGGCACCTTAATCTTGGACTTCCTAACTTTCAGAACTGTGAGAAATAAATGTTTGTTGTTTAAAACAAAATGGAACAGAAACGTACACTCCTCCCACTCTGGCTGCCAAAGAGCTGCCCTTCTGAGCTCTGGGAATCCCTGCCCACCTCCACCTACATCGGCAGCCCTGCCCCTGCCCCCGAGAGACTTGTTAACATCCAGCACAGCAGGGGCCTTCCAGAACCCTGCTCCAACATGATACTGAGCATCAGTTCAGATTCGTTGATGCCGATACTCCTAGTTGTTAAATATTTTAAAAGTCACCCCTGAGTTAGAAGTTAATGAAATCACCTATTACTTGGAATATCACCAGAGTCTGATGGCTTCTCCCCCGCTTCTTTTCTCCTTTCCCTGAGAGGCTCTTGCCATCGACTCCCTCCTCACCATGTGTCTTACTAGGATATCTTCCTTTCCAGAGGTTACAAGCAGTTGAACAGCAGTAGACTAAACTATTATAGAGATCTTAAGCTGCTGGATCACTACAAGCTGAAATTGATTACATCTGAGCTGGAGAATTTTGGAATGAGAGAACATGGCTGGAAAACTTGGTGTTCAGTATATGTGGGGTTTTGTGCTGTGATTCCTGCTTTGTCCCCTTTTCTCCCGTACCGTTCATTGTATCCAAAGTAATGTAGGTCTCAATTATTCTTCCCCCCCCACCTTATTTCAGATCATTAAAGAGGATTTTTTGTCCATTTTATGAAACTTCTAAGAAGCATTTCTTTTCCTTTTTAAAAATATACAGTTATTTTTATTTTTAAAATTTATTTCTTTATTTAGTTTTTGGCTGCACAGCGCAGCATGCAGGATCTTAGTTCCCCGACGAGAAATTGAACCAGCGCCCCTTGCAGTGGAAGCCCTGAGTCTTAACCACTGGATCCCCAGAAAGTCCTGGCATTTGCTTTCTTTCCATTAATTACCTGTAATTGTATTTTCATAGTGACAATGCTTTAAGAAAGATCTAACAGAAGTGAGTGATTTTTTTTTTTTTTTCGGTACGCGGGCCTCTCACTGCTGTGGCCTCTCCCTTTGCGGAGCACAGGCTCCGGACGCGCAGGCTCAGCGGCCATGGCTCACGGGCCCAGCCGCTCCGCGGCATGTGGGATCTTCCCGGACCGGGGCACGAACCCGCGTCCCCTGCATCGGCAGGAGGACTCTCAACCACTGCGCCACCAGGGAAGCCCCGAAGTGAGTGATTTTGACTCAAAATTTTTGCACACTTTCTTGACGTATTTTAGCCCTTCTTCTCATTCTTTTAATCATTATGTATGTGCTGCAGATCATATTTTCTTCCCAGCTGTTGCCATTTTAATTATTGTCAAATTGAAGATATGGGTGTGCACTATCATGAATAAGGGTTCTAGATTTTAAGTCAGTAGATTCTAGATTAATTTTTGTCATTGATTAAACTGGGTGACCTAAAAAAGTAACCTTATTCCTAAAGTTGTTCACGTATGAATTAACAGGATTGGAATAAAGATAATCTCAGCTCACTGCCAGCTCTAAGGTTCTAGGATTCATTGATGTTATTTTCCTGTTCAAATAGTAGCAATAATTAGCATGCACAGTGTTTTATATACATCATCTCATTTGAACCTTACAGCTACTCTAACAGGTTGGCAAAATGAATAAAGGATCCTTCTCACCAGTTTAGAGCCTGAAAAGAAAAAAAAAAAAGCAATTAAGAAATTCATGAATTACCCTTCTGAATTACCCACTCCAATTTCAAAAATTGAATGTCGGTTTATGGAAGTCATTCTTTCTGTCTCCATCACAGGTGTTAGCATCTGAATGTGTTGGCTGAGCTCAGCATCCTAGTGTGAAATGATGGTTCCGCAGCTAGTTGTTAAACATATGTGTTTGAGTGTAAACATAAATATGTATATAAACAGGTTGTAGGAAGCAGGGGTTGTAGTCAAGGAGGAGGATAAGTAGAAGAAAGAACAGAATTACCCACTAGCTTCGAGAAGGAAAGAAAGACACCTAACATCTATTAACTGCCCAATGTTTGTTTTTGGTGTTATCTTAATTAATCTTCACATCAATCCTATGTGAAGTACATAGTCACTTATCCATTCTACAGATGCAGAAATCTAAACTCAGAGCTGTTAATTGGGTCAAGTTCTCATAGGTTAGAGTCAATATTTATACTCCAGCATGCCTTTCCACTGCATCCTTAAAGCGATTCATTTGTCCTTTAACCCATTCATTCAACAAATTTTTATTCAGCACTTAGTATGTGTCAGGCTCTGTGCTAGGCAGTGAGAAAAACTTCACACCAAGAAAGGTCTCTGTCATCCTGGGTTTACAAATTCTAAATCCTTGATATCTGTACCTTCTATGGAGGCTGAAGGCAGGAAGGATCAGAGGTTAGGGAGAGGATGGTATCAGAGGTATGCCGATAAAACGTGTGACAACAGAGTCTTGGAGGAAGTGGGGAAGCCCTGATTTGTAGCATTCGACAATTTCTGTGTATAGATACTCCCAAAATAGCCTATTTCAATTAATGCTACGCCATCACTGAATGCAGGGAGGAGATGCAGGTAGTCTCCTGAGCTGAATGTGTTAGCTCCCACACACTGCTGGGCAGGATAAAAAGTAAAATGATAGAAAGGGACTTCTGATAACTAAAATAAGGTTATCTCACTCTGCACAGGCACAAGTATCTCTAATATTGCAGATAGCATTATGATTAACAAGACATTTTTTTCTATTTATTTATCATGTGTAATCCTCACAACCCTATGAAAAGGCATTTTCAGAAAGTTTTTATTTTATATTGGAGTATAGCTGATTTACAATGTCGTGTTAGTTTCAGGTGTGCAGCAAAGTGATTTAGTTATACATATATATATATCTTGTTTTTATCAACTTCTTTTCCCATATAGGTTATTACAGAGTATTGAGTAGAGTTCCCTGTGCTATATAGTAGTCATTGTTGATTATCTATTTTTAAAAAAAAAATTATTGGAGTATAGTTGCTTAAGAATGTTGTGTTAGTTTCAGGTGTACAGCAAAGTGAATCAGTTATACATATACATATATCTACTTTTTTTTTTTTTTAGATTCCTTTCCCATATAGGCCATTACAGAATATTGAGTAGAGTTTCCTGTGCTATACAGCAGGTTCTTATTACCTATCTATTTTATATATAGTAGCATGTATATGTTAATCCCAACCTCCTAATTTATCCCTCCCCCCACCTCTCCCCTTTGGTAACCATATGTTTGTTTTCTAAGTTTGTGAATCTGTTTCTGTTTTGTAAATAAGTTCATTTGTATCATTTTTTAGATTCCACGTATAAGTGATATCAATGATATTTGTCTTTCTCTGACTTACTTCACTTAGTATGATAATATCTAGGTCCATCCATGTTGCTGCAAATGACATTATTTCATTCTTTTTATGGCTGAGTAGTATTCCATTGTATATGTGTACCACATCTTCTTTATCCATTCATCTGTTGATGGACATTAGGTTGCTTCTATGTCTTGGCTATTGTAAATAGTGCTGCAATGAACATTGGGGATGATGTATCTTTTCGAAGTATTCTCTGGATATATGACCAGGGATGGGATTGCTGGATCATATAGCAACTCTATTTTCAGTTTCTTAAGGAACCTCCATACTGTTCTCCATAGTGGCTATGCCAATTTACGTTCCCACCAACAGTGTACCAATTTACATTCCCACCAATAGTGTAGGAGCATTCCCGAAAAGACATTTTGAAGATGGGGTAACTAAGCCACTCTGAGGCTAAATACCTCATCCAATATCACGCAGCTCAAAAGTGGCAGAACCAAGCTTCAAAAACCATGCCCTTCATGATACCACACTGGCTCAGAAAAACCAAGATTCGTCGCTACTTTATAAGTGCCTACTTTATAAGTATTTTAATTCACTTGGTTGGAGCATAATGATGATACTAGTGTTGTTACATTATTTTTCTAATTTCTGTTATTCACCATCCTCGGTCAATATATGCACCCTTAATAAGATCAATGTATGCCTTTGGTTGTGTACAGAGTACAAGAGTGTGAAAGAGGCTGATCACTACCAGACAACCCCAACAATGGTATCCACCAAAGATTTCAGCACGAGTCAGTGCCTTCACTTCCATATTCCAAAGCCAGCACTCATCTTTGCACAAGTGATCTTCCTCTGGGAGAAATCAATACCCTACCTACAGTCAGTAAAAAATAATGCTAGTAAAGCAACTTAGTGTAAGGCTGGAAGCCAATGAGCAATCAACTTCTCATGTACCCACAGCAAACTGATGACAGTTATATGACCAGTAGTTAAAACAAGGCATTTTGTGAAATTAGCATTTCCATAAAGGCTTTTAATTTGGTCTTGTTGGCTGTCTCATCTGAGCAGGACAAATTTAGAGTGAACATAGACTGCAAGTAGAGATATTCCATATCACAGTTATGAGAAAAGAGCCGATTATTCTCAGGCAACATAACAGAAAAATGTGCAGCTAGATATGGCCACTGGATTAAGGATAGTCAGCGTCTCCCAAATACTCAGCATGTGCTAAGCACTCTGCTGGAAAACTACGTGGGAGGCAAAGATATATAAGCCTTGATTCTTGTTCCTCAAAAGAAGGTTTAGAAAAACTCAGTAATGCACCAGGCTTTTTAGGAGGTGGGCAGCTACCAAAAGAAGAGTGCACTGTTCTGACAGAGGCTGAATCCTAGCTCTGCTATGCACCACCACGTGATCCTGGAGAAACTACCTTAAGTTCCTTGACCTCCAACTTCTCAAGGGTGATATCTACCTTGAAGATATGTAACAGGTGTCTGCCAATAGTAGCAATTTAAGTGATGGTTAACTTCTTGTTATTATTTTCCTCCAAAGAATATTGGTGGCAGGGAAGCAGTGATGGAACTTCATCAAGTTGGAACCAAAGACAAAAAATTTAAATTTGTCCAGGGACTTTCCTCACTGAAGTTCCCTTTGGTAATTTTTTTCTTAACATTTTTATTGGAGTATAATTGCTTTACAATGGTGTGTTAGTTTCTGCTTTATAACAAAGTGAATCAGTTATACATATACATATATCCCCATATCCCCTCCCTCTTGTGTCTCCCTCCCTCCCACTCTCCCTATCCCACCCCTCTAGGTGGTCACAAAGCACTGAGCTGATCTCCCTGTGCTATGTGACTGCTTCCCACTAGCTATCTATTTTACATTTGGTCGTGTATATAAAAAATGGTCATGAAGAACCTAGGGGCAAGACAGGAATAAAGACACAGACCTACTAGAGAATGGACTTGAGGACACGGGGAGGGGAAAGCGTAAGCTGGGACAAAGTGAGAGAGTGGTAGTGTATATATAGACATATATGAAGTTCCATTTTTTTGTTTTGACTGCATCTGTAGTCTTAGAGTCGCTCTGTTTTTGTCAATTTAGGTGCCATGCACCGAGAGTGGGGTTAGGAGACTCTCTGGTTCATGTACTCTAATTTTGCACATTAAAACTATGTAGGAAAGGTGTGGTATGTTGAGTTGTTTTGAATTCATAAAGTATGAGATCAAAAAAATTCTCTTTTGAAAAATAAAATGTATGCTATATTCTTTATAATCTCTTGCTTTCCTGTAAAACAAATCTTTAATTTTCCAAATAATTCTATATGTATTAACCCAATTGACCCTCACAGCATGTTTGCGAAGTGGGTAGGGGAGATAGGGGTTCATTTTCCCATTTTATAGATAATAAAACTGAGATTAAGTAAAGTGTGGGTTTAACCACTACATCTTGAGGTTGATTCTACAGCATCATTTATATTCATGACTGTCTTTGCCTATTTCCTCCAGAAAACTTGTTCTACATATTATTTTTACCAATATTACTTTATATAATGCTTAATATACCTTGGCAAATATATTAGTATTAGAAATACATTTTTTTCATTCAAATAATTGCCATAATGCATTAAATATTTACTTATCTGTTTTTTTTTTTAAGGACCTGATACAACCAGGACTTCTTTTCTAAAACTCTTATGATTTCTAAAATTGAGACACTTCCACAGCAGCAATGGAAAATAAGTTGGAGTTCCCAATGTGCATTTAATATTACATAAACATATTCTTGTTTAGTAGAAGATAAAGACGTGGTAAAACTAAATAGATTTCAGAACACTTAATCTCTCACCTCCTGTTAGATATTTTGGCTAATATGAGCATTTGTCAATTGCACCACATTTTAAAATGAAATTGGTATCTTGTTTCCCACATGGGAATGGAATTTCTAGGTCAATAGGCCCTTAAATGTCATGAATTGCAATATAGATGACACTTGTCAAAGTCTCGGTGATCAATTCAGATACAAACCTGACTTGAGGACTGAAGAGTCCAAGTCAAATTAATGTATGAGACAAAGTCCAGGTTTAGCGTGGTGACATGGTGAGTAGTACCTTTCCTGGGACAAAGCTGCAGGACCTGCACTGAGATTGACACTCCCAGGCCTTCTCATTTCTCATCAAGCCAGGGTTGGATCACTTCTGTTTTCCTAGCACTATGCCCATTAGGCTTTCCATTAGGCAGCTGGGCAGAGAAAAAAAGGAAAGAGCCAACATAGTCCTCTTCTTTCAAATCTCTGTAAATTTTACCTTATGATATGGTTTTTCACACAAAGGGATATTGAATGCCAGGGGAGACCAAGCAACAAGAAACTTACAGAAGCAAATCTCTGGCGCATCTACAAGCAAAATGGGTCCAAATGCAGATGTAGAGAAGCAACTCTGGTGAGCCCTCAATCACTGAGATCACCAAGGTAGGTGACATGCTAAGTTATGAAAAGGGAGTTGGATACAATGGTATTGATCTCTGGTGGCCTTGGTCTGCAGCGGCTTGAAGCAGGATTTGGTTCCTGGCCAGAGACTGAGGTCAGGCCATTGCAGTGAGAGTGTTGAATCCTAGCCACTAGACCACAAGGGACCAGTGGCCAGTGACAAGGCCCTGGCCCATCAACTGTGTAGAAATGAATTTCCACATAGAGATGGAAAGTAGTGAAACAAGTAAAGTGTTTATTAGGAGGAAAAAGAATATGTGTGGATAGACACACGGGCAGCCTCAGAGAGAGTCATGCCCTCATGGTAGTTTGAATCACTTATATGGGGCACTTCTTCTGGGTTTCCTTTGGCCAATCATCTTGCTTTGCCTGGCTCTGAGTCCGTATTTGGTTTATCTCAGGGTCCTCCTGTGTGTGCGTGCATCTCTCAGCCAAGATGGATTCTACCAAAGAGGCCTATGGGTAGGTTGACAGCACTTACTATGGGGTGACACCCCCTCCCTTTTTGACCCTTGAGGAGCCTTTCTGCGCATGTGTAGTCTGGAAGGTCTCCTTGACTTCAAGAATGAGGAATATGTGGTCTTTTACCTCTTATCTGGGCAGGGCTTAGCTTCTCCTCCCACCTGCTATTTTGGAGTATCTGTCCACAAGGGACAAACTCCAGCTGCTCAGCCTGGGGCCCATCTATCTCCTGCCTCAGTATGAGCCTCTGGAACACAGGAGCCATCTTTACAAAGTGATACTATCTTTAGGGAGCGTTTACTAGTTGTCACACACTTAATAAGACTTTTATATTTATTATCCCAAAAAATACTCACATAGGCTCCCTAAGTTAGGTACTGGTATTATTTTGGCTCTAAAGATGAAGAAAGCAAGTCCTGAGGTCCATGACCAGGAAAGCTGGGATATGAAAGCAGAGCTCTCTGACTCCAGATTGTCAACCATGGCGTCCTATCTTTTTTTCCGCCTCTGTACCCTCCATAGTATTTTACACAGTAGGACTCAGAGGACTGGATTGGGTGGAAATAAATGAAATCTAAAAGTTTCATTTGAAATCAGAATCTAACAAGATCACAAGGTTACTCTCAACAGGAAGAATTTCCAAGGAAACATCTTTAATCCACATCTTAGAATTGAAGAATAACTTTCCTCTTTCATTCATTCATTTACTGATAAATAAAAAAAAAATGTATTTTGTGCCTACTTGGTGCTAGATTTGCTGATGTTTGGGGATCATTGTGGCAAATGAAACAGGCAAGGTCTCTGTTTCCATGTGGTTTTGTTCCAGTGGGGAAGGTGGCAGTTGCAGTTAGGTGCTATAAAGGAAATAATCAGAGTTATGACTTAGAGATTTACTTGGGGAGGTGTTTTTAGACAGGATATTGAAGGAAGTCTTCTTTGAGGTGACACTTGCATCAGGACCAAAACAAGAAAGAACCAGGCATGAGAAGAGCTGGGAAAAGCTTTCCAAATGTAGAGAAAACAGCAAGTGAAAAGGTCCTGAGGCAGAAACAATGTAGGTGTGAACAAAGACTAGAAAAGGCCAAGTGGCTGGCAGGTCCCAAGTGAGGAAGAAAGCAGATACACAGAGAATCCGAGAGGGAACAGGGACCAAATGAGGCACGACCTCCTGGGCCAGGAGTCTGGAGGGTATTGTGAGTGCAGTGCAAACCTTTGAAAGAATTTTAAGCCAGAAAGTGATGGAATCTTGTTGGTAGGCTACTGACAGAGTTATGATTACCTAATGAGAGGACATAAATTTAAATTAACAAATAACTGCCTACCTATCTACATACATACATAAAGTTCAGGACACAGCCCTCGAGAGCCACCAACATAGAGAGATTGGCAGAGGAGGTGACACAAACCAAAAAGAATGGAAATTATTGTACAGTGAAAAAAGAGGGCACCTAAAATAGAGCCGCCATGTGACCTTCTAGGAGAGGATACTGGAGAAGGTAAGTCATGATTGGCTTTGGAAATGAAGATGCACACTCAGTGAAGGAATTTTCTAGAATGTCTGGGCAATGTGGAGTGCATTCTACTGAGAAGGTAAACAGTAAAGTTGAAGTCTGTCAAAATTCCATAAAAAAGGAGGCTCTTTGTTATGCAATAAGCAATTTTGTCACTTTTCAGGGCTACCTTTAGTTGGTCCTCTGAATTTTATTTGTACTTATGGCTTCTTTCAGTTCCTGTATAAACAAATCGTAATTTTTTGGAATGCTCTGCTTGTTATGCATCCTCTTTCTGTTCAGTGGGAAAGATATGCCATCCTATTATTAATTAGATCCCTAGCATTCCTAAACAAGGCTTTCCCTGTATCGGCATATTTTGCAGTCCCTCTGCATTTTCTTTGAATGGTTTCTCTACGTTGGCTGATTCATGTTGTCCAGACGTTGGACCATTCAATGCGCAGTTGCCCATCAGAAGATAAAGCATCATGTTTCTATGAAGTTTCACCAGGAAGGGCACTTGCAGAAGAAATCCGGGTTTGGGTTTAGGATGCCTTTTGGAAGGCTCCAAACAATGTCAGGGAAAGTGGATGGCAGGATAATGGGTGGAGGGTGGGAGTGGAGGAGGGGTTCTTAGATGACAGGTTGCTGAATTGGGAACCCTGAGACTTGTGAAGTACTCTGTCAGGAACATTAAGTATCCAAAAGTGATAAAGCTTCAATTTGCTAGTCCATTAGACTAATTACTGCAATAATTAAGTAACTACTTGATTAGAACTAATGGGTACCTAATTATCCAGGAGAAAAGTATCAGGTGGCAATTATCAGGTGGCAATTAATAGACTGGAGTTAATGTCTTAGCACTGTCTTTGTATGAATTCATAAGTAAGGTAAAGAAAACAAACAATAACTTATTAATATTTATTGATGCCACAGTATTTTTCAGCTTGTTTCATTTACACAGAACCAATTAGTGGAGAGACCGTTAGAGTTGCAGGATATAAAGGGACCGAAGCACAGTTAGCTTTTTAAAGGTACAAGATCTCATTAGCAATAACGACTAACATTTAACCAGAACCAACCTGTGATATTAGCTTTGTTGCTGTGAATTTATTGAAAGGGGATCACAGAGGTGAAAAATCAATAGTCATGATAAAATCTGTGGGAAATTGGATAATGTACTGAAGTCAAGGGCCTTACTAAAGATTTTTCTTGGTCCACTGGAAACCTCACATCTATTTTCCCCATGGTACTTTCAAATGGCTGGGGAGAGAGATGGATGGGAAGAAATGTAACTTATCAGAAAACAAACTTTTCTTACGAGCACATACCACAAAGAAGCCTCAGATTTCTCACAGTATGAATGGTTACCTCTCTAGGCCAGTGTTTGTGAAGCACTGACTATGACCTGCTGCTAATATCAGAAAATATTTGTCATGGAAATAAGATGTTAGAACAAGACTTTCATCTATAACAGCATTGTTCTATGTGTATAGTCCTGCCTCCTACAAAACCACATTGCTACAAAGCATCAGGCAGTGTTTGAAATGTATGACTCAAGTTTAGAGGAGAAAACAGGTCAGCTATTTATTTATTTATTCTTTAATTCAGAAAAACACATGCTACAAGGTTGTAAGGCTTCTGGGCAAACATAAGAACAAGAGCTGAACTGCAGGATCATGAGACTGAAAAAATCTTTTACCGAACATTCGGAGTTGAACATTTCAGCTGCTTAATGAAAATAAAAGCTACATGCTTCTTATTTTCTTTTCTAGTTTCAATGAATTCTTTTTTCAAGACAACTATTTTTAAAAATTCAGGAGAGGTTTGGACCTGTGTTAAATTTATTAACATTTTAAAAGTCATATAATTAACCCTGCAGTAGAGGAAAACCCCATCTACTTTTATTTTATTTCCTCGCCCAGTATAAATAATTGAAATGGGTTTTAATCATATTTGAGGGGAAAAAAAAATCACCTTATATGAGAATGCATACAATGACAAATGGAGATAAATCTAAAATTTATAGAAAGGGAGCATTTGCATAACTGCAGAATCCAAACATATAGGGCATTAAGAGTAACAATTATTGCAAAGGGCATGAAAAATTCAACTTTGGTTTCATGACGGGAGCCCGGATTCCTAACATGATTAAGACAATACATCATGAGGCCCTCTCTTATTAAATGCATAATTGTTGTTAGGGGCAGAAGTGGCGTTAACACTAATCTAGCTTTATATATGTAGAAATATAGAGAGAAGCGAACTTGGAGACGCTTGCTTTTGGTGATCCATAGGCATTTTATTAATGTTTGAATAATAACCGCCTACAGGGCCTGTTATAAATTAAAGGGACGGATTGAGATATAAATTTTTATGAGGACTAGTTATACATTTCCATTATGTGTTTAAAAATGAAGGAATTACTGTGAGCACTGCAGTACTCACATTTATTTGAGGTGATTTGGATGGGAGGGACGGCAGAGGAGAGCGGCTGCATGGTGGCAGTAAGAAAGATGTATCTGTCCCTTTGAAGAGATACATCATATGTCATGCATGAACTCTGTTCTACCAGAGATGTTCCTTCACTGCTGAATCTGCATGATTATTTCTGTGACAATAGCGAGTGATGATAGAGCATGAGGTTCGGGCCACTTAAGGGGGTTTCATATGGTTAAATCCTGGAAGACCTGGCTATTATCTACCTGCTAATGCAATAATGGAAGTCAGCGATTACCGCGAAGCAATTCTGAGTCCTTTCTCTGCTCCTGAGGTACGATCTAGGGTTTTACTAGTGGCCCAAATGCCTTTGGAGAAGCAGATCCCAGTAAATGACAATCATCCTTCTTCCTTAACGTCTTTGATCAGTTTTCTCGACACTGTCCTCAGTTTTGCACATAGAATGGGTCTATGAATCGCCACTGTTTATGAACTGTACCCCCAAGAGGATTTAGGAAGACCCCTGGTCAACTTGCTCACTGTCTATGTACTAGCACACTCACATAGATAAAGACACACGTGCAACTATATATGGATACATAGATTTATGGATTTAACCCAAACCCTAAGGATATAAATGCACGTTAGAGAATACTGCTTTCCCTGTCACCAGGAGCTCCATACAAACTTTAAAGTCAAGCAGGTCTGAGGTTGCACCCCAGTGAAGATACGAAATGGTGATTTGAGCAAGCTGTTTAACTGGTAACTCTCAGTTTCCTCAGGTGTAGAAGAAAAGCTTACTGAGTTATTGGGAAGATTAAACGTGATTTATTTTAAGGTGCCTGGTACACAATAGAATCCTAATAAGTGTGTGTTAGTTTGTTAGGACTGCTATAATAAAGTACCAAAGACTAGGTGACCTAACAGAAATGTATTGCCTCCCAGTTCTGGAGGCTGGAAGTCCAAGATCAAGGCATTGGCAGGGTTGGTTCCCTCTCAGGGCTGTGAAGGAATGATTTGTTACAGACATTTCCTTGGTTTATAGATGGCTGTCTTCTCACTATGTCTCTTTACGTTGTCTTTTTTTTAAGGTACATTTCTGTATCCAAATTTCCTTTTTTATAAAGACATTAGTCATTTTAGATTAGGATCCATCCTAATGACCTAATTTTAACTTGATTACATCTGTAAAGACCCAATCTCCAAATAAGGTCAGATTCTGAGGTCCTGAGGTTTAGGACTAAACATATGAATTTAGGGGGGACATAATTCAACCCATAACAAAATGTTTGATGAATGAATACAATGAATGAATAAATACAAAAAATTGATCAATGATGTTGCAATGATAAAGAGTGTGCTTTCAGTTTATTTTCAAGTCATCATGCCCCCTATGCCCCCTATTCCCAGCCTCATTTAGCAATCTGGATAAGATGCTCAAACTTTCCGTATTGCTCGCGGTTACCCATTTACTCTGGCAATATGACAAGAATATTATGAAAATTTTTTTCATTGCAACTTGACATGAACTAAACCCAGGTGTGCTAGGTGATTATGGGCCAATGCATACAGGTGATAGGCAATCCAGTACCCTCCACCAGCTTATGCTTCCAGTTTATCTATGGGAGTCCCTAGCAAAAGCATCATTGCTTGAATGATTATAATGATGACCAAATAAAAGAAGCAAGTAGAAGAAAAGCAGAGCTCTTGTTGTGCTGATTTTAAAGTAGACTGTACTATTCAAATGTGTCTTTTCAAAACCCAGAAAACTCCCTAATCATAGGGCTATTGGAATTTAAATTCCAGAGCATCGGCTCTTTACCGACAGGCTGCTATTTACCAATTTTAACAATAACGTTAAAAGGCTACACAAAGGTCTACCTTTCCCATCAGTGTGCAGTGCAGTCAGGTGAAGCCCAGGGAGCAGGGTGTGTCCTCCAAGTGTGCACTCCCCAGCTGTCCCTAGGGGCACAGATGATTAATAAGGGGCCCCAGGCACTCTTTTCTCTGACATCAGTTTCATCTCTAAATGGTGCTTTCTAAGATAGAAAATGTGAATTCCTTCACACACAGTGGTACTTGCAGTTATGGTTGTTTTAGTATTATTTTCATAGGTGGAACTGAAGAGAAGAGGGACCCAAAGCAACTGATGTCCCTTGAACTTTCCTTTTTATTTCATCTCAATCTTCTGGTTTTAATTCACAGGTGAGCTGAGTGGCCAAAGAGACTGACTCATGATTGCTGGGCACCTCTGAACTGTGCCTTGGAAAGCAGCAGCATGACTTTCCCTTGGGGAGGTGGAGGAAAGGGAGTTTGAAAGTGAAACATGCCACTCTGCATAGCCCACGTCTGTAGATCTTGTGTAGTAGGTGCTGGGCACAAAGAGGAGATGGGACCTCAGAGGTTCTGCCCTCTAGCACAGTTACGAGAATAAGGGGGAGGGATGTCAGGGGCAGAGGCCATCAGTTCCTAGGCATCAATGTTTAATCACCCTCCTCCCTGAGGATGAGGAGAACAATCATCTCCTCAGACTGATGATTAAAATAATGGGTCACTGAACTGAAAAGGGGAGAAGAGGGTAATGCTGCACCAAGACAAAGGAGTGGAAGGTCTGTTGTCAGCAGATGCGTGATGACTGGACTCTTCAACAGCCGTACATCAGAAGCAGTGCCCATTCACCAGCCATCTGACACAGACTGCCTTAGGATGGTTTCATAAACTAAGGGCTCTGCCACCATAGCTAGAAAAGGAAGGTGCTGGAGTGTTTTAACTGCCAAAGTGTGTGTGTAGAGATGATTGAAGTCCAGAAGATGGGAAAGTGGGAATTTGAGCATGGGTGTAATTTAGTACATTTACCCTCATGGTTGCTGGAATTTTCACGACTATATCTCTATCTATATCTATAATCAGTCTATGTATCCATCTAGCTAGGAAACATACACATATCTGTATTTATATCATATACACATATATTTGGGCATCAGTGTTATTTCTAGCAGCACTGGACTTTTACTTTTTTCTAGTAGGGTAATAAAGCTAGAAGAGGTCTTGTCATTTCTTTGCCTTCTCATCTTCTCATATTGCTGGGATTTTCTTGATATCAAAGGGGGCAAAAATGAAACATAATGTGATGAGAAAAGAAATTATACAATGTTCAGAAATTATTTTCCCTTAAAAGAGTTTGATTTCACTTCGGCTCAGGTGAAAGTTCAGTTTGGTTCTTATTTTATCCACACCATTTGCGCATCCCTTGTGACAATCTCAGCTCCCTGAGTCCCTCTATCATTCTCCCTGTGTTCAGTCCCATCTTCCTCATTCTTGTATAATGCGGCTGTGTTATGAACTGGTCTGGACCTGCCCCAGCATTTAAAACATGGCCTGTCTCATATGGCCTGAAAGAACAAATCCATTTGGTTCTTTCTTGTTCAATACTTCCAAATCCATTGCCCAAATTCTGAACTTTGTTATTTTGTTCTTGCTGCAATCTTGGAGACCAAACCTGATTTTATTTTATTTTTTTTAAACTGGGTTTCTTTAATCCTACTGACACTCTTCTCCCCTTTTCAGCTCAGTTACCCATTATTTTAATCATCAATCTGAGGAGATGAAGGGAATCTGTAGTGAGGTTAGGGAGAGGTTAAAGAAAGAAAAATGGATGTGAAATAAAAGGTAAATTCCCCTACAGTTTTCCATATTTTGAATGAATAGTTGAAAATTTTACGTAACAAGAACATTATTATTATTATTAGCCTAAAATGAGACTTAAAATACCTCAAATTCAGGAATCAGTCTTCCTTTTATCTATGAAAATAATATAAAAAGTTTATTTGACGTATTTTTTCAGTCATGGTGATATAGGTGTATACTAGAGCCCTGCTAACCTTTGTGAATGAGGTCACGTGTGATGTGTGCTGTGAAAAGAAAGCACCTATAACCATTTGACCTCGTTGGTCTTCTCCAATTAACCAGCAAGCCCAGCCCAGAATCCCCTTGGGGAAAAGAGGTGAAGAATCATGTACTCATTGTAGTTATCCAGCTTTTAAAAGTACTGTTGTTGACTCAAAGAGTTTAATCCACCACTACCACCTCCTACTCCCCCATTCTAGCACTTAACTTGCTATCAGGAAGTGAACAGGGCCCTGGGGAATGAATGAACCAAGCTCACTATTTCTTTGATGCCCTCCATGGAAGCTCAAAAGCACTTTCCCCTGAATAGATCATTTAATCTCCTTGTATCACAGCATCCTCTCTTGTGAGATGGAGGTCATCATAATAGAATATTTCAAAGGGTTATTGGGAAAAAACTATCTAGTTAGCCATTATAGAGCATTTTACAAATATGAAGTTCTTTATCCAGTCCAAATAATGCTTGAAAGCATAAAATTGTATACGGTTATCGAGTATTATCATTGTGGCCTTCCTATTTCTCCAGGCATTAATCTTTTCTTCCTTTTCCACCTCCTTTCACATTATTATGGAGAGAAATACAGTTCCTCTCTTTTCTCTCTGACTAAGGGATTGAGAGGCTTCAGTGCTGAAGAGGAAAGCTCTTAGAAGGATCACTTGTCAGTTCAAGTGCAAAAGTTTTCAACTAGAGAATTGTCACCAACAAGTGAATCTGAATGTCTTCTAGAGAAATAGGATATTGAAGTGAGAAGTTAGATTTTTATTTTTTAAAGATCGAAAAATCTACTACTTAGAAAACAAAAACGTCTGACAAGGAGAGTCGTTATTAGCATGTAAGGCCATGGTATAAATATCTGTTCATCCATCCCTACAGGACCTGCCCAAAGTTCACAGTAAAAGAAAGAGGATGACAGACTTTCTTTATTTCTTTATTTTATTTCACTTTTTAAATTGAAGTATAGTTGAATTACAATGTGTTAATTACTGCTGTACAGAAAAGTGACTCAGTTATATATATATATATATATACACACACACATTCTTTTTCATATTCTTTTCCATTATGGTTTATCACAGGATATTGAATATAGTTCCTTGTGCTATACAGTAGGACCTTGTTGTTTATCCACTCTATATATACCAGTTTGCATCTGCTAATCCCAAACTCCCAATCCATCCCTCTCCTACCCCCTCCCACTTGGCAACCACCAGGCTATTCTCTATGTCCCTGATTCTGTTTCTGTTTCGCAGATAGGTTCATTTGAGGATACTAATCTTTCTGAATCCAAAACCTGTGCTCTATTTTTCATGCATGCTGAAACAAATTGCCCTTCCATTATCCACTATCTACTGATTAATATAGACAAACTAGCATGACCCAAGTTATCTACGTAGTGATGGAGCTTCTATTTTGTACCATGGGGGCATGTGTCCCCTCACTGACTTGTTAAGCCCCTGCTCAGACAGCCACCCATTACAGAAGGACCTAGAGCATTGAAAGTAGGATGTTCTCACTTGTAACCTTACAAATTAACATCTCTAGGCCTCCCTCCTCATCGTTAGTAAATGTTGGCTCTGTGAAATTTCTTTTAGAAGATAACCAAAAAGAGAAGACTGTAAATGGAAGCATGGAATTTTGAGGAATTGACACCGCTCATCTTATTGCAATAGTTATAGGAAGGAGTAGAAGTGATTTTACTGGATAGAATTGTAACATTTTATAATTGGGATTTTTTACTCAGGGTCCCAGTATGACTGCCAAGTTAAAATGGATTTTTATTTAGTGATATTTTGATCTCTGCAAGTATTGTAAATCTTTCTACCTATTCCAGTGAATGTGAAATCATTGCATGGGGGGAAGAAAGGTTGAGCTACTAGGCTAGAAGGAGCTATTATAAAATTTCAGTTTTAAAACTCCATAATCAGAATATGTGCATATGCATAAAATGTAATGGGGTATCTAGGGAGGAATCTCCACAATTAAAATATTAAATTTATTCCAACATATTCAAATTTGCACTAAATTTCCAGTTATTTGAAGATTTAAATATATATGTATATATATATATATATATATATATATATATATATATTACCCCATGAAAGCCTCAGCTGTTATCTTTGTGCGAAACAAGTCTAATATTCAGTATCTGGAATCCTTTTCACATCTTTAGAGGAACTTATTTATTAGTAAAGCTATTTCTTTCACTTCTTAAGGCATCAAATAAACTTTGAAAATTGGTCCTATTTCTTTAACTGTAGGTAAATATCACCAACGATCTTATGAAGTGGTAGCCGATCTTGGATGTCTGCTATGGCAAATCTAAGGTTTCCAATTCCTTATGGTCCCTAACAGCATTAATCAAGGCAGCACAACTTACTTAAAAGGAACAGATGATTAATCTTGACAATAGTGATGTAAACAGAACTCTAATTCATGAATTGGCGATTACCCTTCCCCCCACCACTGGGGTATTTGCTCTTTGTTTGAGATTTACCCTGTGCCATGTACATATTATAAGAACAAAAGAGAGTTCTTTATCTTTAAAAATATCCATTCAGTTCAGCTTACAGAATAGGGGAAAAATTGCTATATTTATCAAGGTTGATTTTGTTTTCCAAGTCTCTAATTTGAAACTGAAGAATGCAAGACTACATACATCAGGTGTTTCTAGCAAAATAGCGGCAGCAGCAGCAAATCATAGACATTTGTCATTCCTTAGAGCTGTCTGACAGTTCTGACAATTCATTAGGCTGAGCTGAAAAGAGGTTTAGAAAGCAAAGAAGGGATCACAGGTAGGAGAGTTGCTTTTGCATGATCCAGTAATGGCTGATTTGTATCATTTTCGGTGATGGATACACTGTTCAGATTAAACTCAGCAGGGTTTTCTCCCTTCTCTCTTTCCATGATTTCTCCCTACCCCCAGCTTCCTTCCTCTAGAGGCCCCCAGGACACTGAGCATAGGCTGTACCCTCAGTAGCATTTTATCCTTAAAGGTATGTTCACATAATATATCAAGGAAATGCTCCCTTCCAAAAGAAGCTGCTTTGGAGATGGAGGGAGTCAGTGAGGTATGGGATGATGAAACCATGCCTCGCTTCCCAATTTTTACCTGCCGTATGAATTTTCCTCATCCTCAGCCTGTGCCAATCAAAGTATGCATCCAAAGTTCTAGTCTCCCAAATAAGAGCCAATGTGAGCAGCCGATTCTTCCCCCAGCCTGCCATGATGGTTGCAAGCTTCTTTATAAATGGGGATAAAGGGTCCTTGACCACCAGTTCTGTGTTCATTACTTGTGGCAGGATTGAGAACTCATTCCAGGCATCATCTTTTTTGTAACCTCTTTGCACACTGAAATTAAGAAACTTCTCATTTCTAATTGTGACAGACAGTAATTGTAGTGAACAGGAGTTTATATGGCTCACTCCCCTGACTTGGGCATCACAGTACATTAAAAATACTTCCAACTTCTGTTACTGGTAGCAGTAACTTCTGTTATTCTGACTTTTGGTACTGGATTATCCAATTGAAGAAGGTGAATTCAATTAATCAAAATTGGGACTATTAAGGTGAATTTTGTATGCAGTGCTTTGAGGGAGATAGAGTAATGATACCAACTGTACCATTAAGATTGACACTAATACTAAGATTTAAGCTAATCAAAAATTTTAAACATCCAAACTACCTGTTAAACTACATTCCTTCACTTAGATGGTTACTATCACCAATTTCTCCATCACCTTCTAAGCATCCAGGGATTTCCCAGTAACTGGACATTATCTTAGTTAAAAAGAAAGTCAGGTGTATGTTCTTTCAGAGCTAACATACAGCCTAGAGACAGCCCATCAGTAAATAAAATTAATGATTAAATAAAAATTGTACATTGAGATTAATATGACTAAAGTAAACAACTAATAGAAAATATCTGAAAAAAGCTGGTGTTATGGACTGAATATTTGTGCCCCTCCAAAATTTTTGTGTTGAAACCCTAACCCCCAATGTGATGGTACTTGAAGTGAGGGCTTTGGGAGGTACTGAGGTCTGGATTAGGTCATGAGAGTGAGCCCCTCATGGGGAGATTAGCAGCCTTAGAAAAAGAAGAGGGAGAGAGAGGAAAGGCCATGTCAGCACACAGGGAGAAGATGGCAGTCTGCAAGCCAGGGAGAAAGCTCTCGTCAGAAGTGAGTCAGACAATCCAAGTGCTGATCTAGGACTTTCCAGTCTCAGAAATGTGAGAAATAAATGTCTGTTGTTTAAATCACTAGCCTGCAGTATTTTATCATAGCAACTCAAGTTAACTAAGGTGGGTTTGCAGTTTAGATAGGGTCAGGAAGGAGATCATCTATGAGGAGATAACATCTGGGATGAGACTGGGAAGGAGTCTACCGTGACATCCACCAGGTAGACTTAAGTTCCAATTCCTCATGTTTTCTGAAGGAAAAAGGAGGCATGGGTGGCTCAAATGAGGTGACTTAAAAAAAAAAAACAAAAAAAAACAAAACAGAGAAGCCCTCTGGCTGTAAGGACCTTGCTTTGTTCACCCCTGTACTCTCCATGCCAGAAAAGTGCATGGCACTAAGTACAAACTCAATGAAGATTTACTACTAAGAGAACACATGAAGGCAAGCATAGTACAAGATGGAGTTTGAGAGGTAAAGGAGCCAGACCACACAGGACATGTGAGTAGGGCGTAGGAGCCGTTATAAGAGGTTTCTGTTTTATTCTAAATAGGAAAGGCTCTAAGCAGAGGAGTGACATAGCTTAACTTATATTTATAAAAGATCGCCTGGCTTGCAGGGTAGACTGTTTGAATGTCTTGTCAGTTGCCATTAATGTTGGCTACCAAGGGTCCATGGTTATCCACCTACCCACAGAATCTCCCTCAGTCTTCTGGGTCTGTCTCACAAGGGAAGTTACACAAGCCTCTCTGGAGGAGTGTCTCATAGACAATAACTGAATGGTAACTGGCTCAAAAACCCAGTCCCCTTGCCTTACAGGGAACAACTCTGCAGTAGAATTTACACTCCAGAGAATCCAGTAGATTAAATCAAGGCAAGACATTCTTTGAGACCATGTTCTTGCTTGGTTCTTTCCCTTTCCCCATCTTGCTTCATTCTCTACTGTGTAGTGTTTTCTTTTGTCTACAGAATACTCCCTCAGTCAAATATTATCCATCTAAATCCCTACCTTAGGCTTAGACTCTGCTTCTAGGAGCCTGACCTAAGTCAACTCATGTGGGGAAAACAAATCACAGTGGAAAGAATGGTCCCAAAGATGCTATCTACAGATGCAAACTAGAGCCAAAGCAGAATTCAAGAAGGTGACTGTGGACTTCAAGATAAGGGAACTTTCTCTGCTGTACACCTGAAACTAGCACAGTATTTTAAATCAACTATATCCCAATTAAAAAAAAAAAGATAAAGGAACTGTCAACATAGGGTAGGCTTAATCACGGATGAATTTTAAGGTTAGGAATTAAGTAGGAAGGATTTTGAGTGCCAACAAAAAACATTCAGCTATAACTTTTTAAAAAGAAGTTTTGTCATTCTTTCATCTGAGCCCATCATTTGGGAAACAGCAGAAAGAGAAAGGGAAAGGAAGAGGAAGAGAGAGAGGACAAAGCACACATGCGTGTGTGTGTGTGTGTGTGTGTGTGTGTGTGTGTGTGTTTAGAGAATGGGGGCTGTTAGGCAGATAACATGGTGCTTATGGGGTCCAGATTGCAGGAAAATCCTCTTCAAAAAGGGTTTCCTAAGCTTTCATTTAGAAATATTGATGAACATTTCTTTTTTTTTTTTTTTTGCGGTATGCGGGCCCTCACTGTTATGGCCTCTCCTGTTGCGGAGCACAGGCTCCAGACGCGCAGGCTCAGCGGGCTCCAGACGCGCAGGCTCAGCGGCCATGGCTCACGGGCCCAGCTTCTCCGCGGCATGAGGGATCTTCCCGGACCGGGGCACGAACCCGTGTCCCCTGCGTTGGCAGGCGGACTCTCAACCACTGCACCACCAGGGAAACCTGAGCATTTCTTTTGACTCTGAAAATAAATAGAAGGAAATAAAGTCTTACCAAATAACCAAGAATGTGGCCCTTTAAAGTCAGTGTTACTGTGAGAAAAAAAATGACAAGACCAAGAAGTAGGATATCAACTACAGAATATGTCGTCTTGTTATCAGCTTAATTGAAGTCATTCTATCATGAATGACAATCCATCAGATACTCTGCCAGTCAGTATGTCATGACATTATATGTAATTAGAGGTCTCCTAAAACCCAAAGGGAAAATATACTCAGTTTTTGACTTAACTTTTTGGTTTTTGAATGATCTTGGTACTAGTATAAAATGTGTGCAGTTTTATTAAGTCTGCAAAAAAGTGGTCAACTCAAAACTCAAAATACTGACATGTATTTGCCTAAGACATTCTAATTTTTTTCAATTGTTCAAAATTCTCTTTATATCATTGACCTTTTTATCCTCACTGGTATGTTATCGAATGTTCCATCAGATGTTTGTTCCTTGCATAATTTAAGAAACAAAGACAGCATAGTACATGAGTATTATTGGTGGGGAGAAAGCTGGTGAAAAATAAAAATAAAATGTTCCATAATTTAAAAGTGAAAGATTTGAGAGTTTCTGCTTCCAGCTATGATGGCGTTACTTAAGGCAGACCAGAATTCCTATTAAGAAAAACTGGTATGTATATATGAAATGCCAAAAATATTGTGTTTGCAGGAATCAGATAGCTTCCAAGCCAGCTAGTACTTGAGGAGCCAAGATTTTGGAGAAATGCAAAACCCATTACAATGAGCCCAATGTTGTACAGCAAAAGTTTTGCTCAGGGCATTTGTTGTCTTGTAAGCCGTGCAAGAGAAGAAGCTGAGAGACCAGCTAGTAGGCCACTGCTAAAATGCGACTGGCAGAGCATGCAACAATCTCACATAGCTACAGACAAAAAGTCAAGTTTGGGTTTGCCAAGGTATCCAGAACTTAAAAGCCTATTATGCCAGAAGAAAGTCAGATAGAGTAAAGTGAGTTTAATACTTGATATCAGTTTTCCCCATGAAGAAATTGCAAATTCTAAAGTTGCACAAAGCAAAATGCCAGGAAGCCTGGCAAAAAGTGGCTAAAAAGCTGATAAAATTTTCACAGCAGTGGGGAGATAAAAATTAGAGTCAGGACACACTAAGGAGAAAAGGTCCTGAAAAATAACCTCAGGCTCTTAACCGAATCACTAAGAACTAAGCCCATGCACTAGGGGTGAATCAGAGGTTGATCAAGTCTTAAAATTTGACTCAAAACAGCTTATTGGAATAAGATGATCTGCTCCTCCAGTAGCTGCCTGCCAGGAAATAGAATGGATTTTCACTAGAAAAAGAAAAAAGCATCCATATTTTCTAAAGATTTTGTGTATACTAACGTGGAATTTAATAAATATTTACCAAGAACACCAAGAAATATGACCAAGAATAAAAAGTTACAAGCGGGGGGCTTCCCTGGTGGCCCAGTGGTTGAGACTCTGCCTGCCAATGCAGGGGACATGGGTTCGAGCCCTGGTCTGGGAAGATCCCACATGCCGCGGAGCAACTAGGCCCGTGAGGCACAACTACTGAGCCTGCGCATCTGGAGCCTGTGCTCCTCAACGGGGGAGGCCGTGACAGTGAGAGGCCCGCGCACCGCAATGAAGAGTGGCCCCCGCTCACCGCAACTGGAGAAAGCCCTCGCACAGAAACGAAGACCCAACACAGCCAAAAATAAATAAATAAATTTATTTTTTAAAAAAAAGTTACAAGCGGAATAGACTCAAATGGTCATTTACACAATATTGATTCTTCCAATCCAAGAACATGGTATATCTCTCCACCTGTTTGTATCATCTTTGATTTCTTTCATCAGTATCTTATAGTTTTTTTAGTACAAGTCTTTTGCTTACTTAGGTAGGTTTATTCCCAGGTATTTTATTCTTTTTGTTGCAGTGGTAAATGAGATTGTTTCCTTAATTTCTCTTTCTGATCTTTCGTTGTTATTGTATAGGAATGCAAGAGATTTCTGTGCATTAATTTTGTATCCTGCTGTATAGCACAGGGAACTCCACTTAGTGCTCTGTGGTTACCTAAATGGGAAGGAAATCCAAAAAGGATGGGATATATGAATACATATAGCTGATTCCCTTCACTGTACAGCAGAAACTAACACAACATTGTAAAGTAACTATACCCCAATTAAGAAAAAAAGGAATACACACAAATGATACAGATACTGGAATTATCAGCTACAGACTGTAAAATACCTGAAAATAAGATGTTCTGTCAGATAGAAATATTCTAAAGGTGGAAAAATGTTCTAAAGGTGGAGAAGTGGTCTAAAGGATCAAAACTTATTTTAAAAAATGAATGGCAATTCTGGATGTTAAAAAATACAATTTTTCTGAACTTTAGAACTCAACAGATGGGTTTAAAAGCAGATTGGACACAGTTGAAAAGAGAATCAGTATTTAGATTTGTAGAAAATATCCACACTGAAGCGTGGAGAGGAAATAGAATGGAAAATGATGGAGGGTGAGGAAAAAGCATAAGAGACATATCAGATACAGTGAAAAGTTGCAGTCTACTTAAAATGGAAGATTCTATAAAACAGAGAGAAAAAATAGGGCAGAAGCTATATCTGAACTGATCATTGCTATGAATTACCCCCAAATGATGAAAGACATCAAGCCACAAATATGAGAAGTGCAGAGATTGCCAGTCTTTCAAGGATCATAAATGAACCAAAGGTAAACTAAATCTTAACAAAATTCCAACCCCATTTCAATTTAGCGTAGTCTCTGATTTGATTAAAGTGATCAATTCCTCATCCTCTCTGACTAGAATAGAAAAATATGGAAGGCTCACTAATGAAAAAGTCATCATTCAGGGCCTCTGTGTATGTGTGTGTGTGTGTGTGTGTGTATGTGTGTGTGTTTTCCAGAAAGAACTAAGGCTACAAATCAACAATCTATGTCTCTATCTTAAAAATTTAGAAACCAAACAGTAAATTGTACCAAAATAAATAAAAGGGAAAATATAAGAAAGTTAATAAAATAAATTTATAAAAGAAAACAATATCACTAAGTCAAATGTTGGTTATTTGAAAAGATTTTAAAAACTAATAAACTGCTAGAAAGACTGATTAAGAACAAAAAAGAGAGAAGGTACAAGTTACAAATATTAGGAAAGACAAAGTGGGAAACATTACAGATATTACAAACATAACCAAGATAATAAAAGGATATTACATCCAACTTTATGTCAATTAATTAGAGAATTTAGAAGAAATCTACAAATTACTAGTAAAACACAACCCTCTTAAACTAACACAAAAAGAAATAGAAAATCTCAGTACTATGATATCTTTATCTAAATTATAATTAAAAATCTTCCTTTTGCAAAATTCAGACCCAGATGGTTTCTCTAGCAAATTCTCTAATGAAATACAAATAACAACATTCTTACACAAATTCTTAAAGATAATTAGAAAATGGGAACATTTCTCAATTTGTTTTATTAGGCCTGCTTAATTTTGATAACCAAGCATGACACAAGAAAAACAAATTATAGATGAATTGTTCTCTTAAACAGATATAAAATTCTAATAAAATATTTTCAAATGGAATTCATTCATATATTAAAAAAGATGATGTATCACACAATGTTGGTTTTATTCCAGAAATTCAAGGTTGTGTTAATTAAGGAACCCATCAATGCAATTCTACACATTAACATAAGTAAGAGGAAAATATTAACATCTCATGTTTGATAAAATTCTGCATTTGATAAAATTCAGTGTATCTTCATGATTAAAAACTCCAATTAGGCATGAGATCTGAGATTAGAAGTTGGTGCATCTGAAAAAAGTGTTTCCATAAAAATCCATAGCAAATTTCAGTAAGTCATGAAATATTAAAAGCTATTCCCCTGAGATCCTAAGATTGCACCAGCGATATCTGTTATGCACATTACTATTCAACACTGTTCTAGCAGTACTAGATAGTTCAATAAGACAAAGATAAAATGTAAAAAAGATTTATAATGAAAAAATGAAACTCTCATTATATACATTAAAAACCCACAATACCAATACAAAATAAACTACTAAGTCAACTTAGCAATGTCACTGGATATGGGTCTTAATATGCAAAAGTCAATTTTATTTCCACACAGAAAAAAATAATTTGAAAATGAAATTTAAGAACTAATATATAGCATCAAAACATCGAATACCCAGGAATAAATGTAACAAAAGGTGTGTGAGATTTGTAAAGAGTATTTGAAAGAAACTTAAAGGTCCTAAACAATGGAGTGATACACCAAGCTAATAGATGGAAGACACTGTAATATAAAGGTACCAATTTCTCCCAGATTGATCTATGTATTCAAATCCATCCCAGTTAAAATCACAAAAGGTTCTTTGCGAAAATTAACATTTTTTCCCCACAAATGTATATGGTAATTCAAAAGCTTGAGAATAGCAAAGATGATCTTTAAAAAAAGAATAAAGCTGGAAGAATAACACTATGAGATATCACAATATTATAAATTTTCAGTAATAAAGAAAATAATGTATTTTCACAAGGATGTACAAATAAAGAAATAGAACAAATAAAGAGCCAGAAGCAGACCAACATATATGGCGACTTGGTTTATGACAAAGTTGACATTGCAGTATAGTGGGAGCAAAGATGGCCTTTTCAACAAATGGTGCAGGATCAAATGGACATTCTTAGAGATAAAATGGTCCCAATCCCTGTCTCACACCAATTCCAGGTGAACTGAAGATCTAAAAGTGAAAACTAAAATAATGGAGATTCTAGACTATAACATGATAGAATATCATCACCACTTAGGGGTAGGCAAAGATTTATTAAAATGGCACATGAAACATAGTAGACAAAAAGGGTAATATTGAGAAAACAGACAACAACAAACAATGAAATAAGAAAATGGAAAGACTTGAGCAGACACTTCATAAAAGAAGATATCCAAGTAGTCAATAAATATAAGAAAGGAATCAACACATTAGTCTCATGGTTAAGTATATCAAAACTACACTGAGATATCAATGTACATCCATCAAAATGACAGTATTAAAGAGATTAATTATCCCAAATGCTGGCAAGAATGCAGAACAACTGGAACCCTTATGAACTGAGAGTGTAAATGTATGACCCTATTTCAGCAAACAACTTAACACTATCTACTAATGTAGAGCATATTGATGCTCTGTGATGCAGTGATTCCACTTTAGTTATATTCCTAACAGATATATTCTAATGTGTACTAAGAAACATGGGCAAGGATGATTATAACAATACTATCTCCAAGTAAATTTTTAATTAGATCGGATGAAAAAATTGTGGTCTGACTGATCAATAGAATATTAGACAGCAATGAGAATGAAACTCTGCTTAACACAGCAGCATGGATACATTTCACAAACATGATGTTGAGTGCAAGAAGCCAGACACAAAAGAGGACTGGCTGTAGGATTCCATCCATAGACAGTTCAAAGTATGCAACAATACTTGATAGTGATTGATATGAGGCTAGTGATTGGGAGGAGACATGAGAGGACTCCAGTCCTGGGAGCATCCTGGTTCTTTATCAGTGTGGTATTTCTACAGGTGTGTTGGCTATGAGAATCTGTCCAACTTTACACTAATTAACTGTGCACTTTCTGTCTATATTTTTATAATTCTGTAAAAAAGATTACTTTAAAATTGAGGGCTTTAAAAAATGGAAATATTTTTTAGACTTACATCTGTGTTTTCAGAGCAATTTCTCACAGATGGGGAAACTGTCATGCTTTAGCTATGCAAGATTTTTTCTTCCCTGTGAAATGCAAAAATTTTAAAGAAGGACAAAAAAATTTCAGTTTTGCCTAAGGCAAATATATGAAAATTCGTGGGGAAGAATTGCTGAAAGTGAAGTGTATATTTTCACCATATGAATCACAATGAAAAGGGGGCTTTATTTCTTCTTAAAGCTAGCTAAAATTTTAATTTTACTAACTCTATGACATGACAATAATATGATGCCATCACTCACAGCAATGCAATATCAGAGTGGTTTAAAGAAAAAAAAAAAAAGACTTGGCACTATTATTCTATTTACTCCACCCCATTCCTGAAAATACACAGACACACAGAGACATACACACAGACATACACATGCATGCACATCTTACTTGGAGCTTATTTTCCTTGCTTATACGATAAAATTCATGTTTTCTTTTTTAAAATATGTTTGTATTTACTTATTTATTTTTGGCTGTGTTGGGTCTTCATTGCTGCACATGGGCTTTCTCTAGTTGTGGCGAGTGGGGGCTACTCTTCATTGCGGTGCATGGGTGTCTCATTGCGGTGGCTTCTCTTGTTGCAGAGCACGGGCTCTAGGCACACAGGCTTCAGTAGTTGTGGCTCACGGGCTCTAGAGTGCAGGCTCAGTAGTTGTGGCACACAGGCTTCGTTGCTCCACAGCTTGTGTGATCTTCCTGGGCCGGGAATTGAACCCGTGTCCCCTGCATTGGCAGGCAGATTCTTAACCACTGCATCACCAGGGAAGTCCCCAAATTCATGTTTTCTTATTTGATTTATTTATAATTTAAACATTTTTAAATGGATACACATGCATATTTGGAAGGGTGAAGTTTTCATGAATTCTGAAACCCCAACTCAGCAAATATTGATCAGCTTCTTTGAAATACATAGCATTATGGAATTCTAATAAAATGAAATAAGGTAATTTAATTTCTCCATCTCTTTCCACATATGTGTAGATAGAAGCAAACATATGCATATTACACACATGCTTCAGTAAAACTGGGCAGTTTATCTTGAATAATTCATTGTTTGTGGAAGTGGTAATTGGAATTAAATTTAATCTCCATCTTAGCAGCAATGAACAGTATTTGAAAATAGAAAACCGAACACATGAATCTGTTGTTTCCTATCCAGGATGTCATCAGGCATGTCCATTGGCAACCTGCATAAGCAATAGTGTCACGGCACAGAACAACTGAAATGCTGACAGGTACTTGCAGGCACAGACCTGATGAGGTCAAATACCCCGAAATCTGCCTTGTTTGCTGATCTTTTAACCAGATTCAACTCGACTGTGGCCATAGTACAAGGCTTTCTGACAGTATGTGACAGCATATGACAGCAAAATATTTTGATTTTTCACCATTTGATGATATTTCAGATCTTTGCAGTCCTTTGTAATCTAGCACAGTGTTTTCTAGAAAATGATATAGGCAGTTAATTGTCCTGGATGCTGCATTGTCTCTTGGATTTCTGCTGAATCCTAAATTAGGGAATGAATCATGTTTTGAGAGTAATAGGCCATGTAGATCATCAGTGACCCCAAGAATAGAAAAAAACAACCATGAACACATAGCCCCAAATCCAGAGCTGTCAGAGGCTGCAGGGCAATGTGAACATCTTCTTTTCATCTTTCTGAGTCTCTTCCCAACAACTGCAGAGGTGACTTCTGAGGTATAGGGGAAAAAATGTGCAACTTATCAATCTATTACTTAAAATATATCTTAAAATTCTTCTTATTCTAACCTCTTCACAGACTCTTTGGGGCTACAACAAACAATGATTTGGGAAGAAAAAGAGAGAGAGAGAAATACCCACTGGAGAAACCATTTTTAATAAGCTCACCATAAGCCCCTAAACAATTCAATCAAGTCTTTCTTCATCAGTTATTCACAAGATTTGAAACCTAAACAAAAAAAAATTAAAAATGGATTAAACTTTCATTATCATGGAAAATATTTTCTAATTTAAATTCATGTCCTTTTGATGTTGATATTTTTAATTGTTCTGAAATAAAACAAATGTATCCTCTGTGGCTTCCCATTGAGCTTAGAATAATGTCCAAAGGTCCACTTCAGATGTCCTCTTCTGTTTCTCTTCTTGCCCGCTCTGGTGGAGCTATGCTGGCTTCTTTACCTTGAACACACCAAACTCTTTTCTGGAAAAGGGCTCTGCATGTGTCCTTCTTTCTGTCTTGAATGCCCCCTGTCAACCCTTATCTTGGCCTCAGTCTCCCTCCTGTATCACTCTGACTGATGTTCCTTGCCTCCCTGCCCCCTCCCCAGACCAGTCACTCTCATTATACCATTTCACTTTCTTGGGCTATTCTTCCCTATGTGACCTGCTCTCTCCAGTAGGATATAAACTCTTGGGCACCAAGAACCTCACCTGTCTTCTTCATTCCTCTCTCAGCAGGACCTAGAACACTTTTTAGGCCTAGAAGTGTTCAGTAATTTCCATTGATTTGAGTTAACATTTAGGGATTCACCACCAAATCAAGACCCAAGAATTTATCATATGATATAGTGGGAAAAAATGGGCTGAGGAGATTTGTACTGACCCAGACTAAAGTGATCATCAGCAACAGAGACAGCTTTTAGGCAGTTTCAGTGGCAGTGTTAGGCGGACATAACCAGGTAGGTTGTTGCTGAATTCATACTTAGTGCTATTTTCAGTCAGATTTCTGAAGCATCAGAAAACAGGTATTAGACCTCCTTTCATTCAAATACCAAAATAAAGCCACTTTCAAGTATAGACTAGATAATAAGTGAAAACTTCAGACTTTGTGTGATGAATTTGCATCACTATGAATTCAGAAAGAATGTAAAAGGGTAGAATATAAGTATCTAGTTTAGAACCAGACTATTTAGAACCAATCTATTTCCATGACCCTGATGAAAAGCCCTTACTGGTCCTGGATACCATGACCTCAGCTGTATTTTTCACATCCCATGTGGTCTCCTAATTGTCCTTAGTCCTATCTCCCTGGAAGCAGGAAGCTATTCCAAAATTACTCTCTCTAAAGCTTCATACCAATGTAACATAGAATTATTGAAATAGAAGCAGTACATCAGAAAATGACCTTTATGGCTTGATATTTGGATCACATAGGGCACCTGGCTGAAGAGGATGAAAATGGTAAATACGTGTGCACCACAAAGTGGCAGGGCACAACAGTCAAGGGCCAATTCAAGAGCGCCTGTTTCAGGGATAAGATCATTTCTTTTCTTCCCTTGTCTCATGCTTTCCTCCATAATATGAGAAGAGTAGTGCTAGCCTGGTGAAAGAAATGATGCAAGGATTGATTTAGCGTGAAGTGCTTCTTACCACTTAGGGGTGTCAGGAGGTATGAATATAATTTTTTTAAAGGTACAGAGCAATCTAGTTGTCATCTAAGGGCTTACCCACAGAGGCTTCAGAGTTATTTTCCTTTTTGCTCATGGAGGAATACATTTTTTGAATTGACACCATTGTTGAAAACCCTTAGAGTCATCCTGCATGAGATAAATCATGGCTCTGTGATTTCTCAGTTGTAGGAACTTGGCTGGTAATCAAAACTCTCTATGCTCTGATTTCTTATTCCATGAAACAGGAATCATAGTGCCCTTATTATGAAGTAGATGTGATTGAAGTGGTTAATGTTGCCACAAGTAAAGCTCCTAGAAAAGGGCCTCACCTGTAGTAAATAGTCAATAGATATTACCTCTTATTATACTTCTTGAGATGTCAAAATCATAAGCAGTTCTTGCTTTTGTTTACAATGTGCACCAATCTGAGCAATTATGAGATTAATTTGATGGGTGTAAATTTCTAATATGATTGATAGCCCCCAGCATACCAGAAAGAACATCATTTTACAGTCAAGCTGATGCAAATTCAAATCTCAGCTCAAGTATTTAATGTAGATTTGTGAACTTGTAAAAAATTTTTCTGTCTCAATTTTTTCTATCTATAAAACATAGATAATAATGTTCACCTTTTGCTGCGTATGTGTGAAATAACCCATGTGGCCTAGCATGATGTCTGACACTTAGAAAAACAAACTATTGATGTTAGTTATTATTCATTAAATGAAAATTATATCAAAGAATTATAGTTCTTTCTTTTTAAGTGTCTACTTAAGAAAATGAAATAAATGATTCATACATTAAAGCAATAGTACTGATAGTTTTATAAATGATTCTTCATGACAGTGTAGTTCTTACCATGGGTCTACTGATTTTTAAACTTTTTTCTGACGGTATTAATTCTCACTCATCATATATTCCCTGAGAATTAGTTTGTGCTGATACTCTAGTTAATAGTATTGGCACAGATAAGGGTAACATGCTGTTCTGCTCTTCATCAGTATAGAATGAACACCAGGTATGTAATATAAGTAAAATGAATATGTAAAAACATAAGGACTTACAGTCTTCTGGAAGGAATACGCATAAATAGCTAACGAGTTGGATGATAGCTGAAATCAAAAAATATTAGTTCAAAAACAACAGCACCAGAGCTGTCCAAGTTCAGGGCAGAAATAAAAAGTGGAGAGAAGAAGGAGTAAGAGTTCAGGAGAGGAGTGTCACCTGGGTGACCTGGCAGATGATTGGGAGGACACTGAGCTGAGTTCTGGATGTGGGGTCGGCATTGGTGGTCCAGCTTGTGGGGAGAACACAGAAGATGGAGGGAATGGTGTCAGCCAAAGCAAGAGCAGAGAACACTCAAGGTGTGGTTCCAGAGCAGAGGGTAGCATGATTCATTGTGGATGGCTGGGGAGGTGAATGGGAGAATGGAGTCATACTGGGAAGCACTGTGAATCTTAGATTAAAAGGTTTGAAGTTTTAGTCAACAGCAATGAAGTTATTCAAGGGTTTGGACAGAATGACATGCACTAAACAAGGCTCTGCCAAGATGAGTCTGGCTTCAGCAGAAGGAAAGGACAGAAGATTCTGGAATTCAGGAGGCATTTAAGATGTCATTCTGGTTGTCCAGAGATGAAATCACTAGACAAGGGGAACTTGAAAAAAATTAAGGGTAAAGCCATCTTAAGGATGAGTAACTACTAATTGGGAATTTATTAGATGAAGTATTTGGAGTATTGGGAATATTTGGAGAACCAGAAAAGGCAAGGAACAAACAAAACTAGTGACTGAGTGAGTTGGAGTACAGTACCAATCTCATCTTAAGAACAGAGCTGTTGAAAGGTTGGCTGGTTTGGAAGAAAAGACCATATGTTCATTGGAGCACTTCACTTTCCACATGATAACATCCATGCTTACACATTTACCTCTCCAGATTCAAACTCCTGGAGGAACAAAATTTTACCTTATTTTTGGTGAATCCACAAGCACTGCTTTTTTTTTTTTTTTTTTTTTTTTTTTTTTTTTTGCGGTATGCGGGCCTCTCACTGTTGTGGCCTCTCCCGTTGCAGAGCACAGGCTCCGGACGCGCAGGTTCAGCGGCCATGGCTCACGGGCCCAGCCGCTCCGCGGCATGTGGGATCTTCCCGGATCGGGGCACGAACCCGTATCCCCTGCATCGGCAGGCGGACTCTCAACCACTGCGCCACCAGGGAAGCCCCACAAGCACTGCTTTTTGTGCAGAGTAGGTCCTTGCTTTTTTTTTAATGGATTAGGAAAAAAGGAAAAGGAAAAAGTTGAGTTTCAAAAAGGAAGTGTTGGTTTTCCATGAAGATCATAAAAAAAGTGCCTAGGCATAAGAACAGGGTTGAGGGTGTTCATTAGGATGGAAATACAGGCTTTCAGGAATCCTACTTCAACAGTAGAAGTGTAAGAAACATTGCAAGGAGTTTGTAATGTAGTCATACAGAGGGACAGGGTAAAGCAGGTATTGATGATTTACTTAAGAATTTCTACAGTGAAAACAAAAGAAAAATAAAATGGAAATTAAAAGAGCTCATAGGAGAAAATTGTCTTTTTCCCCCCAGTAAAAAGGGAAACATGGATGTGATTAATGCAAAAATCTGAAAATAAGAGGATCCTTAAGGAAGAAAATGTGAGCGGACAATTTCATACCACAGATAGGTTAAGAACAGAATCACCGGGGGGCGCCTTCAAGATGGCAGAGAAGTAAGATGAGGAGATCACCTTCCTCCCCACAAATACATCAAAACTACATCTACATGTGGAACAACTCCTACAGAACACCTACTGAACACTAGCAGAGGACCTCAGACTTGCCAAAAGGCAAGAAACTCCCCACGTACCTGGGTAGGACAAAATAAACAAGAAAAAACACAGACAAAAGAATAGGGATGGGACCTGCACCTCTGGGAGGGAGCTGTGAAGGAGGAAAAGTTTCCACACACTAGGAAGCTCCTTCACTGGTGGAGACGGCTGATGGGCAGAGGAGGGAAGCTTTGGAGCCACAGAAGAGAGCACAGCAACAGGGGTGCAGAGGGCAAAGTAGAGAGACTCTGCACAGAGGATTGATGCCAACCACCACTCATCAACATGAGAGGCTTGCCTGCTCACCTGCCAGGTGGGTGGGGGCTGGGAGCTGAGGCTCAGGCTTCAGAGTTCAGATCCCAGGGAGAGGACTGGTGTTGGCTGAGTGAGCACAGCCTGAAGGGAGCTAGTGCACCACAGCTAGCCAAGAGGGAGTCCAGGAAAACTCTGGACCTCCCTAAGGGGCAATAGACTATTGTCTTGGGGTGCCTGAGGAGAGGGGATTCAGAGCACCACCTAAACGAGCTCCACACGAACCACAGCTATCAGTGTGGACCACAGAGACTGACATGAAACGCTAAGGCTGCTGCTACACCCACCAAGAAGCCTGTGTGCAAGCACAGGTCACTAGCCACACCACACCTCCTGGGAGCCTGTGCAGCCCGCCACTGCCAGGGTCCCGTGATCCAGGGACAACTTCCCCGGGAGAACACAGAGCATGCCTCAGGCTGTTGCAACGTCATGCCGGCTTCTGCCGCCGCAGGCTCGCCCCGCATCCGTGCCCCTCCATCCCCCCGGCCTGAGTGAGCCAGAGCCCCTGAATCAGCGGCTCCTTTAACCCCGTCCTGTCTTAGTGACGAATGGATGCCCTCCGGCCACCTACACGCAGAGGTGGGGCCAAATCCAAAGCTGAACCCTGGGAGCTGTGTGAACAAAGAAGAGAAAGGGAAATCTCTCCCAGCAGCCTCAGGAGCAGCAGATTAAAACTCCACAATCAACGTGATGTACCCTGCATCCGTGGAATACGTGAATAGACAAAAAATATCCCAAAATTGAGGCGGTGGACTTTGGGAGCAATGGTAGACTTGAGGTTTGCTTTCTGCATTTAATTTATTTCTGGTTTTATGTTTATCTTAGTTTAGTATTTAAAGCTTATTATCATTGGTAGATTTCTTTATTGATTTGGTTGCTCTCTTCCTTCTATATATATATATATATATATATACTTTTTTTTCCTTTTTCTCTTTTTGTGAGTGTGTATGTGTATGGTTCTTTGTGTGATGTCTGTATAGCTTTGCTTTTACAATTTGTCCTGGGGTCCTGACTGTCCATTTCTTGCTTTTTGTTTTTTTTTAGTATAGTTTTTAGCGCTTTTATTATTGGTGGATTTGTTTTTTGGTTTGGTTGCTCTCTCCTTTCTTACTCTTTTTTTAATTACATTTTTATTTTTAATATTTTTTTCTATTTTAATAACTTTAATTCTTCTTTCTTTCTTTCTTTCTTTCTTTTTCTTTCTTTTTCTCCCTTTTTTTCTGAGCCATGTGGCTGGCAGGGTCTTGGTGCTCTGGCCAGGTGTCAGGCCTGAGCCTCTGAGGTGTGAGAGCCAAGTTCAGGACATTGGTCCACCAGAGACCCCCTAGCCCCACGTAATATCAAACAGCAAAAGCTCTCCCAGAGATCTCCATCTAAACTCTAAGAACCAACTGCACTCAATGACCAGCAAGCTACAGTGCTGGACACCCTATGCCAAACAACTAGCAAGACAGGAATACAACCCAACAGATTAGCAGAGAGGCTGCCTAATATCATAAGGTCACAGGCACCCCAAAACACATCAACACAGGTTCTTGCCCACCAGAAAGAGAAGATCCAGCCTCATCAATCAGAACACAGGCACCAGTCCCCCTCCACCAGGAAGCCTACACAACCCACTGAACCAACCTTACACACTGGGAGCAGACACCAAAAACAACGGGAACTACGCACGTGCAGCCTGTGAAAAGGAGACCACAAACACAGTAAGTTAAGCAAAATAAGACAGAGAAATACACAGCAGATGAAGGAGCAAGGTAAAAACCCACCAGACCAAACGAATGAAGAGGAAAAAGGCAAGCTACCTGAAAAAGAATCCAGAGTAATGATAGTAAAGATGATCCAAAATGTTGGAAATAGAATGGAGAAAATACAAGAAACATTTAACAAGGACCTAGAAGAACTAAAGAGCAAACACACAATGATGAACTACACAATAAATGAAATTGAAAATTCTCTAGAGGGAATAATTAGCAGAATGACTGAGGCAGAAGAACAGATAAGTGACCTGGAAGACAAAAGAGTGGAAAAAACTACCACAGAGCAGAATAAAGAAAAAAGAATTAAAAGAATTGAGGACAATCTCAGGGCCCTCTGGGACAACATTAAACGCATCAACATTTGAATTATAGGGGTCCCAGAAGAAGAAGAGAAAAAAAAAGGACTGAGAAAATGTTTGAAGAGACTATAGTTGAAAACTTCCCTAATATGGGTAAGGAAATAGTCAATCAAGTCCAGGAGGTGCAGAGAGTCCCATGCACGATAAATCCAGGGAGAAATATACCAAGACACATATTAATCAAACTATCAAAAATTAAATACAAAGAAAAATTATTAAAAGCAGCAAGGGAAGAACAACAATTAACATGCAAAGGAATCCCCATAAGGTTAACCGCTGATCTTTCAGCAGAAACTCTGCAAGCCAGAAGGGAGTGGCAGGACATATTTAAAGTGATGAAAGGGAAAAACCTACAACCAAGATTACTCTACCCAGTAAGGATCTCATTCAGATTTGACAGAGAAATTAAAACCTTTACAGACAAGCAAAAGCTAAGTGAATTCAGCACCACCATACCAGCTTTACAACACATGCTAAAGGAACTTCTCTAGGCAGGAAACACAAGAGAAGGAAAACACTTACAAAAACAAACCCAAAACAATTAAGAAAATGGTAATAGGAACATACAAATAGATAACTACCTTACATGTAAATGGTTTAAATGCTCCAACTAAAAGACATAGAGTAGCTGAATGTATACAAAAATAAGACCTGTACATATGCTGTCTACAAGAGACCCATTTCAGACCTAGGGACACATGCAGACTGGAAGTAGGTAATGGAAAAACATATTCCATGCAAATGGAAATCAAAAGAAAGCTGGAGTAGCAATTCTCATATCAGACAAAATAGACTTTAAAATAAATTCTATTATAAGAGACAAAGAAGGACACTACATAATGATCACGGGATCAATCCAAGAAGAAGATACAACAATTGTAAATATTTATGTACCCAACATAGAAGCACCTCAATACATAAGGCAAATACTAACAGCCATAAAAGGGGAAATCAGCAGTAACGCAATCATGATAGGGGACTTTAACACCCCACTTTCACCAATGGACAGGTCATCCAAAATGAAAATAAATAAGGAAACACAAGCTTAAATGACACATTAAACAAGATGGACTTAATTGATATTTATCAGACATTCCATCCAAAAACAACATTTTACACTTTCTTCTCAAGTGCTGATGTAACATTCTCCAGGATAGATCTTATCTTGGGTCACAAATCAAGCCTTGGTAAATATAAGAAAATTGAAATTGTATCAAGTATCCTTTCTGACCACAACGCTATGAGACTAGATAGCACTTACAGGAAAAAATATGTAAAAAATACAAAAACATGGAGGCTAAAAAATACACTACTTAATAACCAACAGATCACTGAAGAAGTCAAAGAAGAAATCAAAAAAGACCTAGAAACAAATGACAATGAAAACACGATGACACAAAACTTATGGGATGCATCAAAAGCAGTTGTAAGAGGGAAGTTTATAGCAATACAGTCCTACCTCAAGAGACAAGAAACATCTCAAATAAACAACCTAACCTTACACCTAAAGCAATTAGAGAAAGCAGAACAAAGAACCCCAAAGTTAGCAGAAGAAATTATAAAGATCAGATCAGAAATAAATAAAAAAGAAATGAAGGAAATGATAGCAAAGATCAATAAAATTAAAAGCTGGTTCTTTGAGAAGATAAAAAAAATTAGCTAGACACATCAAGGAAAAAAGGGAGAAGACTCAAATCAATACATTTAGAAATGAAAAAGGAGAAATGAAAAATAACAACTGACACTGCAGAAATACAAAGGATCATGAGAGATTTACTACAAGCAACTATATGCCAATAAAATGGACAACCTGGAAGAAATGGACAAATTCGTTGAAAAGCACAACCTTCCAAGACTGAACTAGGAAGAAATAGAAAATATAAACAGACCAATCACAAGCACTGAAATTGAAACTGCGATTAAAAATCTTCCAACAAACAAAAGCCCAGGACCAGATGGCTTCACAGGCAAATTCTATCAAACATTTAGAGAAGAGCTAACACCTATCCATCTCAAACTCTTCCAAAATATAACAGAGGGAGGAACACTCCAAAAGTCATTCTACAAGGCCACCATCACCCTGATACCCAAACCAGACAAAGATACCACAAAAAAAAAAAAACTACTGGGCAATATAACTGATAAGCATAAATGCAAAAATCCTCAGCAAAATACTAACAGAATCCAACAGCACATTAAAAGGATCATACACCATGATCAAGTGGGGTTTATCGCAGTAATACGAGGATTCTTCAATATATGCAAATCAATTAACGTGATAAACCATATTAACAAATTGAAGGAGAAACACCATATGATCATCTGAATAGATGCAGAAAAAGCTTTTGACAAAATGCAACACACTTTTATGTTAAAAACCCTGCAGAAAGTAGGCATAGAGGGAACTTACCTCAACATAATAAAGGCCGTACATGACAAATCCACAGCCAACATCGTTCTCAATGGTGAAAAACTGAAACCTTTTCCACTAAGATCAGGAACAAGTCAACTTTACCCATTCTCACCACTGTTGTTCAACATAGTTTTGGAAGTTTTAGCCACAGCAATTGGAGAAGAAAAAGAAATAAAAGGAATCCAAATCAGAAAACAAGAAGTAAATCTGTCACTGTTTGCAGATGACATGATATTATACACTAAGAATCCTAAAGATGTTACCAGAAAACTACTGGAGCTAATTAATGAATTTGGTAAAGTAGCAGGATACAAAATTAATACACAGAAATCTCTTGCATTCCTATACACTCATGATGAAAAATCTGAAAGAGAAATTAAGGAAACACTCCCATTTACCATTGCTACACAAAGAATAAAATACCTAGGAATAAACCTACCTAGGGAGACAAAAGAACTGTATGCACAAAACTATGACACTGATGAAAGAAATTAAAGATGTTACAGACAGATGGAGAGATACACCATCTTCTTGGTTTGCAAGAATAAACATTGTGAAAGCAATCTACAGATTCAGTGCAATCCCTATAAAACTACCAATGGCATTTTTCACAGAACTAGAACAAAATATTTCACAATCTGTATGGAAACACAAGAGACCCCAAATAGCCAAAGCAATCTTGAGAAAGAAAAACGGAGCTGGAGGAATCAGGCTCCTGGACTTCAGGCTATACTACAAAGCTACAGTAATCAAGGCAGTATGGTACTGGCACAGAAACAGAAATATAATGGAACAGGATAGAAAGCCCAGAGATAAACACATGCACATATGGTCACCTTATCTTTCATAAAGGAGGCAAGAATATACAATGGAGGAAACATAGTGTCTTCAATAAGTGGTGCTGGGAAAACTTGACAGCTACATGTAAAAGAATGAATTGAGACCATTCCCTAACACCATACAAAAAAACAAAATCAAAATGGATTAAAGACCTAAATATATGGCCAGACACTTTAAAACTCTTAGAGGAAAACATAGGCACAACACTCCATGACATAAATCAGAGTAAGATCCTTTTTGACCCACCTCCTAGAGAAATGGAAATATAAGACAAAAATAAATAAATGGGAACTAATGAAACTTAAAAGCTTTTTCACAGCAAAGGAAACCATAAACAAGATGAAGGGATAAACCTCAGAGTGGGAGGAAATATTTGCAAACGAAGCAACTGACAAAGGATTAATCACCAAAATATTCAAGCAGCTCATGCAGCTCAATATCACAAAAACGAAAATCCCAATCCAAAAATGGGCAAAAGACCTAAATAGACATTTCTCCAAAGAAGATATACAGACTGCCAACAAACACATGAAAGGATGCTCAACATCACTAATCATTAGAGAAATGCAAATCAAAACTACAATGAGGTATCACCTCACACCTGTCAGAATGGCCATCATCAAAATATCTACAAACAACAAATGCTGGAGAAGGTGTGGAGAAAAGGGAACCCTCTTGCTCTGTTTGTGGGAATGTAAATTGATACAGCCACTATGGAGAACAGTATGTAAGTTCCTCAATAAACTAAAATAGAACTACCATACGACCCAGCAATCCCACTATTGGGCATATACCCTGAGAAAACCATCATTCAAAAAGAGTCATGTACCACAATGTTTATTGCAGCTCTATTTACAATAACCAGGACATGGAAGCAACCTAAGTGTCCATTGACAGATGAATGGATAAAGAAGATGTGGCACATACATACAGTGGAATATTACTCAGCCATAAAAAGTAACTAAATTGAGGTATTTGTAGTGAGGTGGATAGACCTAGAGACTGTCATACAGAGCAGAGTAAGTGAGAAAGAGAAAAAACAAATACTGTATGCTAACACATATATATGGAAACTAAAAAAAAAATATGGTTCTGAAGAACCTGGGGGCAGGACAGGATAAAGATGCAGACATAGAGTATGGACTTGAGGACATGGGGAGGTGGAAGCGTAAGCTGAGATGAAGTGAGAGGGTGGCATGGACATATATACATTACCAAATGTAAAATAGATAGCTAGTGGGAAGCAGCCTCATATCACAGAGATACCAGCTCAATGCTTTGTGACCACCTAGAGGGGTGGGATAGGGAGGGTGGGAGGGAGATGCAAGAGGGAGGAGATATGGGGATGTATGTATATTTATAGCTGATTTACCTTGTTATACAGCAGAAACTAACACACCATTTTAAAGCAATTATACTCCAATACATATGTTAAAAAAAAAGAGAGAATCACTAATTTCTCTATGACAGAAAAGAATGAATAAAAGATAGATCCAGAGAGATGGTGATTAGAGAAAGAGGAGATTCCTTAAATGTAATCTCTTATACATTGAATAATGAATTATGGATTAATGATGGTTCTTTGATGCATATTAAAGTGTTTTGGATTAATATAAGTAGAAGTTGCCAACTGACTGAAGTCCATATGGTGATTATTACTTGGAAGCAGTGCTAACTCATGTCTCTGAATTTCAGCCTAAAACATGCATTACACATCCTGAAGAAGGAGCCCCGTGCATTTACCTTGATTGGCTTTTGTAATAACGGCCATAATGCTAGACTATGATTTCCAGTTAAAAGTAACAGTAAATTTGGGGAATGTAAG
The DNA here is from genome assembly GCF_003676395.1 of Aethalodelphis obliquidens. Taxonomy (NCBI): domain Eukaryota; kingdom Metazoa; phylum Chordata; class Mammalia; order Artiodactyla; family Delphinidae; genus Aethalodelphis; species Aethalodelphis obliquidens. The sequence goes on from NW_020837993.1 coordinate 6,675,745, forward strand.
CCAGTTTAGCAGTAATAGTGATAATTAGGAAGACATCATTCAACATGGTTTTGGTGAACTGGTAGTACCAATTAATAACCAAATCTTATAGTCCTAGTTGTTTGGCAGAGGTCATTTATCTCATATTGATTTTCAATCTGTATTTTATGAAAGCACCATTCTAGAACCTGGGTAGTAATAGGTCAACATATTCAGGGAAGCAGGGCAAAGAGAAATGTTGGTTGGTTCCATTTAGTCAAGTTCCAAGAAGGCAGCAATGGGAGTGAGGATAAGGAAAGTGCAATAAAGTCAGATTTAAAGTAAGAAATTCAACCAAGTAAATGAACAGTGGGAAAGTGTCATTTGTTTATGCAGGCAACAAGACCAGTGTCTTGGAATCAGGAACTCAGGCTGGAAACCTGAGATAAAGGCTTGGGGGGGTCTCTGCACAATACCTGTGGACTACAGACTCTCTCTCAAAGCACAAACATACAGTCACAGGCATCAGGAGCTCTGCAAGTCACTTCTATAACCGGCATAGAACAACAGCAGCAACAAAAATAGTGCCTTACACGAATACAGTGCTTCATACTTACAAATGCCTGCCGTTTATTTTATATCATTTGATAATCTCAGAGCAAGGCCAGAGGGTTAGATAACTCATTGTCACAAAGTGAACTTCAGCAGGTAAGTTCAGGACCTGGGCTCCTAATTTATTCTTTAATCCATTTAATTTTGTTCAACCTTGTACCTAAGGGCTTGGTAAGCCTGAGGCTCCTGTGTCGAAGTGTGGGCTGAGCTCTCACGGAAGGAGCAAGTGGGTACACTTGGCTAGTGGCAGCAGGGGACATTATGTTGTAAGGACTAAGACCATCCATTTTATTCAGGCTTATATCTTTTGTTGCTTAAGAATAATTTTGAAGGTTTAGTATTGTCTTAAGCTGGACGTAAACTTGAGTATACCAATCTACGCTTTGGGATATAAGTTTATAAACATATTAGTTATCTTAGAAATTCAGAAGGAAAAAAAAAATACCAAACCCTGTGGAGTAAAGCTTTCCTCCCTTTTATAAAACCACTGAAAATGGAAAGGATTGTCCACAATTTTCTGTAAGTTACATAAAATTGTCTGTTGTTGTTATAATTCCGTAGGTATCACGCTTCTCTAGTAAAATGATGTATGGAGCAATCGTCTGGTAGGGGCTGATGGGATGTAAATGAAACTAATTAAGGAAATGTCAAACATAATTAATAAAACAGGTTTAAGTTGCAAAAGCCCTGTCAGCGGAATGAATGGAGGAGAGCATCGCTCGCCCATTGCTGGGTGCACTTTCCCCTTCTCCCCTCTCCTCTCCAGGCTTTATTTAGCATCGTTCAGTAAGATCCTGGAAAGCTACTTGAGGCTCACTTTTCTACCTCACCTTCTCTGAGCTTGATCCCACGGAGAGGGAGGAATATAAATTTGCCTGTCGGCCTGCAGCCTGGAAAAAATTAATTGCCAACTCCTCATCTTTTCCAAGTACTACAGGACATTAACATAACCAATTTGCTTGAACTCCTCACTGGCTGCCTAATAGAGCATCTGACCAGCTGATAAAACCAAGGTGTTGCTGACGCCACCTTATTATTATTAGCATTTTCATAATGTCCAAATATTACAGCAGCGTGATTCATGGGCTCCATTTATTATTGATAAGAATAAAAAAAGGGGGGTGTTGGAAATAACAAAACGGGTGAGCGACCTATAATTATGGCAAGCAAATTAGGGTATGTGGTAGAGTCAGTTACATTTGCCTAGGAGTAATGATGCCCGAGACCTTTTCCCTCCCCTGGGACGGGAAAAATAATGGATTCCCCCACAGCTGCAGATGGGGTAGGAGAAGTCTGTCATCAGGACGATGTTTACATAAGTTAGGCCGAGCGTGTGGCTAGGAGGCTTGCCTGGAGTGTTCCAGTCAGCTCCAATCATTTCAGCCACTGAAGCAGAAGTCGCTCAAAAACCCACTGGTTTCTGGGAGGGGTGGGTAACAGGAGTGGAAGTCGGGGAGAAGGTTCGTGCTTGAAAGTCAACAACTGCATTTGTGAGGAGCATTTCAAGCCTCTTCAGTTAAGGGTGATAACCTTGAAAAACAGAGGCCAGTCGGTTTTTAAGTGGGAGATAAAGATGAAATGTGGTTTTGGTTAACTTACAGACCCCTGCCTGTCCTCCTCCTAGGTTATTTCATTTCAGTTCATGTGCACTCACACACACACACACACACACACACACACACACACACACACTCACACTCACATAGCTGCCTGGTATTCAATGCCATTTGACAAATATTAATTGAATATCAATATTTGCCAGACTCAGGAGGAGGAAGAATAAAGGAAGATATAGTTCAGGTACTCAAGTTTAAAGGATCAATTGTGAATTCAAATTAGCTAAAACAAAGACACACAGATTTTATTTCTAAATAAATTCCTCTAGAAAGAGCCTTTTGTGATAGATACATGAGACTTGATTTGTATCTACCAAATCAGAAGGCAATTTCAAAGCGTAACGATTATTAGCGAATACTGGCAACAACACCAGAGGTGTGTACCTGCTTTCAACGAAAGTTAGTAGTTCAAATTTGTTCCACTGTCAGAGAGGGCACAGTGAGCCCAAGACATCAAGTTATGCCAAAAAGCAAGGAAGGTCTCAAATATTCATGGTCTCAGACCAAAAGAACACAAGAGCCAGTGTGGAGGGCTGCTACTGGACAAATCTGAAACTGTTTGGATTAGAACATATTCAACTTAATGTGTTATAATAAAAATCCAAAGTGATATTAGAGACAGAGAGAATATCAACAAATGTTATTGACGGAGAGGTTAAACATGTTCTTTGTATTATTCTTTGAACTTTTCTCTATGTTGGAAACTTTCTAAAACAAAAAGTCTTAGGGGGAAACTCCCATTACTTCTGAATTATACAAACTAATGAAACATGTAATTTGGTGTCAATTATATCATGAACTAGTTATGAAAAGTCCATTTTGATTTAATCTGATTTATCACTCAGCCCAGACCTTGGTGCTAAAAATTGGTATATTTCAATTTTATTAAATGTTGAAAAGATTTTAAAATGGGTGTATGATATAAAAAATAATAAGTACAACTCATTGCAAGAAATAAAACATTAAAATATTGCCATTACTTTTCGAGTCCCTATATGTTTCTATTAAATCCTGACCTTTCTTACTCCCTTTAGAGGTAAACACTATTCTAAATTATTAATTTTGTTATTCCCTTGCCATTTAGCTTTTACATATATATATATGTGTATATATATATATGTAATGGAATTGTATATGCAATTTGTTACTATTGGGGCTTTTTGCCCAAAATTATAATCTTAGAATATTCCATGTTGTTTCATATATGGAGCATATTTGTAACTCATTTATTTTCACTGTTGTGTAGTATTTCAATGTATGACAAAAACAAGAATTATTTATTTATTTTTATAGACATTTTTATTTTTTTAGACATTTTTGTTATTTTTTAGTTTATAGCACAGATATAGGATGGTCCAGAATATGCACCTAGGGAAGCAATTGAAGATATGTTCTCAAGTTTATTAGCATAAACTTGTTCATAATAACTTCATATGTTTAAATGTCTGTAACTAAAAGAATGTGGTCTTTCTGATAGCAATCCTTTGCAATTCATTGAGATTTGCTTTTCAGTGTCCTTGAAAAGACAGCTTATTCTACAATTATTGGAGCTAGGTTATTTTTTAATATATGCCCATTGGATGAAGATTCTTAATTGTTCTGTTCAAATTGCCTTTAGACTTAGCAGGGTTTTTTTTTGTCTGTATGACGTATCTCCCAATAAGAAGGTGAATGTGTCTTTTTTTTCCTGTGGATCTGTCCATCTTAGCTACATAGAGAATATGTTATAGGATACTTTCTTTTGGGCAATGTCCAGATTTATCAATATGTAAATTGTGAAAACCCTTTAATTCTTATAAGGCTTTTTGCGTGACATTCTGCTCTTTTTTACTTTTTCTGGTTTTAATATAACTATACCAGTTTTCTTTTCATTCTTTTACTTCTATCCTTTCTATATTCTGATGTTTAAAATTTCCTTTATTAACATAAATTTTTAGCATAAATTTTGGAATAAAAAATGTTTGACAGTCTTTATACTTTAACTGAAGCATTGACTCCATTTGCAATTATTCAGATTGCTGATATATTTGGATTTATTTCTGCTTTCATATTTTGAGGCTTTTTCTTATCCTGACCTTGTTGTGTATCTTTTTTTTTCTCATTTCCTGCCTTCTTCTGTATTGATTCACTATTTTTTCTCATTCTCTCTATCAGATTAGGAGTTATACACACAACTGGTTATCTTAGAAGTTTACCATCCATACTTAATTTATGAAAGTGTAAATTCATCAACATATTTAACTTTTTCACAAAAAATTCAAAACTCTGAAATTTTTTAATTTTGATCACTTTCTTCCTAATTCAAGTTCTGTTTTGTCCAGTAATATATTTTACCTTCTCTTTTAACTCCACAAATTATACATATCTTTGCTTTATACATCTAATATTTATTTATAGTATAATATGCATATTACAAATATCTTTTATGCTTATCATTCATTTTTCATTTCATAATTTCCTTCTGGCATCATTTTTTTTAACCTGAAGAAATTTGTTCTTTAGCATATTCTCTTGGACTTCCGATGTCCACTTTGGTTGTTAAGAAGTTAGTTGGCAGCCTTATTACTGTCCTCTTGAAAGTAATCTCTTTTTTCTTTGTAGTTGCATGTCTTTGTCTTTCATGTTCTGCAGTTTCACCATGATGTGTGTAAACTTGGATTTCATTTTTTTTGTTTGTCTTACCTTAAGCTTCCTGAATCTGTGAACTGATATATTTTACCACTTCTAGAAAATTATTTCTAGACTTATTTCAGATTTATTTATTAAATTATTTCAGACATTGCCTCTCCCTCATTCTTTCTCTCCTTTCCTTCTGGCATTCAAATTACATATTTATTAGACCCTCTTACTCTTTCTTCTGTGTTTTTTAAATCTATTTTTCATATGTCTCCCTCTTTTTATTTCTTTATACTGCATTCTGGATGCTTTCTTCAGCTTTCTCTTCTTTTCAATAATTCTCTCTTTAGCTGTGTCTTATCTGATGTTAAACTGGTCTACTGAATTTTAATTTCACTTGTTATAGGTTTTATTTCTATAAGTAATATTTGGCTATTTTTCAGATATGCATAGTTCTTTTATTATCTCTCTTTTCTCATATTTTCAATCTTTTATTTCTTTAAACATATTATACAGATTTATTTTATACTTTGTGACAGATAATTCCAAAATCAGAAGACTTTTACAGCGTAATTCTACTCTTTAGCTCATGGTGACTTTATTTCTTTATGTTCTTTGTGTTTTTTGACTTCCCACTCATATTTTTTGGAACTTTATCAGTGGGAATCCTGATAAAGTCTGCCTAGTTTGACAGTGAAGTCTTCTAGGGAGAGGTTTTACTGTTTTGATTTGGTTTAGTTTGGCTTTGTTTCTGCAGAGTGTCTAAAAGCATTACACAGCCAGAAGAACATTAAAATGAATTCTCAGCTTGGGATACTTCAGATTACTTGGGTATCATGAATTTAGGCTTCAAATCCATAGGAGGGCCAGCTTATAGTTGCAAGTCTATGGTGGGATTATTTTTCTCCTTCAGTGCTTATTTCTGGTAAGCAATTTTTCTTACTGAGTGGTCTTTATGTACAATTTTATTTTTTATTTACCCTAACTATGAAATGTAGGTCACTGGAGTCCCAGCTTCACGTGTGTGTTCTATTAGTCTCCCCTCCTTGGTTGCATTCTAGGATTTATCTCTTGTTCTTCAGACACAATGAGTCCTTGCAATCTTGAATTCAAATTTACTTGGTTTTATACATAGTCTTAAAGTTTTAGGCCAGGACAAAACTTTACTTCTTTAGACTTCAGTTAGATTTTAGCTTCTGAATAGTCTTTATTTTCTTTTCAGTTCATAAAAGCAATTAAAAGAATTGAATGGATATGTGTTTCTTTGTATTCAATATTTCATAAAATATGTTTCACATTTTATATGTGATATAATTAAAAGTATACTTTAGGTGTTACATAAAATTAAAATATCACATATAATGTCATAATTTTAAATCCATAATTTTAGCTGTCTGCAATATTGCCAGAAATCTCTCTCAATGAGACTTTATTGGTTTTATTTCAATCCTATATAAATTTGTGATTTCTAAAATTGAAAAGGAAAGGAAAGCCTGACTAACTCTTCTAAACCTTTCTCATTTAAACCAAGTAATTCTAATGGTGGTTAAATTTTTAGAAACCAGAATACATAAATAAGTCAGTATTTGTAATTGCCTGGTACAGCACTTGACAAAGCAGGAAATAATAGCTGTCATTATCATCATCACCATCATCTACATTTCATTGCCTTCTCTCCTCAAGTCCCAGCTTGTTTTATGAGTTCAAGAAATAATTTTTCTGAATGTGAGAGTTCAATATCCAACATGCACTTGAGAAGCATTCAGAGAGACATATTTTATGTTTCTGCTAAACAAGTAGAGAGCACATCACATACTGGTAGCAAAGTCTACAGGGGAAGAAAGTGTCTGTAATGAGATTGAGGAACCTGGAGTTAACACTAACTATGTCCTATGTTTTGCTGTCAATATGCACTAGTCATCAGTGGAGTTTTGTGGAATAGAATCCAGTCTAGTAAGAGGCTCATTTGCAGGTACACTTCCCAGCTACTGAATAACAGCTTTAGTTTTATAATAATCTGATTGGAGTCCTGTGGAGATGCAGTCCTTTGTTAGCAGCTCATCTTAATAGAAATGAATCATGTCCATTGCAACACTAACATTACCATGTTAGTGTAAGGTAGGTAAGAGACTCCTACTAATTTCAGATGCTTGTTAATTCTTTGAGCTAATATACAAATTGCATCATTTGGGAGCTGTACTTCTTTTTCTAATATATACATATTGGGATAATGCTGGAAGTATCCTCTAAATTAACCTTTTATTTTGTCTTTGGCCTGAAATAAACCTTGAAATAATTTTTGAAGTGTATCTCATTTCTTTTCATCTACTTCCCCTTAGCCTCATCTCACAAGGATTATAAACTCTGAAATATTTATACAAGGAGAAATTTGTTTCCACTAACTGTTTACCTTGGCTGGAATCAAAATTGCTCTTAAAAAAAGAAGTGAACCATGGGTCTTTGGGGGCTGGTTTAGCAGATTTAAAAGATTTTTAACTGTTAAATAATATCTCAACTTTTGACATAAAAGTCGATTCTCTGTATCCATGGGTTTTGCATCTTTGGATATAGATGGTGAACTGTATGTGTTCATTGTATTATGTCATTTTATATAAGGGACTTAAACCTTCACGGGGACTCCTGGAAACAATCCCCCACGAATACCGAAGGCTGACTGTATATCAATTATTAAATTGTTGATATTAAGAATTGTCAATTTATGGTCATCTAAACTTTTTCTAATTTAATTGCTTAAAATTAATCAGTATACGCATTATTATTGGCTACTGTATGTGAACAAAATTTCCATTTTTCCTTATTTTCTCTTAAATGTAAAATTTCTCCAATATATCTATAAAGTGGACACTATAAAGTGTCCTCCATTTAGAAAGAACAATTGATTCTTAAAATTATACTCAGGCTTTTGTAACAATGTTCTGATCTTATTCTTTATTTCGAATAATTTATTATTTATTTCTAGCATCAGGAAGCCGTGGACGATTGGAAGGCTGAATTAGAAAAGGTATCTGTTTTACAGAGTGGTAAATATTGATCATTAATATTAGAATTGTTGCCAGAGAAGGTGTCTTTTAAAATTAGTGAATTTTAGAGGTTTTCAAGTGTCATTCACTTTTGTGAATATACGTCTCTACTCCCTTGTAATGTTATGGATCAATATACTCAAAGAATTATATGAGAACTCAAGAGCTTTTGAACATGACCCACTATTTTGAAGACCTCATTTGCTTTCAGAATAATTTGCATGCACATGTAATGCTTTGGTGATGATGTCCACCAAAATTGGTAAAGCAGATACTTTTATGGACAGGTCAGTGCACCAGACAACCAGATCTGCAAAGGGGAACTGACATTGACTGCGTACCTACAGCCTATGTGCTTGTTCTATATCCAGCACTTAATATGTCAACTTGTTAGATGGTCACAGGAATACCACTCTCCATCTCTCCTTCATCTATCTATCATCTCACCTATCATCTATCTATCTATCTATCTATCGTCTATCTACCTGAATTTACACCCGTTTTGAGTCAGCTCAAAAATCCCAGCTGAGGCATATCCAACAAAATAGCTCACTTGTAATCTTCAAATTGTCTAGGTCATCAAAAACAAGGGAAGTCTGAGAAACTGTCATAACCAAGAAGAGCCTAAGAAGACATGATAATGCGGCATCCTGGATGGCATCCTGGAACAAAAAAGACATTAAGTAAAAACTAAAAAATTATAAATAATGTAAGGACTTTAGCTAATCATAACGTGTCAATATTGGGTCAGCAATTTTTACAAATGTCCCATAGTAATATAAAATGTTAATTATTTGGAAAACTTGGTGCAAGATGTATGAGGACTCTATATACTATCTTTGAATTTTTTATTTTTTTGTAAATGTAAAGTGACTCTAAAAATAAAGTTTATTATATATAAAAAAGGAAGAGATACTGAAGAGTAAAAAATGTGCTCAGATAAAGACATTATTTAGGTCATATGCCAGAGCCAGTAATAGAGTTATTTTGAAATGAGTTTTTGGAGACGAAGAATGTAGTAACATTTCCCGATCATGTCAGTGGTGCTCTACCCAGCCTCAGATTAGCCTGGATTTTACATCTACTTTATTTCTGAAACAAAGATATTTCTGATATCTTTGCAGTAAGGAAAAATAGAGAAGTATAGTCTTATAGAGAGTTCCTTAAAGGCAAAAAGTTGATGTCCTCACATTTAAAACAATAGAACCAAGGTATAGGTGAGCCAAGAATTTGGGATGTATTTATGGTGAGACTGGCTTCCCTCAGGGCTAACTTCTCCATGTTAGTTGGCTTCTTAAGACTGGCTTGAGACCCTCAGTGGGTTTAGTTTTTAAGATCATTGGTAGCAGACGATGCTTGTAGAAGGATTCTCCCAAACGTTGCTTGTGCTTAACATTAATTTGCCTGAAGAAAAAGAAAAAAAGGAAAAGGGGAGAAGAAATGGAGGAAGGAGTGGAGAAGGAGAAAGAAAAGGAAAAGATCAACTTGCCATCAAAAAGGTACAGTTTTCCATTTTTTTCTGAAGAGAGAAAAGAAAGAAAGAAAAAACACAGCCTGACACTGTATGTATAAAAACCACTTAAAACTTTTATTTTGGACATTAAAAATGTTAGCTGTGGTAGTCAGTTTTGACGGCTGAATTGTCCCTTTGCCTGTTTCCATTACCAGGCATATGACCAGAGAATCAAAATCAAAGAGGAGTTTAGAAAGGAAGAAGCAAAAGACAGGCTAACCTGGTTTTAACATCATTTTGTACCTCCCATGAGCAGTAGTGTGTATGGGAGGGAAGTGCAGCTCACTGGCAGAAAGCAAGGTGTTCCAGAGAATGAGGCAGAGAGCAGCCTGCCTTCATGAGGTCCGCAGTGTTTGGCCACACACACATTTCCTCCATTTTGTTACCCGCCTATCTGTCTACAGAGATGGGAGAGCAAGGTGACTGGATCAAGCCAAATCTCTCCATCTCTCTCTATCGCTGTCTCTGTCTCTGTCTCTGCCTCTCTCTCCTCGGCCTTCATTCTAATTAACCTGCTCCCCTGTCATTTCCCTCTCTTTCCTTTCTGTCATCTCCATTTCACAGTATCACTTGCCCAGTGAAAAGAGGCTCAGACACATTCTGTTTAGAAAGTTAGTGTCTCACTAAGGGTGACAAGTGTTTTTTTGAGGTCATTTATCTAATTGCTCATTGCAGATAAGAATTAATTAGCCCGATTATTTTTCTTCGTTTTTGGATGTGTTCCCCACCTGAAGAGAAGAAATTCCTTGGTGTCAGTGATTAATTGCTCAGCCAGAAGCTTACTGCCTTGCATTTGTAATAAATGCCGACTAGCTCTTTAGGTCACATTAAGAACCAGGCAGGTTGTGGTATAATATACAGGATAATAAAGCACTTGTATAAATAGGGGCAACACCATTTGATTTTGATTAAATATTTTCATACATCAAAGGGTGAAGGAGTTTCACGATGCTGAAGGTAAGAGTCCCCATTTAGGGTAGCTTTTTTCTTTCCTTCATGAGACACAAGACATCTCCCGGAGCCATTTTTGGGTAGGGTTTGTCTAAAATGACCCTAATGATCTGTGGGGTGTTGTTTTTTGTTTTTCTCTTAGAGAACACCTAAAAGTACATGCACCTTCAGGGACCAAATCCCCTTTTTTCCTAGAATAGAAAGAAATGAGCTTCCTCTTTGTTTACTTCCAAATTAGTTTTTTTTTTTTTTTAATTGCTGTTGTTGCTGGAGTGTATATGTGAGGTTCCCAGACCTCAAAATAAAGTGATTAAATCCAAAGATGAGAAAACCAAGATATGATAAAGGCCTGCTAATGTGCACTCCATCTGAAAAGAAGAAACTCAAATCCATGAGCATATCAGAGGGTATCTTAGTCCTTTGGGCTGCTCTAACAAACTACCATAGACTGGGTGACATAAACAGCAAACATATATTTCTTATTTTTCTGAAGGCTGGGAAGCAAGGTCAAGGTTCTGGAAGGTTTCATGTCTGGTGGTGTCACTTCCTGGTTCATAGATGGTGATTTCTCGCTGTGTCCTCACATGGTATCAGGGTAAGAGAGTTCTCAGGGGTCTTTTTTATAAGAGCACAAGTTCCAGTTATGAGGACCTCATGGCCTAAGCACTTCCCAAGGCCTCGCCTCCTTATACCATCACACTGAGGCTTAGGATTTCAACATAGGAATTTGGGGGAACACATTTAGTCCATCATAGAAGGCAAGTCATATTCTGTGGATATTTCAGTTAAAGACATAGGGTTTTAAATACTCTATGAGTATTACTTCATTTTCCATGTTTATGGTAGAATTCTATAGATACAGATTTTTTTGTGGTTATTTTAGGAGAAAAGTAAACAAGCCCAGGAGAAATTAAGTGCTTTATGAAAGACCATGCCCATTTGAGTCAGGTAGGCAGAGACAGATATAGAACAGAGTGCTTCTGATTCCCCGGCCAATTTGCTATATATATGTGTTATACATATATATATGTACACATGCACATATACACATATATATGATTAAATGAAAAATTCATGAATAAAGTGGGCACAATTTAATATTGTTTTGATGATGAACAAAGTACTATCAGTCTGGCAGTAACCTATATTGTTCATTAAGATAAAAGTGCTGAGTGAAAGCTGTTTTGAATAAAAATATTGTCTACATAAAATAATATTCTCTAAAAGGAAAATCTCTATGAACTGGATGATTTGATTAGTAAAAAGTATGTTTTTCCCCAAGAAGATAAGTAATAGAACATTTACTCTCATTAAGTAATATTACTGAAAATAATCAAATCTAACATATTTTCTTTCACTTTAGGGAAAACCAGCATGTAATTAAGAAATTGTGTGATGACCTACTTCATAATTTTTATGCTATATTTGTCTAAGGTTCAAATCTACTAAAAAATAAGAACCTGCACATAGCAAATTCCAAATAAATACCTATTGATTAAATGAGTGGATGAGGGGGAGGAGGATGGAGGAGGGATGGGCTGGGAGTTTGGGATTAGTAGATGAAAACTATTATATATAGAATGAATCAACAACAAGGTCCTTCTGTATAGCACAGGGAACTGTATTCAATATCCTATGATAAGCCATAATGGAAAATAATATAAAAAAGGATGTAAACATATGCATAACTGAAAAAAAACTGAGTGGATGAGTTGAATAAATGAAACCATGAAATGTGACTCATCTGACAAATGTAGGTAATGGTAGTATTTTATGTTCTCTTATCTATCTCTAATTTCCAGATCCTCTTCTCTTAAGTTACATAGAACAGAAACTATTGTTTCAGAAGGTCTCTAGTTACCAATTTTATTGAAAACTTTATTGATACAATAATATTAATACTTAATATTTGTCCAGTGTCATTCAGATAACATAATATGAAGATCTCTTTCATGTCAAAGGAGGAAGTTCTAATAATTCTTTAACATACCAAGGTCACTCACTTACCAATTTCAGATTTTTCAGACCAAATTAGGGAGATTTCCAATGCTATTTATTGGTTTTGCTTATATCAAAATCCTGTTTTATGCTGTTTTGTAAATCTCCACATAATATCTGAGCTAATTGTAAATACAGAAATACCTCAGAGATACTGGATGCTTGGTTCCAGACCATTTCAATAAAGTGGACAATGCAATAAAGTGAATCACATGAATGTTTTGGTTTCCCAGTGCATATAAAAGTTATGTTTACACTATACTGTATTCTATTAAGTGTGCAATAGCATTATGCCAAAAGAAATATACATACCTTAATTAAAAACACTTCATTGCTAAAAATGCCACAATTACAATAGTAACATCAAAGATCACTAATCACAGATCATCATAACAAATATAATAATGATGAAAAAGTTTGAAATATTATAAGAGTTACCAAAATGTGACACAGAGACATGACATGAACAAGTGCTATGGGAAAAATGGCATCGATAGACTTGCTCAATACAGGTTGCCACAAACCTTCAAATTGTAAAAAATGAATTATCTGTGAAGTGCAATAAAGTGAAAGTGACAAAATGAGGTATGCCTGTAAGGGAGTTTTCTTCTTCAACCACCTGTCAAGATTTCTAGGGCTATTCTACATGAGTGAATGTTTCTGTTTTCTTTCACTTTCTTTTCACAAAAATGATGACATTAACTAACAAGCTGTTGAGCATAGATATTTCATGCTGCATTTTCTTCCTCTCATGCAGTTGTAAAAGGATTATGGGAAAGGGTGACATCATTTACAGTTTACATCAAATGTTTCAAATTACTTTATCTCATGGGAGAACTAATTGTTCTGTGATGATTCAAAATGGACATTTTTTCCATACTTTTTTTTCTTTTTTGTTTAAATTGATAATTTATTCAGAAGACAGTAGTCAGAAAGCTTGAATTCAAAATACACGCAAATCTGTTATAGGTATAAATAAACAAAAATAATATGATGCAAAGAAATATGATGCAAAGTCTTTAGTGGTCAAAAATATAGAGTAGCTAATTTATCAAGCTCAGCTTCTGTCCAGAGTTTGAAGAAAAGCCATGATAGCAAAGGGCCATGTGTCTCTATTGTGACTCTCTTTCCAATCCATTACCTCATTAAACTTTAAATAAGCTTACAAGAAAAAAAAATTATAAAATCAGATTGGGTCAAACGTTGTGAAGCTTCAAATAGAAATAATAGTAGCATCCATCTCATGGGGCTATGATGAGGATTTACTGAGTTTTTGTTTGTTTGTTTATTTATTTTAATTTTTGGTTGCACCTCACAGCTTGTGGGATCCCCGACCAGGGATTGAACCCAGGGAACTGGCAGTGGAAGCGTGGAGTCCTAACCACTGGACTGCCAGGGAATTCCCTGGGTTCATGTTTATAAAGTGCTTAAAAAAGGGCCTGGCATTTAGCAACCATTATATATGCATGTGTTAGATAAAAGTCAAGGATTACTACAAAACCCTCTTATACCTTGAATGTATATGCTGAACTTAGAAAATAGATTGAATGTCTAAACTAGATCATTCCAAATTTCTCTTTTATAATAGTAATTAATTATGCAAATTGCAATCTACTATTTTTGGTTGAAGATATTTTCAAGAAACATAAACTACAAAAAAAGGATTCTATCAATCTATCAAACAAAAAAATGTGTCAGACATATCTATGTCATGAAGATATCATATTAAATTTTAGGGAGTCATGTTTTGGGTGACTTGAGGTCTCATTCAAAATTTTGCACATCACAGCATATGGCATACTTCCCTTTTGCAGAAATATGAGTCCTAAAGTCCCCCACAAAAAAAACTTGCAAGTATTTTTTCTTAATATAACATGCTTCTTAAAATCCAACTTTAAAAAAATAGTAGTTTATTAATGTACAGGAGGAAAAATAATTTTCCCTCTACCTTTCTGAGTTCTTGTCTGAAACACAGATTAACAAGAGAAAATCAAATAGAAGTTTATTAACATGAGGTATACATGAAAGATAACCAGAGAAAAATGAATAACTCTAAGAGGTGGCTTAGAACTCCAGCTAAAATACCATCTTCAGCTAAATACAAAAGAAAGAAAGGTATGGAGATACCAGTAATAGGGAGGTTATCTGGAAAAGCAAGGTAAACAAGAGTAAGGTTTGTTATGCAGATTTAGATTGATGGTTTCCCCTTTGATTAGGGCCTAAAGTTGTCTCCAGGGATTAACCCTCGTCCTTCCTGATAGAGAGAGGAGGAGGGACACCTTTGTAAATTTATGTCCTGCTTTTAGGCAAATAGAGGGAAGGAGGCCAGGGAGCATTTTTTTGTAGCTGCTTCTCCCCAATTGCCTTCAGCTCAAAATAGTCCTGATGCCAAAATAACATATTTAGAGGTGGCATATTCTGCTACTGATGCTGAAAGCTCAGCCTCTGTGCACTGCTGCCAAATCAAATCTCAGAGACAGAGTTTTGGGTGAAGTAGAAAAAAATAGCTTTATTGCTTTGCCAGGCAAAGGGGGACAGAGTGGGCTCCTGCACTGAAAAACTATGTGACCCTACCCAGGGGAGTTTGATGGCAACAGTTCAAGGGTGGGGTTGCTGATAAGATTAGGGTGTGTGCAGGACCTGCACTCCTTTAATCTCATCTCAGGTGACCTCCTAATCTTGGTGAACTTCTCTGGTTCCTTTAATCTTGCCTCAGGTGGTTTCCTGGCTGCTCCTCCCTTGATTAGCAACAGTTTGAACCTGCCCTTTGGAACTCAGGGAAGGTCATGGAGGCTGGAGTCTGTTCCCTCTGAACAAGAAACAGGGGACAGAAAGGCTTCCTTGCCCAGGAGCCTCACAGGGTCCTGCTTGGTTTCACTACCCTTCATAAGAATAAACCTGTTTTGGGCTTCCCTGGTGGCACAGTGTTTGAGAGTCCGCCTGCCGATGCAGGGGACACGGGTTCATGCCCCGGTCCGGGAAGATTCCACATGCCATGGAGCAGCTGGGCCCGTGAGCCATGGCCGCTGAGCCTGCGCGTCCGGAGCCTGTGCTCCGCAACGGGAGAGGCCACAACAATGAGAGGCCTGCGTAATGCAAAAAAAAAAAAAAAAAAAAAAAAAAAAAAGAATAAACCTGTTTTATGACTACTACTAATTGTCAAACAGTGGCCTGTGTTCTGGTCAGGGCTCTTTCTCCTTCTCTGAAAGTGAGAGACCCAGATAAGAGAGGGTTTCTCAGGACACAAAAATATTATATTTCTTATCCAGAGGTCCAACCCATCAGAATTCACAGGTAAAGTCAGGGCCTGCCCAGACGTAAAAAATTCTTGGATATATCACAGAGTTCTTCAACCTTTAGAGATGCACAAGGCCTAGAAAAGTAGAATTCTTGAATATTTTCAGAAGAACTGTCCCATGAACAGGACTCAACAACAACTCTAAGTAAAAGGGATAAATAAAATGTCTTCAAAGATTTTCAACTGTTCTCATAGAAATAAGCTTTCTGAAGCTCTCCTGGGTTCTCTGACTGCCACAGTTCATTTTTGTCTTGTCTGCTTTGAAGCATCCCAACCTAACACTATCTGATGATTTTCTTCTGCTGTGAAATTGCTTCCTCAAATGTATCTGACACATATCCTATTCTTCTTCTGCAGCCATGTTAGTGCAAGGTTGACTCATTTAGTACAGAGCAAGCAGAACCGTACTAGGAGCCAGCAAGAGAATTTAGCCTAATTAGATAGACATTAAATTGAAGGATGTTGGGGCTTCCCTGGTGGTGCAGTGGTTGGGAGTCCGCCTGCCAATGCAGGGGACACGGGTTCGTGCCCCGGTCCGGGAAGATCGCACATGCTGCGGAGCGAGCAGCTGGGCCCATGAGCCATGGCCGCTGGGCCTGCGCATCCGGAACCTGTGCTCCACAGTAGGGAGAGGTTGCGACAGTGAGAGGCCGGCGTACCGCAAAAAAAATAATAATAATAATAATAATTGAAGGATGTTGAATGCACAGCAGATGTTTAAAACTAAAAATCTTGAATCTCTGATTGCAGGATTTTCTTTGTAGTCCCACCTCTCACAATGGCAGGACCCAAATGAGTGAGTGAATGAGTTCCTTCCAGTAACATGCCTCAGCCTTCTCACTAATAGAATCTTCATTTTAATAATCTCATGCACAGTGAATTTTGGTCTGCCAAGTCATTGTCTCCTGCTCTGAATTCATGCTTCTGCCTCAGTGCTGTCTGTGGAAACTGGTTCTCTAGTTCTGAGTCTTTCCAAAGACCCTTCTTGGTAAACCTTCCTACCCTTACCTTCTTCAAATCTCCTAATTTAATGAGGCCACCAAGTAAAGTGTATGAGTATCCACAAGGCTCCAGACACCCAGAAATATTATCTTGTTCTCAGCCAGTCAGAGTGAGACTCTCCTTCAGTTCAGCAGATCTGTTAGCATCATTATTTTCCAGACAGAGAAGACTGAGCTGGGTGGCTCCCTGTTATCAGTAAGAGGCCCTATCAGTGGATAGGGCTAGAAAATATTTTATATATATTTCCTTAAACATATATGTAAACATATGCATATATACTTTTATATACACGTATATATAGTGGTAAGACATAGATAGATGTTGTATATATATTATATTACAGTATATACAATATCTATCTACCTATGTCTATATCACTTTTACTTTATCTGTATATACACTTATTTAAAAATATATTTCATACTAACACCTCCAATTTGAATTCCACATAAAAAAGTTCTGTCTAGTCTTCCCTTATTTCCATGGTTGTAAATATCTTCTCTGACAATGAGAAACTTGTCTTCATTACCTTCAGTATATTTACTGATTTACTTAACCATTATACTTACTAGTTTACAGGCCCACTGTCTCAATTCTACTGGCCATTTCCTCCACCCATCATGTTCATAGCTCCTACACCTTTTACTTGCCTCTGCATAGCTCTGTTCCCCTCCCCTTTCCCCATATTCATCCACCATGATGATTCCTGCACTGGGGAAAGGAAAGGGAGGGAAGGGGAGGTTGGAAGATTAGGGAAGAGATGTGAAGGGAAGATATAAAGGCAAAGAAAAGCAACAGAAAATGGGAAGAAAGGGTCCTAATACTTTTGTAAAATATCATAAAAATGAATTACTAAAAAGAAATGAAATTAAAATTACAAGCTGCAATTATTGATTAGTAGATTCAATACACATAAAGTTACTCAGCCAAGTTGCTATAAATATTTCTAAATACCTTCTCTCTATTTCAGTGTTTATCTCATTGTAAACAGTTCAGGGACTAGCTCACTGAAAGTTATAAACTTCAAAATAATGTGTGTTTCTAAGTCCAAATTAGACAATTGTCATGGTTACATTATTTTATGCGTGTACATTAAATTAACTCATTTTTGAGTGGGTGGTGCTTACAAAACCAAGCACCTATTGAGTAATCACAGCGAAGGAAGGCCATACAATATTAGATACACAGATCAAGAGATGTATCTGATTGTTTTATTTTTTTTACAGACTTACAAACTCACAGTTTAAAAATGTGTATGCTAATATGATAGAAAATCTTATATGATTTTTCAGAAATTTGCATTTCTTTTCTAACAAGAGGATGTTTTATGTATATAGTTGACTTAACATTTCTTTCTCTGTGGAGTGCTGGTTCATGCTCTGCCACTTAAAAAAATAGATCTTTAAAAGTTGATGGGTAAAGATTTTTTTTATATCATACATATTAACTTCTTGTCTGGAGTTTTCTTTGCAAATGTTTTCTTAGTTTAGTGTCTGTCTTAAAATAGAAGTTAAATATTTTTATTTACCCAAATCTATCCATTTTTTCCTTTATTGTTTTTTACTTTCCTATTATGCTTTAACAAGTTGTTCCTGCATCTGAATAATAAATATTGTCCAAGGGCTTTAGTTGTAGGTCAATTTAAACATCTAATCTAGTAGGTGTATTTTTGAGTCTGATGTTACTTAAGAGGTCGTGGGTTATTCCTAATTTTATTTCCAAATGCCAACCCAATTGTTGAATAATCCATCTTTCCCTCTCTGGATGGAAATGCAACCTTTAAGAAATACACAACCACACAAACATGGGTAAATCTTGGAAATTTCTATTATTTTCTAATCATCTATCTGTTGCTTCTTATATCTGCAATATGCACTTTAATTACTATAGCTTACAGTAAATTTTGATATCTGGCAGAGCAAGTCCTCTCTCATTGTTATTCACAATTTTCTTGCCTATCTTCATGTATTTATTCTTCCATTTAAAAGTTATTATCCAGTTGCCAAGGTTTTAGGAAATAAATCCAGATTTTGATGTGAGTGGCACCATGTTTACAAGATGATTTAGTGGAAATTGACATCTTTACAATTTTTAGTTATCCCATCCAGGAAGTCAGTATTTTGTCAGCAATTGAGGTCCTATATTATGCCCTTCAGGAAAGTTTTATTGTTTATGATACTTACATATTCTCTATTTAGTTATTTCTAGATATTTTATAGCTTTGGTTGCTATTCTAGATATGAACTTTCAAAATTATCTCTCACAATTGGTTATTAATTTTAAAAAGGAAAGTTAATTTGTATTATATATGGCTACCTTACAATACTATTTTGATAGTAATAGGTTCAATAAATTTTCAGTTAATTCTCTCAGAAATTTCACGTATATGAATATAACATATTTAATTACTAATCACTTTATCTTTTCCTGTCTAATACATACTTTCTTTTTTTCTTATTGCGTATTCCAAAATTTTTAAAATAATGTTGAATGGTAAAAGAAAAAGTTTAAGTGAAAAATCAAAATTAAATCTCACAAATACGTGTGGTTCTCCACCAATGCATTATAACAAAAGTATTCTATAGTTTAATAAGATGAATATGTGCTGGCCTAGTTAATCTGTGTTCAAGTAGTACCATGCACTGCTTGAGTGGGAGCTCCTTCCCTGCACTGAGGCTGGAAGTCTTGAAGGTTAATGTGTCCAAGAATTGAAGGGGAAATGAAAATGATAAGAGTATTTGCTCCTAAACTCTGAAGATTGGATTAGTTGGATGGTGACATGGTCCTTTTGTCCTTGATTCCTACTACACACAAATAACTTTTATGTCCCTTTTATATTAAAGTTCCTACTACAAAATCCTATCAGCCCTCCTCCTTGTTCCCACAGCCTAATTCTGTGCCAGCTTCTCAGAATTGACTCCACTCATTTCTTCCAACAGCAAATTCACTCCTTCCCATCCCGCATAGGTCCTATGTGCATCATTCTATAAGCAGGAAATATATAGAAAGTATTACAGCTAACACTCGTTAAATTTTTGAAGTTGTAGTCTCGCTCTTGTATTTCTCCACATCTCCCTCATTAGTGCCAGGTTCAAGGTTTGATTCCTAGAGAATAAGGTCTTAAGTGCTCAGGTAGTGCAAGACACCATGTTCCCCATGTCATTCCTTTACTTCCATTCCCTTCAATGGGTGCTATGTTTCTAGGAATATTTCTGCTGAGGTGCTCTCTTTCCTTTGTTTTAATCAGTTATCGTACTATTACTTTGGTAGCACTTCTCCATTTCTCTGATTGTTTAGCCTACTACTGGCAGCATTACACACTCTTTGGACATTAAGGATGGTTGACCTAGATCCTCCTGTAAATTAGCCCCTTTAAACATTGCTTGTTTCTCCTCCTCCTTATTGAGTACTTCTTTCCATACAACAAGCCAGAGTTCCCTTCCCTTTAGCTTTAAGATACTGAGGATACACCATGTCTACACTTTTATTAGCTAGAGCTAAAATGACCTCCATAATTTTGGTTCTTCTAAATTTACAGCACTGAAACCAAAAAATAAAAATAAAAAAAGGCAGTATGCATTATTGGAAAGCCACTGTTGCCATGTCAGAATTCTGAGTATAAGAAATTTCATTTGTATATCAGTTATATTTTGCTGTGTACCACAAAACTTTGTAGCTAAAACAACCGTCATTTTCTTTAGCTCATAATTCGATGGGTCGTGTGGGTAGTCTTCTGGTCTAGAGCAGTGCTGTGCTGCTCTTACAGCTAGCTGGTTATCAGTTATTGAGTTGGCCAGAGGATAGAGTACCTCAGTTCTTTTCCATAAGGCATCACATCCTCCAACAGGTTAGCCTGGACTCATGTACATAGTGGTCTCACAGTTCCAAATACAGCAAGAGAGCAAGTCCCAAAGTGCAAGTGCTTTTTCAGCTTGCATCATGTTTGGTAATATCCATTGGCCAAATTAAGTCACATGGCCAACCCAGAGTCAAAGGGAAGGAAAATAGATTCCACCTTTTGATTACAGAATCTGCAGCATCACGTTTCAGTGGTATGGATGATAAGAGGGCAAGCATTTGTGACCATTTTTATAATCTACCAGGGCTGATAATTAAATTTTCCCCCCAAAGATAGACCAAACACAAGAAAGGAAGGAAACTCACAATTTACAAACACCTACAATGTAATAGGTACTTTGCTAGACACTAAACTGCATGTTTTCATGTAATTCTCACAAAGTTGGCATTATAAATGTTACAATGAGAAGATTGACGCTAGTTCTTATCTTGCACTTAAGGACATAATAAATACTTAAATGAGCAAGGATTTACACATAGGTCTTCCCGACTTCAAATTCCAGGCCTTTCCTACAATGAATACAATGCTCTGCTGATTTCTGGGTAAAGGCAAAGATAATCTTTTTTGAGTATGCACTACAGCATCCCAACTCCTACTTGTATCAGTCTCACCCAAAGCTGAGAACTATTCTCTACTTCTTTTCCTTTTTGTAGATCTAAGGGTAAGCAGTCAAGAGGAAAACTCAGAAATTTCCACTGTGACTGGAACTACACTAAGGGTTTATTGTAAATTAGAGTTAGTAAACATATTTTGACCCATATTATAGGTATGTGTTCCCAGGACCACGAATTACAGGCAATTTTCTCACATTATAGTAATAAAGCTATATGCTCGGTGAGCACATAAATCACTGATAATGATGTGTAAAGCATAGTGTTTACAAATAAAAGGGTGTTCTGGCATGATAGATCTTGTCCTTGATATCCTTTGATACCCTTCTTTTGTTCACTGACTTGGCCATCCTCTTCGGGCTGTGAGCAGGAAAAAAGAAAAGCAGAATATTAATTCCAACATGATCCCATAGGTAGGAGAGACCAAGGTTTGCTAATAAAAAGCATCACTACAAAGTCTAAATATTGTAACAAGAGTGGGCCTTATGTCAACCTTACTCATATTTAGCATATCTTCATCCTACATACTATCACTCTGGGGTGCTTTTTAAAAAAATTGATATGACAAAAAATATTTATTTGGCACCTTCCATGTGCCTATACACAAGCTGCTATAACATGTCATGGCATTTTCGCTTTAAATCAGAGAACATATTTTTTACAATTATAATTTTAGCAAAGTTGAAAATAGCCTGTCTTCTCAATTATCTAAGTGAAAAAAAAAAGATAGATACCAAACTGGTACATGATAATATATTGAGAGTAAAGATACACACTGTTACAAAATGTGCATTGAACTCCTAAAATAAAATATATATTTATTGCACTACTTGGGACTTTTCAGAGGTCCTCCTCCCAACACACACACATATTTGAAGATCCTGAGTCATTTATTGGTGGGTACAAGTCCCTATTTATCTGATCCATGTTGATGTTCTGACAGGGAAACAACCTATAGGAGTCCTGTACTAATCACTGCTATAGGAAAGATTGAAAAAGAACTTTTAACAGCTTCCAGGAATAGTACATCTTCTGATAAACCATGTCACTCATAAGTAATTAGCGTCTCCAAAAATATACATGAGATTCTTAGATTAAGGAGCCCATTCATAGTGGAAGAACTGGGCTGCAGTTACTTCCTGGGCTTATATTCTTAAGGGATTAAACACCAGAAGCAATTGAACGAAAGAGGTATTTCTGGGCACTAAGGGTCTTACAGCTAAAGGGATTAGTATTTCTCCCTTCTAGAAGCAACATTTTGATATTTGAGGAGCCAGGAAGACTTTGACATTTTAATGGGATGGGGAAGATCATTTCCCCGTACCATTTGCCCTGAGTGAATAAAAGCAGGGGCTCAGCCTGAATGAGAAGAAGCAAGCTAATCTTCAGTCATGGGTATAGCACTTAAATAAGAGGTCCTCTATTGACTAAAGTAAAATGGAGTTGGATAGTACTGAGTATGGATGCCTGAATAAAAGTTTGTCTCAAACAAGATATACTAGGTGCACTTTTTTTTTTAAAGCATTGATGTAAATAAAATTGTCTGACTTTTTTTTTTAAGGTGGAGTTTTCATTTGCTTAAGCAACTTAAATAGCTAAGGGAGAAATTCCCTTATATTCTCAGAGATGGTCTCTCATGCCCTCTGAAACCTCCCCAGTTTACACTAACAATCAAAGTAAGAGACAGATCACAGACTTGGAAAGGATGATCTACAAAGGTATGAGTAGGATTTAAGGAACTAAAAAGGATAATAAATTATTCTAGATGAGTAACATTTAGCCATTGCCGTGCATAGGCTTTAAGGGACAAGAGAAGGAGAGAGTTACTGGAATATAGAGAAAGGGTAAGCTGTATGGAGAGGGCTTTTGTTGAGGGAACAATTGTGTCTTGAGGGCAGGGACATAGATAGTCTAACTTCTCATACTCCTACTTCTCTCCAGTCTCCTATCAGTGTTTCCTATTGCCTGAACCCAGTTGAAAGGCAGAAGGCCAGGGAGCCTTATTGGTGTATTACATGGGAGCCAGCCTCTCAATCCAAACACGGAGGAAGAAGGTGGGTCTGAAGTGACAAATGCAAAATATCCGGCACGTAGCCTTAATTCCACCATGACAACCACATGCCACAGCACTGCCAAGTTTAGTCAGGTACTCCGACTTCTGCAACCTTTACACACTTCTCAGCTGCACATAGAGAAAACAAATTCTCTGTACACTTTCCCTTTGCTCTCTTCGTCTCTCCCATGACTGCCTTACAAACACAAACTGCCCCAGATATCCACCTGCCCGCCTTTTTGTCTTCTTGACTCCTAATTCCAGAAAAACTTTCCCTCCTAGACCTTGACTTTTTGAAAGATGATGTTTGTCATTCTCTATTTTCGGGATCTCTTGGACCATGACTCTGGAGGTATAACCTGTCTGTCGAATGTAATGCTTTTGGACATGGATCTTGGCTTTCTACCTGTTCGGTGTGAAGAGCCAGCACACTCCAGAGCCTAGGAAGGCTATGCCAGGAAACTCACCTTATAGCCTTGGTAGGCCTATTGTTCATTGCCTTGTGATTGTTGGCAATTTAGTCCAACTCTGTGAACTTTGATTTTTTTTTAATCCTTAAAATGGGCATAATAACACTACCTTATGTCCCTTGCATAGAACAAAATAAAATAGTCTGTGCGAAAGTCATTTATAAACCATAATTAGAAAAATACAAGTAAGCTTTCTAGATTATTTTCAGTTTTAATGCAAGCAGAAATAGTCATTGCAAGCCACTTAACCATAGCTCATTCATAAACTAGTAAAGTATTGTCCTTGAGTGGGGTAAAACATCACTGAAGCTCTCAATAAATTGTTCATCTGTTTGCTTGCTGAATTCTTTTGATCAGACTATTAGAGTTTTTCTTCCTAATCATTAACAGTTTCTACTTCTGGACTTTTTATAAATGTCTCAATAATTCAAGCACATATAAAGAAATAGCTGCGCCTCTTGCCTTTATTCCCTGTCAGTCACTCAGAATCCAATAGAATGCATGGTAAGGATGAAAAAGTGTTCAGAAGACCCAGGGGTCTGAAATTTAACATTTTCCCAAATATGTCTGTTCTGTTTATTAATGTAGCCCTTTTCCTAACAGCTGGGGGCCCCTTTCAGGGATACAGTAACAAGCAAAAGGAACAAATACCTCTCACAATCTGAGTGTTGCATGCTTACCACAGAATTATAATATATGTGCTCTGACATCTGTCCTTTTCCTCCCATTCTGGTTTCACCTTTATACCACCCAACCCTCCATCTCTTAGGTCTAATCAGCAGACTGTAGTCACCCAGATCTCTTGGCATTTCCATTAATGTGCCTTGATATGTCATGCTCTATGGCTTTTCTCAGGCTGTCCCTGCTGTCTAGAATTCCCTCACCATCCCTCTGCTTCTGGAAAATCTCTGTTCACTTTTAACTATACTTTTCCCATGTAGCCTTATTTGAATCTCCATCAAGAAATGGCTATGCCCTTGTATTTGACCCCCACATGGTCTGACATATGTCTACCATGCTTGAAACATTTACTTATATTCATCCGTCTGTCTTAATTAAATTGCAATCTCCTTGAAGACAAGCTCTATGTATTCTATCTCTTTTATCTCCAATGACTGGACAAGGAGTAAGCTCACTGTTTGCTAAATGAATGAATGAATCAATGTAAGAATGACTGAAATAGTTCTCAAAAAGAAAATCCTCTAGAGGAGTCAACTTTAACTGTCTCTTTTCAGAATAAACTTTTCTCCTCACGTAGAATAGGACCTGACTTCATCTTTATTTTTTAATTTGGGAAACAATTGTTAAGTACCAGGTTTACAAGAAACTAAAAAGATTCTGAATTCAAAAGTGACGTTCTACTCTGTGTCACTTCTCTTTTGCTAACTCCCTTTCAAATGTTAAACTTCTCAACAACCTCTTGGTGTTCCACACATCCTTTATGGTAAGTTGCAATATTACTGGTATGCATATTCTTCCTACAGTTACACCTCTTTCTTACATTTTGGACAAGACAGGTATTTTTACCTGTGTACTCAGCATCTCTCTTTGGATATCCTGGCACTTCAAACTCATCATTTCCAATACTCATCCTTTTGCTCCTGGCATCCAACGTGCTTCTTCCATTCCAGTGAATGATAACATCAGCTACAAGATGGGAAACTCCTTCTATATACTTGTTCAGATTCTTTTCCATTATAGGTTATTAAAAGATATTGAATACAGTTCCCCGTGCTATACAGTAGGACCTTGTTGTTTATCTATTTTATATATAGTAGTGTGTATCTGTTAAAATCTCATCTTTAAAGTCAGTTTTTTGAAATATACTTTACATACAATAAAGTGCACCCATTTTAAATATATGGTTCAAAAAAGAATAGATACATGTGTATCTATAACTGAATCACTTTGCTGTACACCTGAAACTAACACAACATTGTTAAACAACTATAATCCAATATAAAATAAAAATTTAAAAAAAGTATGGTTCAGTGGGTTATGATGAACATATACACCCAGGTAATTACGACCCCATTTAGGATGATAAAACATATCTGTGATTCCGTAAAGTTCTCCTATGGCCCACTGTGGGGATAATCCATCCCCACCTCCAGCCTCAGGCAACCACTGATCTTTTTTCTCTCATTATTGATTAGTATCTCCTGTGAACAGACTCATACAGTCTGCAGTCTTTTATGTGAATGTGACTTATTTTACTCAGAAAATTGTTTTTGAGATCCTTCCCTGTTGTTGTATCAATGCTTCATTCCTTTTAAATGCTGAACGGTAGTCCATTGTATGAATGCATAATAACTATTTATACATTCTTTGGCTAATGGACAATTGGATTGTTTCTAGTATGGATAATATAAATAAAACAGACACAGTTGCATCCGGATATTTTATAGACATGTATTTTTTTTGCTCTTGGGAGAATAGCTATACATGGAATTGCTGTATCATATGTTAAGTATATATTTACCTTTGCAAGAATCCGTTAAAGTGTTTTCCAAAATGGATGCACCATTTATACGCCCACCAGTGAATTAGAATTTCAGTTGTTCCACATCTCACCAACGTTTGGTATTATCAGTCATTTTAATTTTAGCCATTCTACTAGGTATATAATGGTATCTCATTGTGGTTTCAAACTTGAATTTCCCTGTAAAGAATTATGTTGACCATTTTTTCTTGTTTATTGACTATTCCTTTTTTATTCCCCCAGAAGTATCTGTTCAACTTTATGTCCCACATTTTTGAGGGGTTGTCAGTCTTATTATTGAGTTTCAAGTGTTATTTAAAGCACTCTGAATACAGGATGTAAATATATTATTTCACTCTGCAGCTTGGCTTTACATTGTCTTAATGGTGTATTTAAAGAACAGAAATTTTCTTCCCTCCCTCTCTCCCTCCTCCCCCTTTCCTCCTTCCTTCTTTCCTTCCTTCCTTCCATCCTTGTCTTTCTTTTTAATTACTTGACATTTAAAAGTATAGGATAATATCATCATCTAAAAATTAAAATAGTTGATTCCAATATATATGTCTTTTAATTCTTTTTATTACCTTATTGCATTTGTTAGGACCTCCAATACAATATTGATTATGAGTGGTAAGAATAGACATTCTTGCTTTGTTCCCAACTTAAGGGGAAATGTTCTTTATCATCATAAAGTATGATGATAGCTGTAGGTTTATTACATATTTCCTTTATCAGGTTGAGGAAGTTTCTTTCTACTCCTAGTATGTAGAGACTCTTTCTCTTAATTGAACTATTGTTGACTTACAATGTTGTGTTTGTTTCTGATGTACAGCAAATTGATTCAGGTATATATATATATATATATACACATATATATAATGTTTTTTTTCAGATTCTTTTACATTATAGTTTAAGACAAGATATTGAATATAATCCCCTGTGTTATACAGTAGAACAGTGGGACTAGAGACTCTTTATCAGGTGTTTTTTCTGCATCTATTAAAATAATATTTATTCTTTATTCTATCAATATGGAGAATTACATTGATTTATTCCTGAAGCTAAGCTAACCTTGTGGCCTTGGAATAAACTCTAGGTGGTATTGATGATACTCTTTATATATTGCTGGATTCAATTTGAAAATATTTTGTTAAGGATTTAAAAATCTGTATTGGTGAGGAATATTGATTGTCTAGTCTGGAAATGCCATTGTCTAGTGTTAGAATAAAGATAGTGCTGGCTTCATATAAGGAGTTAATCACTTTTGGTTTTACTTTTTCCTCCTGGAAATGGAAATTTAGGAATCAAAAGTATGAACATTTTTAAAGCTTTTGATATATATTACCAAATTTCCCTCCAGAAAAACATACGGATTACCTTCCCAAAACAATGTATAACATCTCTTTCTCTATATCTTCCTTAATAACAGGAAATATCATTATTTTTTTTAAAAATGAAGGATGAGAATGATTACATATTAATTTGAATTTCTTTGATCACTAGTGAAGAGAATATTAAAAAAAAATTTTTTTGATGTGGACCATTTTTAAAGTCTTTATTGAATTTGTTACAATATTGCTTGTGTTTTATGTTTTTGATTTTGGCCACGAGGCATGTGGGATCTTAGCTTCCTGACCAGGGACCAAACCTGCACCCCCTACATTGGAAGGCAAAGTCTTAACAACTGGACTGCCAGGGAAGTCCCAAGAATATTATTTTATATATTTATTGTGGTCATTTGCATTCTTTTGAGAATTGAGTGTTCACATTCTTTATACATTTTTTCACGGGTATTCCTCCTTTTCTTTCTGATTTGAAAGAGCTCTTTATAGATTAAGAATATTAATCATATGTAGCAAATATTTTCCCAGCTTGTTTTTTTCTCAACTAAAACCTCTAAGAACACAGGTAGAAGTAATCTAAAAATATTTACTAAGGTGACAAATGGTTTCTTCATACAAGAACACTTTCAAAGTTAGTATCCTAAAAAGGCACTGCCTAAGAAGGCAGTGACTAGCACTTGTAAGTCACTGCCTTCTTCACTCAGCTACTCTGTCACCTCCATGAGTGCTGTATGGCCCAAGGTCCATGCACAATTAATGACTCCAAGTGAACATGTTAAATGGAAGTTTTCTTTCAGGTAGCATTCAAACTTTCACACTTGCCCTTGATAAATGTCCCAGAAGCAGTATGACATCACTGAAAGAGTGCTGGACTTAGAAACAGAAAGCCTAAGTTTTAGCATCATGGCTCTTCACTTTACGTTGTCATCTTGGATAAACAATTCAGTTTCTATGGGTCTCAGTTTCCTCACTTGTAAAGTGAGGACCTTGTGGTCCTCACTGTCTTGCCCCCTTTATTGCTTGGATGGGAACATGAGATCATATAATGTGAATGCATTTAAAAAAAAAAATTCTGGGGCTTGCCTGGTGGCGCAGTGGTTGAGAGTCCGCCTGCCAATGCAGAGGACGCGGGTTCGTGCCCCGGTCCGGGAGGATCCCAAGTGCCGCGGAGTGGCTGGGTCCGTGAGCCATGGCCACTGGGCCTGCACGTCCGGAGCCTGTTGCTCCACAACGGGAGAGGCCACAACAGTGAGAGGCCCGCATACTGCAAAAGAAAAAAAAAAAAAGTTACTATGAACTTTTTTTTTATATGTACTCTGGGAAATGTATGTAAATTCATCTGGGGTATGTATTTTTGTAAGGAATGTCTGAGTCTTCTGTCCACTTTACTAAAGCCTGTTTTCTGATAGGGTAATAAATGTTTTCACTCTCACATGTAGTGTATTGGAGTTCCTATTGATCCACATTCTTAGCAGCACTCGGTATGACAAATCTTTTAAATTTTTGTCAATCTGCTTCCAAATTACATTTCCCAAATTGTCAATTGTAGGTTTTTTTTGTTTTTTTTTTTAATTTCCATGAATGCTAATGATTTTGAGCACACTTTTCCTATGGTCATTGGTCATTTGGATTTTCTATCTTGTTATGTACCTATTGAAGACTTTTGCCGTATTTTTTTTTCTTGGGTAAGAGGTCATTTTCTTATTGATTTGTAGAAATATTTAAATATATATTCTAGACAGTAGATTCTGGTTTTATGCATTTACAACAGGTTCTGCCTGTGTGTGGTTCTTTTTTTCCCCACTGTTTGTGGTATCTTTTGATAAACAGAAGTACTCAGTTATTATTGGGTTGAATGTAGGAAGATTTCCCTTTATGATTACTGCTTTCTGTATCTTTTTTTTTTTTTTTTAATTAGGGATGGATGAGTTTTGAAAGTATGTATAGCTAAGAAGTTTGGTTGCACACCCCATGTAAAAGGAGCAGGAAAATTACCTTCTCTGTGTTTTTATCCCTTGTACCTTTGTAGCCATGAACTTGTCTCTTGCTCACCATATCACCCTCATGCCATCCAAGGCCTGATGATCCCTGACAGAATTCTCACACTTCTCAGCTAATGTCTCTCCAACCTTCCTTCCTAAAGCTCTCTCTTAGTGATCTGCTGGTCGTCTACACTAATCTTCACATTGTACCTGAAAGATCTACACTTGGAACCTTTGGACCTGCTGATCATTTTCATCTTCTCTTTCCTTTTTTAAACCCTGGTTTCTAAATCCAATGGACCTCTTCTCTCTTTGAGTTTGACAGAATCTGTCAATAATGCATCATTCCTCTTGGCTTCTAGTATGCCTGATTTTTCTCCTATCTTCTTAGTAGTTTACTTTTTTCCCCTCTTTATCTGACAACTTAAATATCACTGGTTCTTTACCTTTCTGGGGATTCCTGAATTTCTCTGGAAATCTACTGTTTCTCTTCCCTAGAAAAATACCTATATGTAAATAAATACCATTTTCATAACATTTCAAAGGTAAGCTTCCATTATATTATTTGGTCCTGTTTTAAAATTTCAACTGAGTAATTAAAAAAAAACTGTACTGGCTTTATTCAATGATTCCTAAGTTGGACAGCATTTCACCTACTAGACAGAAAGAAGCTCTGAGGAGCTGTATGAAATGGAAGACTTTTATAGCCAAAAGGGAGCAGGACAGGGAAATTATGCAGCAAAAATCAGATTGGTTGTGGCAAGGTCACCTTCTCTTAGGGCATGCCAGGGGTCTAGTAGGCAGATGACCTCACTAGTCCTGACCAGGTAATTCCTGATTGACTGGTTTAATATTCCATTTCTGGGAAAGACCAAAAATATAATAAAGTTAAGTATTAAGTCTCGATTTAGTGACTTGGGGCTTATTAGAAGTTACTCCATTTTGGGTCCGTGTTCTTGTTTTTTTTTTTATTTATTCATTTACTCATTTTTGGCTGTGTTGGGTCTTCGTTTGTGTGCAAGGGCTTTCTCTAGTTGTGGCAAGCAGGGGCCACTCTTCATCGCGGTGCGCGGGCCTCTCACTATCGCGGCCTCTCTTGTTGCGGGGCACAGGCTCCAGACGCACAGGCTCAGTAGTTGCGGCTCCCGGGCCCAGTTGCTCCGCGGCATGTGGGATCTTCCCAGACCAGGGCTCAAACCCGTGTCCCCTGCATTAGCAGGCAGATTCCCAACCACTGCACCACCAGGGAAGCTCCATGTTCTTGTTTTTAACAATTCCCCCCATTTGATCAGACTCTCAACCTGAGAAATGTGATCAAAATAAGGCATTAGCACCATTCCTAGCTGCTGCTCTGAAGTTCTCACAGTTTTTTGCTGATCTTCTGTGTGGTATTCACAGGTCACAACTTCAGGTTCACATGTTTTAAAGTGGGTCTCTCTCTTCATTCCTTTTCTGATGTTCCAGTCTTATAGAGATCATTTGCTTGGTGGCTAGTGGCTGTGAACATGCATTTAAAACTTTTGAGAGAATAGCACACCAGAGAGACTATGATTATTATAAGCAGGATAATCCCCAGTGTTTGGAGTGTACTTTGGAGTAATGGACCTTAAGACCCAAACCAATCAAAATCAAATAAGTCAAAGAAAGACCCCATTGAAGGAGTCATTTTTTTAAAAGTCAAAGGGCTTGTTCAGTGATTTTATGTAGCTGAGTTTCAACTTCCCCAGAAGTGTTAATTCAGGCACAAGTGGTGTTGACCACCACATAGACACCTCCTTGCTCAGCTAAAAGATAATCAAGGGCTATCTTACTATCAAATACAATCTTGGGCAGTGAGTCTAAGGATTTTGGTTGGATAGTTATAGCTTTATCTGTAGATTCCATAATATTTTCAAGAGTTAAGGAGAGGTTCCTGATCATAGCTTCATTTGTATTCACTCCTAATCAGGGACGTAAGAACCTGCCAAAGGAAGAAAATCCTAATTATGAACACCTCCTGGTAGGTTCTTTCAAACTCGATGTAAAATCAGCAGAGTTGACCAATGGGGCATCTCAGTTTAATTGTGAACAGTTAGGAGCACAGTTAGATAACCTAAGAGACATTGTCTTGTTCTAGGCTAGCCATCTAGACATTTAGAGGCCCAAGGAGAATGATAACCACCACAGACAAAGATAAATCCTATTGGGGCATAGACCACTCCTACTAAGGTAGCACTGTTAATGGATTCATTAGCAGGGATAGTTGCATTTACCCATTTAAGCCAGGGATCAGTTAGGTTTTTAGCACATTCAGGAAGTAAATCTCCCAGCCTAAAATTTAAAAAATTTGGGAATTCCCTGGTGGTCCAGTGGCTAGGACTCCATGCTTTCACTGATGAGGGCTTGGGTTCAATCCCTAGTCAAGGAACTAAGATCCCACAAGCTGTGTGGCACAGCCAAAAAAAAAAAAAAAAAAAAAAAAAAAAAAAATTGTTCTAAATTCCTTGTAAAGATGAGTATTGCCAATGAGATCTCTTTGTGATTGGGGGCAAATCTGATTTAGATAATCACAGAATGTGGGGTTGCAAATGGGCTACTATTTGCACAGGTATTTGTGTCTAATTGGGCAGGTACAATTATAATCAGGGAAAGGTGAACTCAAGGCTCTGGATGTTCTACCCATAAAAGTCAGACTCTTTAACTGACTTCTAAGGAGGGCTGATTGTAGTTGATAGTGACATTGGGAATAGAAGAGAGTTGGTCACGGGGCAGATCAGGGGGTCTCTAACAACATGGACAATTCAGAGTTTTCTATGACAAATCTAGGAGTCTGAAAGATTACTCCCCTTAGTAATGGCCTGGAAGATACAGATGATGGTGTTATTTTTCCAGGTCAATGCCAGAGTAAGAACCAGAGGAAGAAAAGAAGAAGACAGGGTTTCATGTTTAGTTAAAATATGAAGTCTTAATCTGTTGTCTCGGTGGAACCAATCTGCCTGAATGTTGGCTACTTCCCTTCCTAGTCAGTTGGATTTGGAGGTCTCCAATGTATCCACAGGAACAAATATCAGGTGGAGGCTTCTTCAGCTGTGAAATGTGTGCCCAAGGCTCAAGGCCTTCTAGTTTTGTAGCAGTGCTAGTGGTCAGGAGCACTTGGTAAGGTCCTTTCCAGAGGTCTTGCAAAACCATCAGAGTAAGAAAATAACTATCTGAAAATGACAAAAGACTTAAAATGTCCATTGTCAAAGATATAATGGAACCTTATTTGAAAAGAAAATACAGTTATTTCTGTGTTACATAACGTTTTAACATAATATTTGTAATGTATGACATTATACCAGGACATATTAGTTTGCCAGAAATTTCAAACAACTTCTGGGACACTTATAACATATACCTATATAAATACAACATAAGAAGGCTTAGTATTACTTCCTGTTTAACAATGCTTTCCATGTCATGTGATTTAACATAGCAAATAAGCTTAATTGGTTTAAAGTCTCTCTTTTTATAAAGGGAGAGAGAACAAATCTTTCGAGATGTTCCAGGGGCCCCTTGTAAAAATCCCAGTTAATTTAAGATAAAAAGACTTCATTTACAATCTGATATGGGGAAGTTAGTCAAAAAATATCAAAAGTTTTTTAAAACACTTGGTCAAATAGAATGAGAGGTCACTGTGAAACAATAGTTATCCATTTGAACATAGTGACAATTAAAGATATTGCAGGCAAATAAAGAAAATTAAACAGTTGTGAACTCCCCCCTCAAAAAAAAATTAGCTTTTTGTAGAGGAAATTTAGTTTTCTTAAGTAATCAAAGACCTGATAAATACAACTTTAAACACAAAAAAATATTATTATTATATTTTTATTATTTTTTTTTTTTGCGGTATGCGGGCCTCTCACTGTTGTGGCCTCTCCCGTTGTGGAGCACAGGCTCCGGACGCGCAGGCTCAGCGGCCACGGCTCACGGGCCTAGCCGCTCCGCGGCACGTGGGATCTTCCCGGACTGGGGCATGAACCCCTGTCCCCTGCATCGGCAGGCGGACTCTCAACCACTGCGCCACCAGGGAAACCCACAAAAAATTATTTTGATGAAACAAAGAATCTTTGTTTTCTAGGAAAATTAGTTTAAAAGGTTAAGAAAAAGCTTAACTCATATTAGGATCAGAACAATTGTCCAAAACAACTTTGTTCTTCTAACAGAGAGAAGACTAATTCTAATTTTGCACCGGTGTATTTTTTATATCAAAACCTATATTTTTAACTTAAATAAATTTATTCCAATCTTAGCCAGCTTGACCACACACAAGATTCTTTTCCTAAAATTCCTTTTCCACAAACCTTCTGTAATTTTGTCCTATTTTCTTTTCTCTTTTTCATTTTAGAACTATCAATCATTTTAGTGGGCTTATCTACTTTTATACACAGTTATTTTCCTTATTATTTCCAGTAGCTTTAATTATACATATTAATTATAATTCTTAACCCTTAGAAACCTTAATTTCTAGTGAAAACTAAGAATAACCAATTGTGAGCTGTCAGTTATACCAGGATTCTTTAGATTGGCAAATTTATGCATACATTTCACAATTTTTAGAAACATATGCTTCTTCATAGGACAAACTTTCAATGTGGTACAGGACATATTTACTAACAGATCCAAATGTCTTTAGTTTCTCTGTAACAAGCCAAAAGTAGATAAATCTATGTTGAGTAATTAATGTTTCAGTATTTTATCTTATTTGGAAATAATCTAAATATTAAATGAATTTTCATCATTTAACTTAACTTTTTAAGGTATCAAATTACCTAAATGATTTGGGGAAACTCTTTAAGTAGACATACTATAAAATATAATTATTGCTGAAAGTTTCACTAAAAGCTATTACCACTCACATCTATTTAAATCATTTGCTCCCAGAAATTATGCTTAGACTATCCATAAAGACTTCATAACACATTAGAGAGCTGGCCATAATCTTGATGCCGAAACCTCGGCCTCTGTGCGTCATTGCTGAATTGAATCTCAGAGACAGAGTTTTGTGTGAAGTAGAAAAGAATAGCTTTATTGCTTTGCCAGGCAAAGGCGGGCACAGCAGGCTCATGCCTCTCTTTTGTGTGTCCCACCCGGGAGGATTTGGTGAGGAATTTTATAGCAATGGTTCAGGGGTGGGGTTGCTGACAAGATTAGGGTGTGTGCAGGGCCTGCACTCCTCCAATCTGGTCTCAGGTAATCTTCTTGATAAGCTTCTCTGGTTCCTTTCATCTTGCCTCAGGTGGTTTATTGGCTGCTTCTCCCTTGATTAGCAACTGTTTGAATCTACCCGTTGGGACTCAAGGAAGGTCATGGAGACTGGAGTCTTCCTTACAAACAAGAAACAGGGTACAGAAAGTCCTCCAAGCCCAGCAGCCCCACAGAGTCCTGCTCAGTTTCAATCCCAAGCTATTTTTCTTGCTGACAAATTTTGTAACAGAGATAACATAAGCTTATTTGAGTAGTGAACCCAAGTAAAATAAAAGTTGTATGTCTGTATTATATTTACTGTTGATCACTCTGAAGACATACTTATTTTATTTTTTTGTTGTATACATTTATTTATTTATTTTATTTTTGGCTGTGTTGGGTCTTCGTTGCTGCATGTGGGCTTTCTCTAGTTGCAGCGAGCGGGGGCTACACTTCATTGCGGTGTGCGGGCATCTCATTGCGGTGGCTTCTCTTGCCGCGGAGCACGGGCTCTAGGCATGTGGGCTTCAGTAGTTGTGGCACACGGGCTCAGTAGTTGTGGCACACGGACTTAGTTGCTCCACGGCATGTGGGATATTCCGGGACCAGGACTTGAACCCATGTCTCCCACATTGACAGGCAGATTCTTAACATTCTTAACAGGCATGTGGGATATTCCGGGACCAGGACTTGAACCCATGTCTCCCACATTGACAGGCAGATTCTTAATGTGCCACCAGGGAAGCCCCAAGACATACCTATTTTAATTAAACCAACAAACTTAAATTAGCTTTTGTTTATGAAAGACTATACTAGATCAGGAGAAACTGAAAAACATTTAGGTTAGTTTCTATATTCCTGAGAATTTTAGGAATCCTTAATTCATATAATTGCTTATTAGTTTTTAAGCCAATTAAATAGAGCTCTTTTACAAATTAATTTGGCAATACCATCAGGATGTAGAAAAAAATCACATATCTATAACATGCATACATAGACATATACAAACATTCAGACAAATGCAGACAGAGATCTTGTAGCTCTTGTTTTACAATTTTAGCCATATGATGGGTAGGATAATGAAAAACTCATTAGTTTATAAAAGAACATTTGGATCCAAATTGTGTTTCTGATGGACAGAATAAGTTAAGGTTGCCTGGTCAGACGGCTAAAGCTTTTTATTAAATTTGTGGAAAAGACACTTAAAGAGTTTTCATTTGCCTAAGTTCCAAATAAACTTTTCCCCTCTTTTTTGTTCCTTCTGATAAAAATTATCTTTCTGAAGTTTGCATTTCAAAGAGGTGGCTTAGACTGTAGTTCCTGGGGAAGACCAAGTAGAACAATTATATCTCAAAGGCACAGGGAAAGGATGCAAGTTCCTCCAAGAAGGACTTCTGTTCCTAGGGCCAGAATTTTTACAATATTTATAAGCCTTTTGAGATGAATAGGTGAGGTTTCCTGATTGGGAAAAGTATAGGTAGACTTTGAATTGTTTCTGAAGCCACACCTATGATACTATACGAAGACTCAATCTGTAAGACAACGACTGCTGTTTCTAATTTCTCAATGAATTGGGTTGCGATCTGCATGATATTGAGGCTGACACACCCATCCAACTACAATATCCTCAATTTGTTTTTTTTTATATCAGGAAGATGATCTTTGACTAAAATGGAAATCAAAAGGATCCTTATGTTCTAGATTTAGAGCTTTGTTTTTGGAATGTTTTAGTAAATCCTTCCACAAAGCCTTCAGAAGGTTTTTATTTCCCTCTGGGTACATAGTTTCATTTTAGCTTTAGGAATGAGCCCCCCCCCCAAAAAAATCCTATCAGGCTCTGAATATCAGCTTCTAATTTGGCCAACTTCTGACCATAGAGTTACTTAAAAAAAAAAAAAAATCTTTTCAAATATCTTGTCCAATTTCAGCTGGGATAAATAGTAAATAGTCCTGCCATTATTGAATGAACTCCCCTGGATATAAGGGGCATCCCGAAAGAGGGTGCAAAAGATATTACCCTCCCAAGCTTCAGAGCCACTCCCCAAAATAGCCAAAATAAAGAAAAACTTAGATAATTCCGCTGAAGGCTGGCATCAGTTTGGTAGGGCCCAGCTGCAAATGGTGTGCCACCCAGATTTCTGTCCCGCCATATATTGGGGCCCCTAAACTGATGATTACAAAGCCAAGTTCTCAGGACCCAAACAAGACAAATGAAAAGGTAACAGCTGTCCTCTGGAAGAGTAAGGGTCAGTAACCAATGGGTCTGGATTTGAAAAAGAAAGGATCACCTGAAATTTTATTTTTCTCTCTTGACCGAGCATCACAGACTGAGGGTCTGGAGAGCAGACTCTGGTAAGAATTTGTACACTTCGCTGGCTGTTGCCAGCTTTCCCATGATCCCATCTGCAGACTGTGAGGGGGGTTTAAAGTAGAGACTGTAGGTCCAGGGTCTACCAGAATTTGGCAAGTTTTCATTAATTTTAATTTTGGTTTCCCATAGCTGTTTGCTGTTTAAGTGAATAACATAGCTGCTTTTTTTTTTTCCAGAAAATCCCTCAGAGTCCCATAAATGCTGGGAAGGCCTCAAATGCCGGGGTGGCCCTCCTTTGAAGGTTGATATGGGTGTGTGTCTAAGGCCACTAACTTGGCTTGAGTTGGCAAATGGTATGTAACTAGGTAGATCACTTTGAATCAATAATTGAATCTTTTAGTTGTGCTGCTAATCACCAAAGTGCTGATGCAACAAACTGGTTGATAAATACTTTGTGATGATGATGACCCATCAATAAAATACTTTTAATTATGCTCAAGAAAAAATAGATGTGATTTTTCGGGCAATGGCATCAACCCACACACTACATTTTCACACTGATCTTTCATCCTCTTATGTCTGGCCATAATGACATTACTTCTGTATATCTGTACATATTATCTTAAGCTTCTTTTACTTGCAAAACCAATCTATCTTATTCCTTTTCAAATATTATACTCTTAGGTTATTCAAAGAAGCATATTTTGCGGGGGAAGAGTTTTGGTCAGATGCAGAATTCTCTTTCACTTGGCCACTCATTCATTTACACTTGTAGCAACTTATTTACCCGAATCATTTATATACAACATATCAATACATATTCATTAACTCACATTAAAAACTTGTCAAAAATATCTTTCACGATTAAATGTATATAGAAAAACTGAAAGAAAATTTAAACACACACTGTAATGTAAAAAATTTTCCTGGGATCATGAAATCTTGAGAACCAGTAAATGGAATTTCCCTGGGAAATCAGTGTTACGGCTTACAAACTACTTTCTAATCTATCTATTTTTACTTTTAGCCGAGATTTTAAATTTTGTTACAGAAATTTTTCTTTTGGAGAATTGGGATAAAGCAGTGAGAAGAGACCTGAGAAGTTTCTGGCAGCTGTGCAGGGTTTAGATTATACAAGTGAGGAAGGCTGGATGCTTTCTGTTGAAATAGACTGTTAAGAACTTTGTCAAAGAATGAACTCTTACTGTAACCCACACCTCATTTGTCACCCTGATGGGCTGAGGAAAAGTGACATTTACAAACTGAGAATGAAAGCACATCCATTTCACCAGTCTGACACCCTGATATAATAACTATTTACCTTGAGAAAGAGGCACTGAGATTTCCGATTCTTGTGAATCTTCTCACTTTGGCACTTATTTTCTCACTCTGTCAAACGGCCCCAGATTAATGGAACAATTTGTTCAACAAATCATATTAGTAGAATGCACAGAGGGTAAAGAAAATGAGGCGGGGGAGCAGAAAATTTTTACTCATTCATAGCAGTGGTATCTCTGCAAATAAAAATGTAGTTATGCGTGATATTTACAGAGGGATGATGTGAAAGGGAAAAAGTGTAATGACTTTGGTCAGTGGAGAGATCATTTGTTAAGAACAGTAGTGCTCAAAGGGGAATAAGATAAAGTTACACATAGCATCTAGATTGAGCTTCCCTCTAGAACATATTTGTCAAACACAGCAGGATCTGCCTGTGTCAAAAAAAAAAAAAAAATAGAGTTTTCCATTAAAATTAAGCACCTTATGCTTTCTATGCTACACAGATACGCTCCTTTCTAGCCTACACTTGGGAAGTGCAAAGAGTTCCAAGAACATCATATTACAAAGAAGAAGATTCAATACCTTGGAACAGATTATAGGTATAGGTTCTCACAATAGCTTTTTGTGATTTGGATTGAGATTGTTAATTCTGATAGGCCTTCAATTCACATTTCAAAGTCAAAAAATAAAACTAGAATAATCGGTAGAGATTCAACAATTCATTTGTTTCATGCCTTTGTGCCTGAAGTTTGAGTGAATATTTAGAAAATAGCCGAGAAATATTGGCTACAACAAATATGTTTATTTAAATATATATTGCCTATTCCTTTTTTTTTGCACACACACACACAATATATAATGGCATATTTTTCCACTAACTTTCAAAGGACATTCAAAGTTGCCTGTGATGTTCATTTATTTGCGTTAGGGTTGTCACACTGCTATTGCATCTTGTATCCACAACAGAAATTGACACTTACTTGTCCCCTGTTTCTGTATACTGTGGCCTTGGGTGTCAAGGGAAAATATTGCTCTGCATTTTTGCTCCTTTGGTTTCTCTTTCCTTCCTCTTTTCTTTCTCTTCTTTTTTCTCTTTCTTTAAGGTTCTTGACATATTTTTGAGCCACATGAGAGATCTCAAACAACTCTCGACACAAAATTAGTTCCTGGAAACTCCTAATTAATTTGGGAAGAATGTTTTCTCTTTCCTGAGTTGGAAGTTTCAATTGACAAATACTCTAGAAATATTTCAGTGTAAAAATGACCTGCTCAAATCATTAAGGAATAACAACAGCTTGGTAAAAGACTCACTTCTAGTGATGATTCAATGGTAAGTAATAATCTGAAGCCTCCCAGAATATCACTGATATGACTGCTTCCAGGGAAAACAAAAACTCTAATCTCAGGCATTCATTCTACATAAAAATATTGTGTTTCAGAAGTTTTAGCCACTCTTTGACTGCTTATTTGCCCTACATTTCATATAGTAAATATTTTATCAGGGAGTATCAAGATATTACATGTTATTTTTGGGGAGTTTTAGGGCCTAAATAAATAAGAAAGTAACTTGCTATGCCAGATAATACAGTGATTGTTTGTGTATGTATGTGTACACGCACATATTTGTTATAAAGAAAACATATGTTCATGTTAGAAAATTTGAAATGTAGGTCTCTTCTAAGTGTATATATATATATATATATATATATATATATATATATATATATATGATATAAGGGTTGGAGAGGATTGTCTCAAGTCACCTTAAATAAATAGAGACATGTTTTGGGGATACATGTGGACTAGAATTTGTGGCAGTGAGCCCTAACTGGTGCAGATTACTCTATCATAGGCTTGTCCTTCAGTCTTTTTACCCTGATCATAGTTACATGATTTCTCTACTACTCATCTTGAGTTTGTTCTAGGTTATTTGCATTTCTGTACAAATTAATGTGATTTAATACAACAGAAATTTGCTACTCAGCCAAGAAACAGTCACGTGCAGCTAGCAGCTGTCCTCCCACAGTGATTCAGGAATCCAGGCTCTTTGGCTCTTTGGTCCTTTAGGGTTTTAAGGTCGTCTGTGTCTAGCCTGTGTAAAAGCAGTAAGAGAGAAGAGTCTCTTTTTATCCTAGTTCCCAGCCAGGGGGTAACACATACAATTTCTGTGCAGAGAGGGCTGGGAAATGGTGTCCTTCCAGGGACAACTGTCCCTCCATGGACAACCACCCATTTGGAAAAGGAGGTGCACAGCCAGGAATCATCTCTGCTGCATAACCCTCTGGCTTAGTCATTTTCTCTGCTCTCTGCTAGTACTCACTTCTACTTACTCACCATTTATGCTACCTCATGACTTGGTTTGACCTGACACGTTAGGTGTCTCGTCCAACTTTTACCAAACTCAGGTTTGGATGCTTGCCACTCAAAAACCAGTAATTTGAGAAGCAAGTGTCAGTAGAAAGGAAAGTCGCTTTAATCCGAAAATCCGGCAATCTGGGGAGAAGGTGGACTCGTGTCGTGAGACTGATTCCAAAGGTTCTGCTCAGCCATGACAGGGTTTTTTGTTTGTTTGTTTTTTGCGGTACGCCGGCCTCTCACTGTTGTGGCCTCTCCCGTTGCGGAGCACAGGCTCCGGACTCGCAGGCTCAGCGGCCGTGGCTCACGGGCCCAGCCGCTCCGCGGCATGTGGGATCTTCCCGGACCGGGGCACGAACCCGTGTCCCCTGCATCGGCAGGCGAACTCTCAACCACTGCGCCACCAGGGAAGCCCGATGACAGTTTTTAAAGGGCAAATTGGGGGTGGTAGGGAGAAAGAGTCTCAGTGAATCACTGAGGCAGGAGGTTGGGTTCTGCATCATTCTCTATTGTGTGCAGACTGGCTGACTCTCTCTTCAGATGTTATCTTGCTCCGGTGATCTGCCTGCAGGATTGCTAAGGGGGCTGCTGGAAGTAGAGAGCTAGTACTCTTTAACTACTTAATTCTTCATCCTTACTTCTTTTTACCCAGAAAAAGAATCAGCAGGTTAGACAAGGCATGATATGCATTCAGGAGAGCACACCTCAGGAGTTAGTTTAAACTGCCTGGTGATCTCATTTCTATAATTAAGTTCTTTCAAGGTTAGAGGGGAACAGAAATGGGCAAACAGGAAAGGGGCAAAAGAGCTGCTATCACCACTTCACGCTACCTCTCTACGTTTTTTTAGAGCTCTAACTTCTCTTCACTGTTTGATTCTTCTCTGCTTCCCAATGTGAATTTCAGAAAGAGAATTTTATTGATCTATTGGCCATATTTTCATCTATGATAGGTCAATTCAGCTGTCACTGAATTGACCAGTCTGTGGAATTGGTGTCTGCATGTCTGGTGTACACCTTTACTCTAATCAGCTATGTCTTTATTCATTGCCAGGGCTGAGGGAGTTACTTGACCACTGAGTGGCTGTACTTGACAGAGTTTTTCATAGAAAGGATTCTGGCCACCTTGATTTTACTTGTCTATTACATGTTGCTTTATATCTCGCTCCCCACCCAACTCCACATATTAAATATCAGACACAGTGTAACAGAATATTTTATGCTTGCTATAGACTAAAAATATTCCACATTCCACAAACACCTTAAGAAAGCACGAAACCATGTGAATTTCTCTACTCGTTTCCAGAAGCTTTAATTTCCTTATGCCTCACTGGTGATCCTGTTTACAGGTGACACATAAATGTCCTTTCCCCCTGTAGAAACAGACTCATCATTTTTGTTTGTGGGCTGTCATTCCCTTCCTTAGGCTGCAGCCACTTCAGAAAATAGAGTATGTCCAAGTTAGAATGAGGATTTTGTCCCACAGTGGTAGTTTCTTTAAAAAGAAGGAATTCTGGTATTTGGCTTGTTTATGAAATATGTTACTGAAAATCAGGAATCATGGTTATAATTGGAGAGAAGTTGAGTTTAATTATTTTGATCTGCCCTATTGATAGGTACCAGTTATAGAGCGAGATCTTCCTGCTGGGCACTGTACCAAACCAAACTTTACATTCACTGTCTGGGTTCCCACAGCTTTCCCAGGCAGATGTTTTCATCTCTGTTCAAATGAAGAGGGCTTGCTTCGGAGATTACATTACTTTTTTTTTTTTCCAAGAGTATTTTTTTGAATAAATTTATTTATTTATTCATTAATTTTTGGCTGCGTTGGGTCTTTGTTGCTGAACGCGGGCTTTCTCTAGTTGTGGCAAGCGGGGGCTACTCTGTTGCAGTGCGCAGGCTTCTCATTTTGGTGGCTTCTCTTGTTGTGGAGCACAGGCTCTAGGCGTGCGGGCTTCAGTAATTGTGGAATACGGGCTCAGTAGTTGTGGCACACGGGCTTACTTGCTCCACGGCATGCGGGATCTTCCTGGACCAGGGCTCAAACCTGTGTCCCCTGAATTGGCAGGTTGATTCTTAA
Organism: Aethalodelphis obliquidens; assembly: GCF_003676395.1. NCBI lineage: Eukaryota > Metazoa > Chordata > Mammalia > Artiodactyla > Delphinidae > Aethalodelphis > Aethalodelphis obliquidens. Next base: position 6,718,373 of record NW_020837993.1, read on the forward strand.
CCACTGTACCACCAGGGAAGTCTTATAAGATTATATTACTTGCTGGAGGCCCCAGTGCTAAACACAGGACCTGAACGCTAAATTTAGTTCTGCCACTAAATCCTGTTTCCATTCTATGTTGATAGCCCCTCAATTTGAGTATCCTGTACTATCTTGCTACTTCCTATATCTTTACCCAAAATGACTAACAGAACGCCACACAGTATAGAGTCAACGAACATTTCCTGAACATCAGGTACAGTGTAGTTCTGTCACAAAGACTAGCTCATTTATTTCTTCAACAACCCTGGGAGGTAAATATTATTAGTCCCATTTCATAGACAAGGGAACAGTGGTTCAGAGGATTAAGTAACTTCCTTGGGCTGCCATCTTTAAGTGGTAGCATCCAGGATTTGAATACAGATCTTCTGGCCCCAATTCTGAGACTCTTTCTACCTCTCCTCAACTTCTTCATTAGTTAATAAAAATAACTCAGAGAGATAATAATTGCTTTACTTTAGCCTCCTACTGTAATAAGCTCTCACTTAGTGTTCCATATATGTAATGAATAAATTAATGAATTTACCTCCTGCACCTAATGATGAACTAAAGTTGTCACCAATTTATTTTTCTGCTTTTCATTCATGCTCTCCTTTTGATTTGTGTTACTCTTAATTGGGAGGTATGATACAAGATAGTTTTCAGAGAAAGGTAAAATTATGGCTCTCAGATATAAAGACACATTCAAGAACTTATTTTTCTTCCTTTATTTTCCCTATAAAGGAACCAGGCAGATTTTACAACCAGTGCAAAGGAAAAATCAAGAGTACACATGTATATGGAATATTTACAATATTCACAGATGTATAAAGGAATATTGAGAAGAATTGCAAATGGAGGCAAAACTGGTTTTTCCCACAGTGGAGATGGTGGTGTTCAATGAAATCTTTACTAAATAGGACAGAACATACATCACTATCAATTTACAAAGAGTTGCAACAAGCCTCTAGACAACAAGGCTAGAATTGGGCAGCCAGGAAAGGTATGTGTCAACTACAAATTGGCACTTGCCCTTGGCACTTGCCATCTACCTCTATGAGGATTAAATCATGAGCTGCTGCAGCCGCTGAGCTTCAACCCCGCCCCCCCCCCCCCCCCCCAGAAAGGAGTTCAGGGTGGAGAGCAGAAATGAGGCACCCTGTGCTCTGGGAAAAACTGGCAGAAAGGTCTTCAGATAGTTAGATATTTTCAGAAGAAGACTTTATGAGCCCAAGTTTTGTATCTCCTCATATCTAGAAAAGCACTAAAATCCTTCATGGTGATGTCTGCTCCCCATGACTAACAGAAACCTTCTGCAAAAATTTGTGCTCGATTGCATGTACTCCCCCTTCACCAAAATCACATGTATACTGACTTCCCCCCTCCCACCTCTTTAGAGCAGTTTCTCAGATCTATCTGCAGTGCTGTCTCTGGGCTATAGTCCTCATTTTACCCCCAATAAATCATAACTCACAACTCTCACGTTGTCCATTTTTTCAGTCGACATGTACTGTATACTGTGTATATATTTCCATTGAAACACATTTTTCTTTTCCATCAGGCCCTTGGTGTAGTCTTGAGAAACTCATTTAGAGCATTCTATGTACTCAATGATAAATACGCAGTTTGAAATAAACATAATTTGATAGTCCCACATATAATAGATTTATGAATGAATGGGATATTCTTTTCTATGTTATATCCCTGATTCTGGGTGGCGGTCTCTGTGATTAACATCCCTGTAAGTCTGGTGGAAGGCAAACACAGAGAAACCTACCAAATCAGAGAAAATGAGCTTGAAATGCTTCTACCCTGGATACCAGACCACCTGGCTCCCTTAGATCCACTATTTGAAGCTGCTTTGCCCATGGCCTGGGGCAGGGATTGGGTGTAGGAGGGTGAGAACCCTTTGGCTTTAGCTTGCCATCCCTAAAGGGTCTCAAATTTACACTTTTCAAATCCCAGTGGTCTCCAAATGAAGTTGAACAACCATAGCTATACACTAAATGGAATGAAGAGAGAAAATTTTCATTATACAACTTTCAACATGCGTATCATTTCCAATCACAACTGCTTAGAATTAAAAAGAAAAATTATATTATTTGAAATCCTGTAATCATCTTGTAAATAGCAACATTATATTGCTGTGTTCTCCGGATGTGTATATATTAGAGGCGTTAATTTGCAGAACATAACACATATTTTGGGGGATGGGGAGCCGCGTTAAAAAGAATTTTTTTTTTATTAACAAAGAGGCTCATCATTCTAAGTGGTCTTGACCCTCCCATAACTGAGAACTAAGAGGTCCTACCGTGGCCCCAGCCCAAGGACATTTCGCCCGGCAAATGGCCGGAGACGCGATCTGTGTGCCAAACTCCTCTAAGAGTCCTTTGGAGTGCACGGCCGGTGACACCCAAGGGACGGCACCTCCACCCTTCCGGATCGGGAGAGTGGGCGGCCGGGCGCGGGGGCTCACAATGGCCCGCGTGGCTCCGCAGGGCGGCGGCTTCCAGGTGCGGATGGGGCTGCGCATCCCGCCGGCCCCAGGAACTTTCACTGGGCGGCCGTGGCGCGCAGACAATGGGCCGGGGCATCGCCTTATCGCGGCGCGCAGGCCTTCCCCGAGCGCTGCGGGCGGCGGCGGCGCTTCCTCGGGCCCCGGGCCGCCCGCCCCCGGCCGCCCCGCGCCGCCGCCGCCCGCCGTTTCCTCCCGCGCTTCCTCCCCGCGACCCCGCGGACCCCCGGCCAGGCGCGGCCGGCGGAAAGGCTTGGTGGGGTGGCCGCGGCTACGACACGCGCGGCCGAGCCCGGGAAAACAAAGGGGGGATGTGTGAGGCTGAGAGTCCGGAAACGGGGCGCCGGTGGGGGCCGGCCGGGAGCAGCTCCCCTTCTCGGAGCCTATTGTTTGCCGAGGGCCCGGCCACACGCGCTTAACAAGAAATTAACACATCCTGCCTCCGCTTATCAACCTATCAACAGTCAAACAAACAGCGGGGTTATTGTGCACAGGGAAGGTTTTGAATGGGATGACCAGGCCCAAGAATTCTATCTCAGGCCCATCCTAGACGGTCCCCTCTTTGTTTTGACACTGCCCTTCTGTCATTTATGATTCTCACGCTACTGTAATTGAGCTTTTAAAAAGTGTATTACCTTTTCTTTTTTTCTTTTTTTAAAATTTTTTTGAGAAGGTGGTCTTTACATTTATTAAGAGGCAAAATTCCGAAGATCACCAGTGTAATACGATGCTGCTAATGCTGATGAAAATTTTGGTATCAATACCAACGTTCATCTAGTCTTAAAATGTTCCAGGCACTGTTAAGAATTTTATATGTATTAATTCTTTACTCACTATGACAACCCCGTGAGTGCGGTGATATTTTTAACCTTCATTTTTCAGGTAAGGAAAGGAAGGCTCAGAGGGAACACAGGAGCACACAGAACTAGTAGATGGGACACCAGGATGGCAACCTAGGCTACTAGTTCCAGAATCATACTCCTAACTTCTGGAATGCCATGGTTTTGATTTTAATTTGTTTTGATCACTGAAATAAAGGACATTTCTCCAGCCTATGCTCTTGCTCAACTGGGTATTTAGGAAACCTTGCAGCAAACCAAAATTTTACAGAAGGTCAGAGGGGTAAGGAACTTCGTTAAGTATATGTTTTTCTTTATTCATGGCTCTACACTGTTTAGGACTTAGGCTCTCTGGGTTTTTGATGAAGGGTTGTGGAATGGAAGTGGAATTTGTCCTCTCTATGAAAAGTACATGCTGTCATTTCTATGCTAAGTGTTCAAAAGTGTTGGAAAATAAAGCAAAATGAGCACCAGTAAATTTGAAATCAATTAATTAATCAATCTGGATAATTAGGCCAGAGTTTCATTTTCCTGATTTATCCAAGTTGGGTAAGTGTGGTCTAAATTCCCCTTTAACAAGTGGCTGAATCATTTTGTGTAAATCTGGGCCCTGTGCGTTGTTATAATGTCAGCCCAGCCTTCTACATTGTTCAAGTCAGCCTCTTGTAGCTGTGGAGGTCACCCCAATTAACGTTCACTGAATCTCAGTAAGGTCCAGTGCTCTTTGGGGAAGAGGATGCACAAATGAATAAGGCTTTTCATACCTAAAGCAATAACTCACTGGCTAGCCAGGAAAGATAATAACCAATAACAATAAATTTGTTGTGATAAGTGCTATATAATATGGAAGAAGGACACAGATGAGGGATCAGTATTTCCCCCTTGGGGTCAGAATGCTACAGGGAGGTTCAAATGCTTCAAAACACTCTTATCTTCTATAAATGAACTGAAAAAGAAATCATTCATTCAACACATGTTTATTGAATCTTATTATTGTGGAGATGTGTCAAAACAAAACAACACAAACAGATCCTAATTTCATGGAATTTGTAATCTAGTGGAGGAAGTTTAGAAATGAATATAGGGCTAGGTGATTAAGAAGTATAAGCTATTATGTATAAAATAAGCTACAAGAATATATTGTACAACACAGGGAATATAGCCAATATTTTATAACAACTATAAATTCAGTATAACATTTTAAAAATGAATAAAGTAAGAGTGCTAGATGCCAACATTGGGTGTTCATTAATATTTCTGTCAAAATATTCATATACATTTAAGCAAAGTTTTGAAAGAGTATATGTATAAATGTGATAAAACATGGTAAAATTCTATTTGAGGTAATAGAGCAAAATACTAAGAATAACTTTGCAAGAATAACTATAAGAATCTGTCCATTTATATGCCCAAAAATCCATCTGATTTCTGTGATGCATTAAAAATAAGTTGTGAATTTCAAAAAAAAAAAAAAAAGAAATGAGTTAAATAATTACTGAATATTATAATTACTGGTTTATATGATAGGAAGTACATGATATTTTAAGGTATAAAATAGGAGGATTGGAACAGGTCAAGGCAGGAAAGTATGGGAGAGGAGAGTGTTCCAGGCAGGGGAAAAGGCATGTGTCAAGTTTGCTACTGTGGTGGTAGGAACATGGTACTTAGGGGAGAATGAAAGGAGGCCAGTGTGACTGCAGCTTCTGGAGTAAGTGGGAGAGAGTGTTGGAATAGGAGGCTGAAGTATGGGCAGGGCGATGCCTTGCACAAGGCTGTAGGCCATGTTAGACATCTGGGTCTCTATCTTAGGATAAATGAATACCATTTAAAGGTTTATAAAGAGATTGGAAAAAAATATATATATATCCCTCTCACCATAAGGTGTCTTTGACTGAGATATGGAGAACAGATTTGAGAGGTACCCTGCAGTATTGAATCTATTGTATTAGTTCAGCTCAGAGATGATGGCTGATTCTATTCTAGTGCTGAATGTGGAAATGGAGAGAAGGGGCAGATTAGAGAAATAGGTATTCAGGAGGTCAAGTAGACAGAACATGATAAGAGATGGAAGAAAAAAGATGGGACAAAGATGACCTTGAATTTCTGGTGTATGCAACCAGATAAAAGGTGTGGCCATTTCTGAGACTGGGAAATATGGAGAAAAGTCAGGTTTGGAGGGGATGGTGATGAGTTCAGTTTTAGGAATTTGAGTTTAGATGACTTTGAGTCATCAAGATGTCACCAAGTAGAGCATCGCATGGGATTGGCCTTACATGGAGGTCAGACATCTCCTCTACTATAATGAAAGAGTGGAAGGGTAGGCAGGGAGGAGATATGGTAGATTTGTATATTTGGTATATTCTCATCGGGAGAGGAGCAAGTGGGCAGCCTGAGTAGAGAAGGTTTGGGATCACTGATGATGAATATTTTCTGAGGAGTACTGAGGACTCATTAATTATAGTATATCAATCAACTCTATTTTGTGACTTTTAGCAACAGCTCTCCATTGACTCATGAGATCATCAGTGCAGTGAAAGGCAGGAGGTCAAGGGGGTTTGTGTATTTCCCATGTCTTCTAAGGTGTTTCGGAGGAAGTAATAAAAGGAGAGGGCTGATGCAAAAGTAGAAGAATGGAAGTCAAATGAAGTCAAAGAACAGTTGAAATAGTTGTAGTTAACCCTGAAATGTGCAAATAAAGTGGGTGATGGTTAGAACATGGCTTAATCGGTAAATTACAGGTGATCCCTTGGTGCAGAGAATGACCAATGGAGTGAGTGAATAAAGTAGGGTAGAAAAGATGGTCATGAGAGATGAAGGGGATAGGAAATTGAGAGTCCAGCCTGCTGGATAGTCTTCCAAACACAGGCTGAATTAATCCATCGTGACCATAGATCTTAGGTTGAAATGGAAGAGTGCCAGCCAACTGCTCTCATTTTTGATAATAAAGAAATGCGGGGGCTTCCCTGGTGGCGCAGTGGTTGAGAGTCCGCCTGCCGATGCAGGGGACACGGGTTCGTGCCCCGGTCCGGGAAGATCCCACATGCCGCGTAGCGGCTGGGCCTGTGAGCCATGGCCGCTGAGCCTGCGCGTCCAGAGCCTGTGCTCCGCAATGGGAGAGGCCACAACAGTGAGAGGCCCGTGTACCGCAAAAAAAAAAAAAAAAAAAGAAATACGGGCCAGCAGATTTGTCTGTGACATCAGCAAACAGGGATGAAGGCAGCATAATGAGAAGGCAAGACATTCAAGGAGTTGGGCATTTGAGAGAATGGAGGATAAATTGGAAGCATTCTAACTCTTCTACTCCCCTCATCTTGCCTCCACCAGAATCGATCCCTGAGAAAAAGCAATAACACATGTAAATATTCTCATCTTTGAAGTATTTCAAGAAAAAAATTTTTCCATGATATTTTATTCTAAAAGACAGACAGAAGTAATTTAATAAGTTAGTTCTCAGGAGATTAGTGTCGTATCAGTGAACCCATGGGACTGAGGAAAAGCCCTGGATGGAGAGCATAACTTTTGGATTTTATGTTAAACTGAAATTTGGAAGTGGGCTATTTTTGCCTGGAATGTGATTCTCTTCTTATCCAAGTATACCAGTTCTTTAAAGTTCCATTAAAATTCCACCTCAACCAGCTTTTCTGACCCTCAAAAATCTCTGCGTACATATGGGACACTCCCTACCCACTACTACAGCTTATCCTTTATGCTTGTTTTTTATTTGTTACATAAGAACCTGAAGGTTGATCCACATTATGAAATAAAGAACCCACCCATGCCAAAGGTTGCTATTCATAGAACTTTTTTTTGTATTGCTGGTGGATATTTTAGGTAGTTTGATATCTGAATAATAGAGTAAAAAGATATATTTCAAAATAAAGAAAAGATAAAAAGTAAAGACAGACAAGAAGGGAGCAACAGAGATAGCTATGGATTGCACATAATTATAACTCTCATTTACTGAGTTAACTGCTTGGCAGGCATTGTTCTAAGCAATCTCCATATTCACAGTGGTCCTTTGAAATGAGTACAATTTTTAGCTTCAGTCAGATGAGGAAACTGAAGCCCAGAGAAGTTAGTTAATTTGCCTAGGCCACAGTTATTAAAAGTGACAGGACCAGAATGTGAACTGATGAAATCTGACTCTAGATGCAATGCTGTTCTGTCATCCAGTTAGGTAGAGAGGCAGAAGAGGAACAGAGAAATAGAGGAACTACCCAGAGAAAGCACGGGAAAGAGAATCACAGAGAGAAAAATAGGACAGAAGAGGCAGAGAACAAAATAGAGACCCAGAACATAACAGTAGAACATGTTGGAAGACTAATAGGTTCTTGAGGTAGAGAACTTGGTTTAACATGAGGATTAAATCATATAGCTGAAGGGGCTTAGCCCATATTGCTTAGTGTATTGTAAGAAAGTGCTCAATGAATTCCCATTTTAGCCTTTTTTTTTCTGAATTTTCTGATAGGTGAATTATTCTTGCCATACTAAGCCCATTTTCTTTCTTGAGGAGAAATCTCCTGCCCTCATCTGTGTTGCAGTGCTGAGAACTATAGACACAGAATACTGATGCAGAGGGGAAATGTCCATCCAACTCAAATTCCTTCTGGTCAATGTGTGTGTGTGTGTGCGTGTGCGCATGTGTGCATGTGTTGACACGGGATTGGGGGTTATATCTCCATTCCTCTGGTTATGAAATTTCCTTTCTCAGGTAAGAATACATGGGATGGATAGAACTATCCTCCTCTCCTTATTCCTGTGTGTCATTGCTATTCTGCCTCAACACAGAACTCATTTATGGACAGACATGTTATTGACCAATATTCTTTGAACTCTGCATCTGCTTTTATGCTTTTTGAGTATATCAGTAGGGAGGTAAAGAGGCAAAAAAAAAAAAAAAAAGAAATAGTTTTCTACTTTTATAACCCAAATGTGAGCTCAGTAGTTTTTGAAGCAAGTCATTTCTTATTGTTTCATAAAACCTGTAGAATAGGACTTAAAACCTGGTCACCAACTTTAACATCACCCAGTGAAGACTTTTCTCTCTGTAACATTTTGGATAAGTCTGATAATGTTCTGGGTTGATAGGACATGTAAAAGTCATGTGAGCCAGCCTCCCACCTGAGGTTTAGTTCCTGAGTGTCTACTTGAAAACTTCACATGAAGAGAAGTTTTCTATTTTGTGAAACATTCATATCATTAATAAGAGTTCCAGTTCAAATCCAAAAATTTGAAGAATCTGAAGGAATTTCAATAGTCATCAAGTATTACCTGCCCTTTTCATAAGGCCTCTGATATTCAACATGAATTCTATTTGAATCCCTTCAACAGCAAACAGGACATGTACTATTGTGTAGACAAGCCTAATTTTACAAATTTATTTATTTTTATTAGAGTCAAATCTCTGAAAACTGTTCTTTTGACCTCCTTCTACAGCTAAAAACATCTCTTCTCTGTAGACCATGTGTAACCAATTTCATCAACCATCCCTCTTGCAATATGATTTCAAGATATCTATCTAAATTGCCCTTCTCTGTGTGATTTAGGTAAGATATAGGAAAAAATTCGGCACAATACTTCAGATGTGGTTGATAAGTACCAAATAAGGTCACTGAGAAGAGAGTCAATGCTTATCTATTTACCAGCTTTCAAACCATCACTTCGTCAATTTGCTGGGCCCCAATTCAGCTAAAAAAATCTAGAATCTTACTATTAAATCTGTTAATCTGGATACCCAAGTTTTTGAAACACTGCCAAAATGTGTGTGATTAATTTGTTTGGCTGTTGATGTTTTGTGCGTTTGTTTTCATTTTGTATCCATTGAAACTGTAGACTGACATAATTATGGTTAACCAAAAGTCTTGGATCTTTTATTTTTAAACTCACCCTTTCTTACATAATTACAAAAAAATTTCACTCTCTTTAATGTATAGTTCCATGAATTTTCACAAATACGTGCAGTCAGGTAACCACCAACCCAAGGTATAAAACAGTCCACCAATATTCCCCTATGTCACTTTGTAGTGAACTCCCCACCCCTCACCTCCACAGCTCTGAACAACTGCTGAAGTAGTCTTTTTCTGTAATTTCTAAATTTTCATGGGAATAGAACTATATAGTATGTAGCTTGTGTCCATGTTCTGGCACTTATGAATAAAGCTACCATAAACGTTTACAGGCTTTGTGTGAGCGTATGATTTTATTTCTCTATAGTAAATACTATAGAGCAGTGTGGCATTGCTAGATCATGTGGTAAAAATATGTGTAACTGAGTAAGAAACTGCCAAATTATTTTCCAAAGTGACTGGATCATTTTACATTCCTACCAGCAACATGTGGAGAGATATTCCATGTATTCTCCTACTATCATTTTCATGTCTGTGAGATCAATAGTTATGGCCCTCTTTTATTCTATTTTTGGTTATTTATGTCTTGTCTTCTCATTTTTATTTGGTTATGTTGGCTGAAGGTTAATACATTTTATTCATATTTTCAAAGAAACAGCTTTTGGTTTTATTGATTTTCTCTACTTTGATTTCTTCTCACATTTTTATTTCTTTTCTTCTGCTCGCTTTAGATTTAGTTTGTTCTTTATCTAATTTCATAAGGTGGAAGCTTACGTATTGCATCTTAGATCTTTCTTTTTTCTGTTATATGCATTTGATACCATACATTTCTCCATAAGTATTTCTTTTGATAATTTTTATTTTTATAACATGTACTTTCATTTTCATTAATTTCAAAATATTTAAAAATTTCTCTTGAAATTTCTTCTTTGACTTATGAATTATTTAGAGTTCTGATCAATATCCATATCCATAGGAATTTTACGGTTATCTTTCTGTTACTAATTTCTTGTTTGAATCTGTTGTGCTTTGATAATATACTTTGTCTGATTTCCATTATTTGGAATATATTAATGAATGCTTTATGGCCAAGAATGTGGTCTACTTTGGTCAATCTTTTATATGCACTTGAGAAGACTGTGTATTCTGCTATCCTTATAGTGTTCTAGAAATGTCAATTAGATCAAGTGTTGTTCAGGTCTTCTATATCCTTATGAATTTTCTGCCTACTTGATTTACCCATTGCTGAGAAAAGAGTGTTGAGTCCACAAATATAAACATTGATTTCTCTATTTTTCCTGTAATTTATGTCATTTTTGCCTCATGTATTTTGAAATACTGTTGTTAGGTGCATACATGTTTAGGAGAATTGATCACTTTTTCATTATGTAATATCCTTCCTTTATCCCTGATCATTTTTTTTTAAATTAATTTTTTAAAATTAGGGTATTGTTGCTTGACAATGTTGTGTTAGTTTCTGCTGTACAATGAAGTAAATCAGTTATCGCAGCTACTCCTACTTTCTTCTGATTAATGTTAGCATGGTATTTCTCTCAGTCCCTTTACTTTTAACCTATTTGAATCATTATATTTAAAGCTGGACTCATGTAGATAGCTTACAGTAGGGTCTTAATTTTTCATCCATTTAGATTGTCTCTTTATTTTAACTGGTGTATTTAGACAATTCAAACTTAAAATGATTATTGATATATTTAGGTTAAAATTTATCCTAAAAATAAAATTTATAACTGTTTTCTATTTATTGCTTGTGTTCTTTGTTTCTTTTTTGTCCTTACACCCTTGTCTTTTTTCTGCATACTCTGGTTTTATGCAAACATTTTATATGATTCCAATTTATCTCCTCTCTTGACAATTATTTATACTTAATTTCTTTTAACTTTTAAGTTGGTCCCTATAGTTTGTAATATATATTTTTAACTAATCTAATTCTACCCTCAAATGACACTATTTCACATCACATGAAGTGTAGTACTTTATAAAAAACTATTACAAATCCTCTCTTCCATTTCTTACAGCCTTGCTGTTATTTATTTCTTTGCCCATGTGCTATAAATACCCAAAGACACTGTTATTATTATTCTCCTAAACAGCAGTTACCTTTGAGATCAGTTAAGAAAAAGAAACACAAAAATGAATATTATTTTTCTCCAGCATGAAATTTTTTTTTTTTTTAATTTCTTATGGGGCAGCTCTAAAGATATTGAATTCCTCAGTTCTTGGTTGCCAAAGAAAGAAACTCTTTGTATACCCTTCACTGTTGCAGGATAATTTTGTGGGATATTAAATTCTAGGTTGGCAGGGTTTTCTTTTTTTTCTCTTTCAACAATTTAAAGATTTCACTGAACTTTCTTTCTGCTTGCATGGTTTCTGATAAGACGTTGCTCTCATGTGTTGCCTTATTCCTATGCAGGTAAGGTTTTATGCCTCCCCTCTGGCTTCCTTGGGGTTTTCACTTTGGTTTTCTGAGTTTAATGATATGTCAAGGTATCCATTTTTTAAAATCCTTCTTGGTATTCTCTGAGCTTCTTAGATCTGTGGTTTGGTGTCTGTCATTATTATTTTTAACTCTTGGCTCCTATATCTTTAAGTAATTTTTTTGTCCCACTGTTTCATTTCTTTCTCATAATCCAGTTTCATGTATGACAAAACTTTTAATATTATTCCATAATTCCTAGATATTCTATAATGTTTATTTTATAATTTTTCTCTTCTTGTTTCATTTTGGGAGGTTTCTATTGACCTATCTTCAAGTTAAATGATTCTTCTCATAGCTGTGTCAATTATACTGATAAGCCAATTGATGGAATTCTTCATTTTTGTTCATGTATATATTTCTAACATTTATTTTGATTCTTTCTTAGAGTTGTCATCTCACTTTTTATAATACCCATCTAGTCTTACATTTTGTCTATTTTTCCATTAAATTCTTTAATGTCTTAATCATGGTTATTTTTAAATTCTCCATCTGATAATGTCAGTGTCTGTGTCCTACCTGAATCTGGTTCTGATAATTGCTTTGTCTCTTCTGACTGTTTTTTTCTTCCCTTTTGGCATTCCTTATGACTTTTTGTTGAAAATGATAAGGTAGTAATACTACCTCTGGTAAATAGGCCTTTAGTATGAGGATTTATGTTAATCTAGCTAGGAAATGGATTATTCTTAATGTTTGTTGTATTTATAGACGTCAGAGCATTCTAATTCCTCCAGTGTCTTTGTTTTATCTCCTCTTGACTTTGTGCCTTCTTTGAAAACACAGGACAGAAGAGATTAATATTTCCCAGAGAATCTGATTTGATGAAAACTCAGTGACATCTGTTTACTTTGTTTATTGCTTATATTCTATGTGTCATTACATCAATGTCTGAGGTTGGTCTTATCCATAACTATAGTTCAGTGGTTCACAACTTTGACTCCACATTATAATCACCAGAGGAACTTTTTAAGCACTGCTTTCCAGAATCCCACCCTCAAAGTTCCTGCCTAGATATTCAGATTCTTAAAAGCCTCCCAGGTAATTTTTTGACAAGTTGAGAACAGTTGAGTACCACAGTTATAGTGTTTGTTTTTTTTTTTTTCCATGCCTTACTTGTGATCTTTGCTAATCTTAGATCCTTCTATTTTAGTGTAATGGCATTCCTTTGCACCCTCAAATTTCAGTTTAAAGCATTCTTGTCTAAGTTAGCAAATCACTTGCCAAACGTTGTTCTTACTGTTTTTTGTTTTGTTTTGTTTTGTTTCTTTTTTCTGAGATGTGCTCTATTTTGATGTTAGGAAGTAGTATCTAAGGGTCCAAAAAACTAAATTTATAACAAACCAACTAGATTTCAATACAGAACTTTCTAAAGAATTAACTATATCAGACGTATGTCAAGAGTGTGTTTCTAGTTCATCTTCTTAGCACATTATCAAATATATTAATGGAATCCCAGTTTACCTCTTAAATTCTATAATTTACATAAAATTCTCACACTGCATAGATTGAGTGAGAATAAATATTTAGTTTCTTGGAATTCTTAAGAAACAAAGAAAGCCACATAGTTCTCTTCACAGATTGTAGTATATCAAGGTACATGGACACAGATATTAAGCAAAGTGTTCAATGCAGCCAAGGGTAAAATTTACAACAACAACAAATTTTAGTCATTTGTGCCATTTTACCAATGGCATAAAAATAATTCTCAGAAAGTTTACATCTGGAAGGAAAAGTGTTTCCATATGACACTCTTACCTATGTTATCATAAGTTCTGCTGCAGGTCATCATGAGTCCTGATTGATTATGTAAATCATCACCAGAAAAGCATTGTAAGGCAAACATGCATTGAAAAATAATGAAATTGGAATTTAAAAGTAATAATATAATTACCTGTGTTGGCTAATACACCTACTGTAATGATAGCTAGGTTCAAGAATAATAATAAAAGTGTATATGTCATGATATTTGTTTCTGTGAGGAGAGACACACCAAAGTTTCATCTTTGTATACATTGAGGAAACTGAAAGAGCTTATCTAGCAGAGAATACTATTCATATTAAATTTAACAACTTTTAAAATCTTCAACATAACACTAAAAGCAGTGTGTCAACATTTGTTTATATTTACTTCTGGGTTTCTCACTTGTATTTGGCTACTAGTAATAGTAATGGGAGATATTTTATTTGACTTTATGAACACTCACTTGACTTTTCTTCTTGGATGGAAAAACTCCTAGGTTTGAGATCATCAGAAACAGTGATCATTCAGATGATAAGCCCTTACTTATGATACCATAACTCAAAAATAGCAATGTACGATAAGGCAACAATATATTGGAAGTTCATGTATTTTCAGATGAGGTGAAGCAGGGTTTATTTGCAAGCTCTTTGGGCTCATTTACTTTCAGTGCCCCTCCATCAGTTTCAGTTGGTTTGTCATCTCTAGTGTGGTGAAATGGCAGTCTATCTAATTTAACCTGCAGTGCTCAGTTCATTTAACTAGGTCAATGGCTGGTTATGGCAGAAGTTGTTTTTTTTTTTTTTTCCTTTAATTTTTTTCTTTTTTTTTGTTCTTTTTAATTTTCACTGAAATAGAACTAGTCAGCTAGTAAGAAGAAAATATGTCTCATAGAAAAAGTGTTCTTTATCAATCCTCAGGCAGATTCAGACAATAGAGTAAGTTTTTTGGAAGTATCATTTGTCTTAGGCCATGAAAATGTTTTCCTAAGGAAGACATAAGATCTTCCAGGGAATCACCTGTCACTCAGTGAAACCAGAAGTCATGGTTAATTGTTAACAGCAGTAAATGCTGAGGATTGAAAATAGGTGAGGACTTTCTTTTACCATTTTATGCACTACTGTGTTGCTTGAAATTTTAAACAATGAGACTTATTTCATTTAAATTATAAAATACAACAGAAAAGAGAGCTCAGGATAGATATGGCTGTGATGGTTCTGTATAATGAAATATTGATCCCGTGCAGGCAGGAATGAATGAAATTGAAGGGAATGGTATTGAAGGGGAACACATAGATTCAGCTTTTGTCACGTGCCACCATTTCTGAACAGCTGTGAGCAATGCTGAATCATTCATTTCCTTCCTTTTACTTATTTGTGTTTCTTTCCTTTGTTATTCCTTTTATTTACTGTGGGAAATTCACATAACATAAAAGTAATCATTTTAAAGTGAACAATTTAGTGCCATTTAGCACATTCATAATGTTGTGCAACCACCACCTCTATCAATTTTCGAAACATTTTCATCACCCTAAAAGAAAACCCCATGAGAAATAGACAGGTACTCCCCTTCCTCCTTCTGTCCAGCTCTTGAAAACCACCAATCTGCTTCCTGTTTCCCTGAATTTACCAATTATATCTATTACCTATAAATTCAATGATACAATAGGTGATGCTTTGTGTCTTTCACTTAGCATAATGCTTCCAAGGTTCCTGAATGTTGTAACACATATCGGTGCTTCATTTCTTTTGTGATTGAATAATATTTCATTGTGTGGATATACCACAATTTGTTTGGTTGTTTCCATCTTTTGTCAAGCGGGCATAGCACTGCTATGGACATCGATGTACAAGGATTTGTCTGAATATCTGTTTTCAATTATTTTGGGTATATTCCCTGTAGTGGAATTACTGGGTCATATAATAATTCTATATTTGACATTTTGAGGAACCACCAAACTGTTTTCTACAGTGTGTTATTCATTTTTGATCCCTCATTTTTGCTCTTCCATTTTTCTCTTCTCTTCTCCTTACCAGAGGTACTCTGCCCTTCCTAAGGGAGACAGCTGGAATGTTGTAGAGAGAGCACCTGACTTATGGGTCTGGCCTGTCTCTTCCTAACAATGAAATTCAGCAAGCCATTTCCATCTCTAAGCTTCAGTTTCCTTATCCGGTAATATAGGAAGCTCTAGAATGGAAGAGAGCATTTACATCACAGAGTGATGCAAAGACTAAATTCTATAATGTATGTTAAAGGGCTTGGACATTGCACACATTTGATACTTCCTGAAACATTCATTGAGCAGAGTCAAATAACTCTATAAGATATGGGAGAGCACTTATCAGTCTCTTGAACATCTCCCCCGACCTCAGTCTACAATAGAAGTCGACATCTGTTAAAACACAATCATGTAATTACAGTCATATTCAAATTTAGTTAAGAAGGATAAAGATGAAGAAGAATGAAACATCAGTTTAGGAGTTATGCTTTACTCAACTTTATTGCTTCTAAGAACTAACATTAGTGATTTAGTTGACACCCTCTCTTGGTCCTCAGCTTCTACCACTGTCCCCCAGGCTCATTCTTCCTTAGTGACCCTGCCCTTCCTACTCTACCTCCAGGACTCACGTGTACCCCGATACATCCTTTGCATTTCTTCTTTCTGGAATGCCTTATCTGTAGACATCAATATAACTAGTTTCAGAGTACTTTCAAGTCGACGGTTAATTGGTACCTTAACAGAATTTTCTCTGAACACCTTATATCAAATAATTCCCCTACTTTACTGCTAATTTCTATTCCTTTGATTCTACTTTATCTTTTTTCTTTGTCATAGCTCTGGTCATCTTCTGCAGTATTATATGTTCATTTATTTATTTGCTTATTCTGTGTCTTTCCCCACTAGAATATAAGTTTATGAGAGCAAGCCTTTATTTGTTCACTACTCTTCACCCAGCACCAAAAATAAGGCTTGTTACATAGTGGGTATCTCAATAAATATTTGTGAAAAAATGACCATTAATAAAATTAATAATACTGCAAAATATTAAATTATTTCCTCAGAAACATTGCACTCATTATGCAAAATTAAATCACTCATTGACACCATATTAAAACTTTTGTCAAATTCCCCCTTATCTCCCAATGAAATATGAAAGATTTAAATGTAGAATATGTGTTTATGTAGGTTATAAACTCCCACAAGGCTGAGATTCTGTCCTTTTACATTTGTTATAGGAAATAGCCTATTATGAGTGCTGAATTAACATGGATCATGATTGATTTAAAATGCATGGTGTTTTGCACTGGTATTCAGCCAACATCTATATTCAATTAAATAATCATTACAGTTGCCTGCATTTGTGCACTATACTAATGGCAAGAGCTATACTTGCAAAGGCTGGATTTTATTCTGGGGTGATACAGGTGCCATCCAAAATCTGGGTAAGATGCAGAAATTTTAAATTCTGTCCTCATAAATTAGTTTGTGCAGAATGGAGGGTCAGTTCACACAAGCACCTAATTTTAAAATCTCCTTGTGCACATAAAAGAAAACAAAGGAACTCTTTGTTTCTACTGAGTTTGAAGGATAATTTGGAGAACAGGTTTGCATTAAATTTAACTGTAAAATGTGTCACTTTTCCTTAAAGTTGAATCTGCAGGCAGCATATCGTTCTGTAGCTGATTCACCTGATTTGCCAGGTGTCCTTACCCACCATATGTATAAATATTTGTCTAAATTCTTCCTTTTTTTACCATTCTGTTTTTGTGTATATTAAAAAAAACAGAGACAATTTGCTAGGGGAAAGCAACTTTCCCAGTTTTCTTTTGGCTGTTGATGACTTGGGTCTCTCTGAATAGTCCGTCTTGTGTTTGGCTGGTAGGAGACAAATTTCCCTGAGCTAAAATCAGGCTCAGTGCATTAGAATAGAAAAGACCAAGATAACCTATTACCTTACCAAGTGTCTCAAGTTGCATATATGTGTGAGCATCTTCTCAACATATCTGTTTCTCTGGGAATCATCTCACACTCACATTTTTTATGTGGTGACAAGGTGACTGGCTTTGAAGTCAGAGAGACTTGGATTTGAAGATCACCTTTTCCACTCTATGGTTTTGAGATCTTGAGCAATTTGCTTGATCTCTCTGAACCTCAGCCTGCTCATCCATGAAATGTGTGGACTTGCAGAGCAGAGAGGCCATGCCCTCCTTCCTTCAGATCCATGCTCACAGGATCCCTTCTCAGAGAGAATTTCCCTGACCACCCCATGCAAATGCACACCCCTGTCTCCCTGCATGGAACGTGGCATCTGATCCATCATGGAGGCAGTTTATAAACTCACCTTTGTCTTGGCAGAGCTAAGAGAAGAGAAGGCTGGGACTCCAGAGCCAGGTTGGTTAATCACAGGATTAATGAAATTAGAGGACAATGGCCCAATCTAGACATATATATTCTTGAAAACAAGAGTTCTCCATTTGTAAAGGACTTAGGAGAAAAGTGAAACAAAACACCCAACAAGCAAGCAAACCAACAAAAAACAGAATGAACTCAATAGAAGTAAGAAAGTTGAGTCTTATCAACTAACATTCAGATCAAATCTCTAAATATTTCCTGATCCACTGTTTATTTTTTTGCAAGGAAGGAAAGAATCTTGCCAACCACATTATTGATTATTTTTGACACTGAATTTGGTTTTCATATAGATTTTGTCTGGAAGCCATTTGACATAATAGAAAATGGTGCTAAAGGAGCAGTTAAAAATGAATTTATTTCCCCCTTCTGTCAATTAACTGAATGAAAATAAGAGGGTTTATAAGTCATGCCCTTGTAAAAAAAAACCTTGCTTCATTTTTTTAATCTTTATTATTATTTGAGAGAGATAGATTGATGTTTAGTCTGTTTCATCTCTTAGGTCTCCAAAAATTCTTGACTTCTCTGATGATTTGGGCCTAGAGAGTTGGAAAAAAAATTCCAAAGAGGATATCGTTGGTCCTTAGGCAGCTTGATCTTTTTAATGTAAACCTGATAGAGGAGTTCTTTGGACTTTTCATGAGGTCACTATGACAGTTCTTCTAAAAATGTATGTTTTAACGTTGAATTACATCTTCAGGTGAAATAAAAATATCTGTAGAGGCAAATAGTTGTTTTGTTTTTTTTAATCATGGCTTCATTTTATATTATTTTGTATGGACTTCAAAGTCAGTATTTCTGAGTCTCAGTTTTCTCATCTGTAAATTAGGCATACTAATGTCCAACTTTACGGCTTATAGGTAAGATTGAATTAATGAACGTATCTAATATATCTGGCCTGAAGCATCTGCACTATTTTGTGTTATATTATTTTTAAAAGGAATAATGGAAGCTGAAAGAACTTAGATTACATTACATAGTATTTAGGTTTCCTACAGATTTCAGGCTCTTGATTACTTGTGAGATACAACTTTACTATCTTATTTAACTCATAAAACACATTTACACATGTTCAAGTTCTAGAAACTTAATAGTAAAATATGAATAACAACCTTGTAGGCAAGTGAAACACCTCATTAGAACTCTTCCTGCATTGCTTAACTGCCAAGAAAGATTTGCCAGTTATCTTATGGGAGAGTGGTTTAAATATCCTAATATCTGTATATAGAGATACTTTCCTTTTATTCGTTTCAGTAGCCTAATATTCTCAAGCTTAACGTGCATGAAAATTTCTCTTAGATTGTACATGGGAGCTTTAAGGGATTTTCAACCGTGGTTTTCACCCTCTATGCTTATTTCGGAATTTAATGCTCTTGTTAAGATGTAACGTTATATCTAAATAGTTACAACAAATAATTCCAAGTAGAACAGCTTCAATGCCACGTGAATAGGTGTTTGGCATATTTTAAAGAGTTTTTTGGCACAGACTTCAATTAGCATCAGTCCTGATTGACATTAGGTTCATTTGACTTTCCATTTGCCCAAGTTGGCTTTTTCTGTTATTAACTCCTTCCTCAGTCTTGTTCACCCTTTCGTACCAGTTCTAGTAAAGGCTTCCCCTTCTTTTTTGCCTTCGTCCAATGCCTTATCTTAATAACCTTCACCTTTTCCTAGAATCTTGTCTTGAATTTGCAGCTACCCACTGGTCCAAGGACTGCCCTGTCTACTTACTGTCCCTGTCACCCAGGTCCTGACCAGCTGGACTTAACTCCATCCACTGTCAGTTTCTAAGACTCTGCATATTTCTGTCTCTAGATTCCCTGTTGATCCATTTGTTCTGCTGAAATGTCTCTGAGGTCACGAACTTCCTGTCAGGCATACACACACAGGCACCTCTATACCAGATACTCAAGAGAAAAGGAGACATCCTGGGAATGCTTTAATTCTCCCAGTAGATTCATCTTTACAGTAATTTTACTTACAAGTGGAGTAAGGGAACCCTACTACAGAGCTTTGCAAAAGAGTAAACATCTGACGGTTTCAGTAATTCAGCTCTCTCTCTAACAGTAACATGAGTGACTTAAAGCAGCCAAATTCTAAAAAAATATATATTTGACTCTGATTCTCCTAAATCCATCTGTTCAAACTGGCTGTAATACAGCTAGCTGCATGCAGTTTTAAATTGGTGCACATTAGGACATGTAGCTTTATGGCTAGAAGTAGGGATGATACTAATGAAAAGAATTATGCGCAAGTTCCTTTGATACAGTAATCTGAGCTCCTGGGGTGGGATAGTCATAATCAAAAAGATCTGTGGGAAATATAACTTCAGGTTAGAACTCAAACAACACCCAAACACTTCCATTTTTCAAAAGTCTCAAACAGGGTAGATAAAGGCTCTTACCTTTATAATGACTAACTAAGATGCATTGGTTAAAATTCTTTAGTTTCTTTCTGTTTTCACATTAGGTGTCTTTCTTTGACAAATTGAAAAAGGAGAAAAAAGTAAATGAATCCTCTGGAGCTGAAACAGAAACATTTGGTCTTCTGCAATCTTCAGTTCTTAACCTAACGTGGCAGCTCATAGGGAAAGTGTCGGATTTGCAGTCCTAATTACTCTAGGTTGCCTCCCATGTGTATGTATGTAACAGTCAGGAGCGAATGTGCACTGACAACCCATCTTCTCTGTTCCATGGTTCTAAACACCCTTACTGTGTGTGGGGTTTTATCCTGTGTCTTTTGGTAGACTACATATGTGTGCCTAAGTAGTTGCTGCCAGAGTGGAAACTTGTCTCTTCTGAGAATATCCCTAATGGGTTTGAGACAAACATGAAACTATGGCACTAAAATGTTTTGTGAAACGTGTGGTAACATGAATATAGTTGGACACTGCTTCTTGAAGGCCACATTTACTGAGATTGTGAAACCCAAAAGCAAAGGACACCACTATATATGTCACATCAAAAAACTCGAATAATTTTGTAAGGAAGAGAAACACAACCAAGGAATGTTCTCACTAAAAATTACTCAAATGAGAATTGAGTACACTTGTTTATTCTCACTTTGAAAAATTCTTATGGTGTTTGTGTGTATGTATACACATGTGTACACATACAGATACACGTGCATATACATATACATATGCATCACAGGGCACTGTTATCAACAGGGCTGATGGCAAATTGGTCAATGCTTGTTGAACTGAAAATAATACCACATATAATTGACCAACTGTAACAAACATTTTCTCATTTTACTCTAATTGTGATTGGTGGAGGGATTTTAATAAAATTGACATTGTCACTCGTAGTGGAGAAGAAAATCTCCCTAATCTAGAGTGTTGGCAGTAGGTGAGGGATTTATTTATTATTTATTGCAGAAGGATTGAGACTCTTTGTTAATTACATCCTTGAAAAATTGTGACTTAGAGGGCAGGAACCTTTCTTTTTTTGATCAAGGTTAATTCTTTATTGATAACAATAAAGTTAGTAGGTCCCCTTCATAAAATAGGAAAGTGCTAATCAGACCACCAGCTCTGGAAGTATTTAAAATCAGATGGAAAAGTCAGCTCCCACCTCACTGCCCCTGCCATTTTCTTCTCCAGCTCCCCTCTTGGTCTTTATACACTCACTCCTTGTGGGAAGCAAATGTTCTTCAGCAGACAGTCTCAATCTTTTCTACTAAAATATTTCTAATGGCAGAAGAATCTCTAGGAGGCAGGAAGACAGGGAAAGTGTGGATAGGCATGTGCTCCCACAGAACAAAATTTATTTGAAGTCTTATGTCTGATTTTAATGCATTCATGTAATTGTTACAGTCAAATTTATTACATATGTGTATATTTCTATATTAAATAAATGCACTCCTTCCAAGTAAAGGAAGTTGGTTGTTTGCTATGGTTCCTTCCAACTAAAGAAAATTGATTGCTGTGGTGATTTGGTGGCTTTTAATGCAGTTTGGCAGAGGAATCGACATCTACCAATTTTAAAACCTCGAACTCTGTGGATTGTAGCTTCTCATCTACTAGTGGCTCACCATAAAACCATTTTGTGAATAATTATTGTTCTATAGGCCCTCTCAGTTTCCATTTTGCCTTATGGCTGAGCTTCAAGTCATGACAAAGGAAGAGTGATAAACATAAAAACATAAAAATACTTATTCAAGTAACTCAAAAAACTTCTGGAAAATAAAGATTGGATTTTTTTACCTTATGCCTGTAGGGGCTTTAACAAGGATGGTCATATTTGTGTTGGGGCTTCACAATCCCAGCATCCAGTAACCAATCAGTTTCTTTCTTCCTCCTCTTACTTCTTCTTCCTCTTCTTCTCTTTCTACTTCTTCTCCATAGTTATAGGGTGACTATATTTTCCCTTCTTTTCAGACTGACTGTGTCATCTATCTCTTCCCTGAATATGCTTTACTCATTCAGACCTCTCTATCCATGAACATTCTATTATTCTTGCCTGAAATGCCATTTCCCCAGTTTCCTAATAGCCAAGTTATATGCATCCTTAATGACCCATTTCATATATTATCTCTTTAGTCATAAATAATCATTCTTAACTCTACAACTCAATGACATTGTATAAATCTCAATATTATATTTATATATTTATTTATTTATTCGTGTATTACTTTAGTATTAAGCAGTATTTATTACTTTGTATTTGTAATCAGACGTGTATGTATTTATCTTCCCTTTTGAACAACTTAAGGGGAAGGACTTGGGGTGTCCATCTTGTCTTACAATGTAGTACACACTCAGATAAATGCTTATTGAATGAATGAATATCTGGGTGTGAAAGGGAGCATTTCAGTCAACTGCTCATGGTAGGAATTGGGAAGAGGGCAGCAATAAACAGAGATTAAAAATACATGGGTTGTGGTCAGTCTAAATGCTGTGTTCTTCTGTCAAATCCCAGCTACTTCGATGGAGCAACTCAGCATGGCACATGAACTTTCTACCATCTCTCCCTTTGCTTCCAACAAATCCACACTTTAACTGAATTAAACTATTTTGGTGACCTGATTGCACCAAATCATTTTGTGTCTCTGAGGAGTAATTGTCTGTAATTCTCTAGCCCACTAGAAGACAAGGACTTTTCCTTTTATCTCTATATTCCCAGAATCTAACACAGTGTCTGTTTTTAGTAAGGGCTCAATAACCATTTGTGGTTGGACAGATGAAAGGATTCATGCTTCTACCTGCTATATAAATCCATTTTTTGGCAACACCTTGACCCAAGAGGTAGAAGAAGAGAGTCTGGGAGTGTGTAGGTAAATGATTCTGCAATTATAACTCAACTGCCTACTGTACTGTCATCCTTCTGAGATGGGGAGGAGATGCTGATGAGTAGTTTGGTATAATTTGCAGATAGTTGCATGAGTGTTGTTACATGGGTAACATAGCTTCTTTGTTCTCCTTGCTGGGAGGACATAGAGCTGAGGAGAGACTAGTATTCATATTTTTATTATCATTATGACTAAATTATTCAATATTAATTTACGGTTGAATTAACTAGACCTTATAAACATCAAAAAATAGGCAATGTTGGCTAAGAACAAGATTGATATCAAAAGTATTTCAAGGATCTGCTGTTATATATAGACTTATCTATATAAGTCTTTATCTAAGATGTGTGCAGAGCATGGAGCATCATATATCTCCTCTGAAAATATCTTAAATGCTGTGACATTAGCCACTTGCTTATAATTAAAGTATGTTGCCATTTCACCAAGCTTTCATTTACAGAAGAAAGTGCAAATTCCATTTCCCTTGAACTTTAGCTACTTCCAACTTTTTTCTTTGTTCTTTTCTTTAAAGCTTTGCAACAAATGCATCCCCATATGCTTATATTAGTTAATCTAGTATTAAACATATTGGCTGTGCAAAATGTTGGCACCCATTAATAAATGTTTTCATTTTTTCATTCTCTCTCTTTTTTTTTTAACTTTAGATTCTTCCTTTGACTACATAAGCAACAGCTGTCTAGCTGCCTGCACAAGACTGGATCTAATGCCTCTATAGAAATCTAGGTCAAAACACTTGGAATGCATGAATATCAAACAGAGTTTTCAAAACAGCAAATGAATACATCTTTAACTGGTGACATTTTCCTGTAGCATATGGCTGCAAGCTCAGGGGACTGGATGCTTTTTTGATGAATATGTTCCATCAAAAACTAAGGGATGGCAGTAGGCTTTTACCACCTTCTGTTTTGCCTTATGAAATGATAATGCAAATGCCTAGATAAAGATACAATGATCACAAGGCATTTACCTTCAGACCTATTCTAAAGATGCATTTTTCCTTTTTGGATGAGTCACTTTGTCTTTGGTTGGGTTTGGATTTATACATAACTGTCAAAGGTAACAACCAGTGGGAGCAGTTGTCTTTCTTGGGCAGAATTTGATGGGTGGAAATCTTCAAAAAGTTGAACTCAAAAGCAAGTATTCACCAAAGAGAGGAATTGGGGAGTTTGATCACATGAGTAACTTATAGTCACAGCAGCAAAATGTTGATCCAGATCTCTTGTCAAATGTCAGTATTGAAAGTCTGGATAATCATTTACCAATGACGAATTCAGAGAAAGGCCCTGAGAAATTGGAGGCTGGTTCCTTAATCTTGGACCTGCCACCAACATGCCAAATGTGACTTTGGACATGCCCCTTCATCTCTGTGACATCACTGTCCTTCTATTGTGTCAAATGAGAGGAAAGGACTATATTATCTACAAACTTCCCAGTTTGTATAAGTTTATGAAGCTGTGTTATGGTTAATTACATCATGTTGATGGAAATGGCAGAACAGAGAAGATTAGGCTTTTATTTCCTTTTTAATTGACTGATGATTTGTTTCCTAAAAATTATTCAGAATCCTCCCTCCCCCCATCTATAAGGGATTGGATAAGGCAATAATGAAGCTGTTCTGGTTGAGCAGGTGAGGGGAGGAGGGATGCCCCCATAGCTTATCTTGTGTCCCATCTCTCAGGTCAGCATCTGAAACCCATGTATGAAAAACTTGGGTCTCCACTAAACCCAGTTTGAAAACTACTGGCTGAGAAAATGAATGTGTGCTGGTATTTTGTTAGTAATGCTGGTGAAGGTGGAGAGTGGTGTTAGAAACAGCACTTCTTTTTGCATCGAGCAAATTTGTATGAACCAAAGAGTATATTTCACTTGCAGGTTAAACTTTAAGCCTGTTTGGTATTTGTTTAAAAAATAACTAGCAAGGGCTTCCCTGGTGGCGCAGTGGTTGAGAGTCCGCCTGCCGATGCAGGGGACACGGGTTCGTGCCC
The DNA here is from genome assembly GCF_003676395.1 of Aethalodelphis obliquidens. Lineage (NCBI taxonomy): Eukaryota > Metazoa > Chordata > Mammalia > Artiodactyla > Delphinidae > Aethalodelphis > Aethalodelphis obliquidens. The sequence continues at coordinate 6,743,532 of NW_020837993.1, forward strand.
CGGTCCGGGAAGATCCCACATGCCGCGGAGCGGCTGGGCCCGTGAGCCATGAACGCTGAGCCTGCGCATCCGGAGCCTGTGCTCCGCAACGGGAGAGGCCATAACAGTGAGAGGCCCACGTACTGCAAAAACAAAAACAAAAACAAAAAACAAAACAAAAAACAAACCAAAAAAAACCCAGCAAGACTTGTGATTGTCATAGGATTTCTATAAATGGTCCTTTTATTGTTTGTGTGTGCCAGTGTGTGTTTGTTTTTCTTTTTAGCAAAGTAGTAGTATATGGTACATACATAAAAGCACTTTGCTTTTAAAACTCAATAATATGTCTTAGACATCACATCCTAATAGGAATGTAAAATCTGCATAGTCCCTTATTGTACATGTACAGATTTTTTTAAACCAATTTGTCTTAAAGGGCATTTACTTGGTTTTACCTTTTTTCCCCTATTTATTTATAATGTAGCAATGAGTATTCACATATGTGTGTATTTATGAACACATGGAAAAAACATCTAAAGGCTAATCTAGAAATAATATTGTTGGATCAAAGGATATATACACACTTAATTTAGGTAGATAGGGCCAAATAATATTTAACTATAGTTATTACTTGTAGTTAAAAAATGGTAACTGTAGTTAAAAACTCTTTTCATATGTTTAAAAATTACTTATATGTAAAAACTCCGTTCATATCTCTGTCCATAAATGGAGTTAGGACAACTTAGTAGCCATCTGGAAAAAAAATAAAATTGTATTCCTACTTTATTTCCAACACCAAAATAAACTCCAGATGGACCAGAGATTTTACACTAAAAATAAATGCATTAAAGTACTATTAGAAAACATGAGAAGATGTTTTTTGTAAGTAATCCAGAACTAAAGAAGGTCTTTCCAAGCATAATACAAACCCCACAAGGAATGATCCTAAAGATGCATAAGTTAATAAGTCAATATATTTTGAAAAAAATTAAAAGATGAGTGACAAAGTTAGATGCATGACAATGACACATTTGACAGGAGTTGATTGCTTTAAATGGTTTGTAGCTTTAAATGTAAGCTCAGTGTGCAGAAAACTGAAAGAGACTTTTGCTCTCACCCCAACAAACACAACAAGCTGGATAAGCTACAAAGTCATAGTTTGTTTAGAAACCACCAGAGGTCTAGGAACACAAAGAAACCTGGATGAAATTAATTCTGGACAGCAAAGATCCCTTCATAGATTACAATAGACCCACAGCCACTGTCATCCCTGATACAGCTTCAAGAGGAAGTGGGCAGGGCGTAAGTCAAGGTAAGGATAAACCAGACTAACTTTTAATAGGCTTTTAATGGCTCTGTGTGGGCTGGCAAGACAGATTAGAATTCCAGTGTTTCAACCTCCCAGCAAGTCTACCCCCATCCTCCAACTCTTCTCCCATGTCTTCACCAACAACCCAGGGGTAGTTCACGAAAGGCTGGTGACATCTTAGGATACCTGAGAGTGATCTCTGCTGATCAGAAGAAATGAGACACTGCCGCAGACACAGAACCCTTCACAGAGAGCAAGACAGCCACCACACACCGATGCACATAGATCTCAATGAATAACATATTGTGGAGTTTTCTTGTTTTGAACTTTATAAGAGGAATATATCATTCTGTTTGTAGTCTTCTGGAATTTTCATTTAAATTACAGCAGAAGTCATTCATAATATTAAGTGTGGCTATATTTCATTTTGTTTACTTTCATTTCAATTTCTTTCATTTCATTTATTCTCACTGCAATTCCTTTGTGTAACTGCACCTCAATGTTTTTATCCATTCAGTTGTGGGTGAACCCTCATGTTGTTTCTGGATGACTAAAGTGATGCAGTTATCATTTTTGTACATATCTTGTGGTACATATGTGCAAAAGTTTCTTTTCAGTTACCTAAGTGTGGAAATATTCTGGGTGTGCAAATATTCAACTGTACAAGATAATGCCAAATTATTTCCCAAATAGATTGTAGCTGTTTATGCTTCCAGGAGAAAACTACGAGATTACACTGAACCATGTCCTCTCCAACTCTTGGTATTATCAATAATTCTTAAATTTTACAATACAAATAATAGTGAAAAGTCATCTCATTTTGTTCTTGATTACACTTACATGATTAGTGATGCTGTTGTTGATCTGTGTTGTTGAACATTTCACCAAATGTTTATTGGGTCTCTATGTTTCCTCTTCTGTGAAATGTCTCTCAGGTTTTCTTGCCAGTTTTTCTACTGGGGGATTGTCTTGTTAATGATTTTTAAGAATTCTTTATATTTACTAATTTATTTAATATATATACATATATATATATATATTTGCAAATATTTTCTTCCAGTATGTAGCTTATGCTTCTCTTAAATAACAATTTCTTTTCTCAATGATTCTACATGAATTTGTTATACATCAAAGTTCCAGATAAGCATGGAACTATTTACTCCACTGGTCATTTTTTCTATTTGGGAGCAATACCATATTGTCTTAATTACTACAGTTCTATAATATGTTTTATAGCTATAATATAACTCTACAATGTGTTTTTTTATAATATATTTTAGTATCTGGCAGGGAAAAACCCCTCTAATCCTTTCTTCTTCCTCAGATGTATATTGGTGGTGGACAACCACCTTTGTCCAAACAATACTTTGTTTTCCATATAAACTTATGAAGAAAATTGTCAAATTCCCTGAAGAAGTCTATTAGAAATTTGATTGAAAATGCATTAAATACATAGATCAATGTAATGAGGTTTGATATCTTAAAGATGCTCTTTCTTTTCAGGAAATGTGCAACTTCTCAATTTATTTACAGCTTCCTTAATGACCTACATGTACTTCTGAAATTTGCATATTTGTCTTTCCCATTTGTTTGTTAGATTTATGATGATATTTTATAATTTGGTTTCTATTGTAAATGGTATATATATATATATATATATATTTAACATCTTTATTGGAGTATAATTGCTTTACAATGGTGTGCTAGTTTCTACTTTATAACAAAGTGAATCAGGTATACATACACATATGTCTCCATATCTCTTCCCTCTTGTGTCTCCCTCCCTCCCACCCTCCCTATCTCACCTCTCTATGTAGTCACAAAGTACCCAGCTGATCTCCCTGTGCTATGCGGCTGCTTCCCACTAGCTATCAGTTTTACATTTGTTAGTGTATATATGTCCGTGCCACTCTCTCACATTGTCCCAGCTTACCCTTCCCCCTCCCCATGTCCTCAGTCCATTCTCTAGTAGGTCTGCATCTTTATTCCCGTCCTGCCCCTAGGTTCTTCAGAACCATTTTTTTCCCCTTAGATTCCATATATATGTGTTAGCATACAGTATTTGTTTTTCTCTTTTTGACTTACTTCACTCTGTATGACAGACTCTAGGTCCATCCACCTCACTACAAATAACTCGGTTTTGTTTCTTTTTATGGCTGAGTAATATTCCATTGTATATATGTGCCACTTCTTCTTTATCTATTCATCTGTTGATGGACACTTAGGTTGCTTCCATGTCCTGGCTATTGTAAATAGAGCTGCAATGAACATTGTGGTACATGACTCTTTTTGAATGATGGTTTTCTCAGGGTATATGCCCAGTAGTGGGATTGCTGGGTCGTATGGTAGTTTTATTTTTAGTTTTTTAAGGGATCTCCTTACTGTTCTCCATAGTGGCTGTATCGATTTACATTCTCACCAAGAGGGCAAGAGGCATCCCTTTTCTCCACACCCTCTCCTGCATTTATTGTTTGTAGACTTTTTGATTATGGCCATTCTGATGGGTGTAAGATGATATCTCATTGCAGTTTTGATTTGCTTTTCTCTAATGATTAATGATGAGCGTTATTTCATGTGTTTGTTGGCAATCTGTATATCTTCTTTGGAGAAATGTCTAGTAAGGTCTTCTGCCCATTTTTGGATTGAGTTGTTTGTTTTTTTTGATATTGAGCTGCATGAGTTGCTTGTAAATTTTGGAGATTAATCCTTTGTCAGTTGCTTCATTTGCAAATTTTTTCTCCCATTCTGAGGGTTGTCTTTTCATCTTGTTTATGGTTTCCTTTGCTGTGCAAAAGCTTTTAGGTTTCACTAGGTTCCATTTTTTTGTTTGTTTGTTTTTATTTCCATTTCTCTAAGAGGTGGGTCAAAAAGGATCTTGCGGTGATTTATGTCATAGAGTGTTCTGCCTATGTTTTCCTCTAAGAGTTTTATAGTGTCTGGTCTTATATTTAGGTCTTTAATCCATTATCAGTTTATTTTTGTGTATGGTGGTAAGGAGTGTTCTAATTTCATTCTTTTACATGTAGCTGTCCAGTTTTCCCAGCACCACTTATTAAAGAGGCTATCTTTTCTCCATTGTATATTCTTGCCTCCTTTATGAAACATAAGGTGACCATATGTGTGTGGGTTTATTTCTGGGCTTTCTATCCTGTTCCATTGATCTATGTTTTTGTTTTTGTGCCAGTACCATACTGTCTTGATTACTGTAGCTTTGTAGTATAGTCTCAGGTCAGGGAGCCTGATTCCTCCATCTCCATTTTTCCTTCTCAAGATTGCTTTGGCTATTCGGGGTCTTTTGTGTTTCTATACAACTTGTGAAAGTTTTTCTTCCAGTTCTGTGTAAAAAGCCAGTGGCAGTTTGATAGGGATGCATTGAATCTGTAGGTTGCTTTGGGTAGTATAGTCATTTTCCCAATGTTGATTCTTCCAATCCAAGAACATGGTATATCTCTACGTCTATTTATATCATCTTTAATTTCTTTCATCACTGTCTTATAATTTTCTGCATACAGGTCTTTTTTCTCCTTAGGTAGGTTTATCCTTAGGTATTTTACTCTTTTTGTTGCAATGGTAAATGGGAGATTTTTCTTAATTTCACTTTCAGATTTTTCATCATTAGTGTATAGGAATGCAAGAGATTTCTGTGCATTAATTTTGTATTCTGATACTTTACCAAATTCATTGATTAGCTCTAGCAGTTTTCTGTTAGCTTCTTTAGGATTCTCTATGTATAGTATCATGTCATCTGCAAACAGTGACAGCTTTACTTCTTCTTTTCCAATTTGGATTCCTTTTATTTCTTTTTCTTCTCTGATTAGTGTGGCTAAAACATCCAAAACTATGTTGAATAATAGTGGTGAGAGTGGGCAACCTTCTCTTGTTCCTGATCTTAGTGGAAATGGTTTCAGTTTTTCACCATTGAGAAGGATGTTGGCTGTGGGTTTGTCATATATGGCCTTTATTATGTTGAGGTAAGTTACCTCTTTGCCTACTTTCTGGAGGATCATTACCATAAATGGGTGTTGAATTTTGTCGAAAGCTTTTTCTGCATCTATTGAGATGATCATATGGATTTTCTCCCTCTATTTGTTAATATGGAGTATCACATTGATTGATTTGCATATATTGAAGAATCCTTGCATTCCTGGGATAAACCTCACTTGATTCTGGGGTATGATCATTTTAATGTGCTGTTGGATTCTGTTTGCTAGTATTGTGTTGAGGATTATTTTTATCTATGCTCATCAGTGATATTAACCTGTAGTTTTCTTTCTTTTTGACATCTTTGACTGGTTCTGGGACCAGGGTGATGTTGGCCTTGTAGAATGGGTTGGGAGTGTTCCTCCCTCTGCTATATTTTTTGAAGATTTGAGAAAGATTGGTGTTAGCTCTTCTCTAAATGTTTGATAGAATTCACCTGTGAAGCTATGTGGTCCTGGACTTTTGTTTGTTAGTAGCTTTTAATCAATCACAGTTTCAATGTCAGTGCTTGTGATTGTTCTGTTTATATTTTCTATTATTTCCTGGTTCAGTCTCAGAAGTTTCCCAGGTTGTCCATTTTATTGACATATAGTTGCTTGTAGTAATCTCTCATGATCCTTTGTATTTATGCAGTGTCAGTTGTTACTTCTCCTTTTTCATATCTAATTCTATTGATTTGAGTCTTCTCCCTTTTTTCTTAATGAATCTGGCTAATGGTTAATCAATTTTGTTTATCTTCGCAAAGAACCAGCTTTTAGTTTTATTGATCTTTGCTATCTTTTACTTCATTTCTTTTTCCTTTATTTATGATCTGATCTTTATGATTTCTTTCCTTCTGCTAACTTCGGGGGGTTTTTTTGTTCTTTCGCTAATTGCTTTAGGTGTAAGGTAAGGTTGTTTATTTGAGACGTTTCTTGTTTCTTAAGGTAGGATTGTATTGTAATAAACTTCTCTCTTAGAATGCTTTTGATGCATCCCATAGGTTTTGGATCATTGTGTTTTCAATGTCATTTGTTTCTAGGTATTTTTTGATTTCCTCTTTGATTTTGTTCAGTGATCTCTTCGTTATTAAGTAGTGTATTGTTTAGCCTCCGTGTGTTTTTATTTTTTACAGATTTTTTCCTGTAATTTATATCTAGTCTCATAGAATTGTGCTCGGAAAAGATATGTGATACAATTTCAATTTTATTAAATTTACCAAGGCTTGATTTGTGACCCAAGATATGATCTATCCTGGAGAATGTTCCATGAGCACTTGAGAAGAAAGTGTATTCTGTTATTTTTGGATAGAATGTCCTATAAATATCAATTAAGTCCATCTTCTTTAATGTGCTATTTAAAGCTTGTGTTTCCTCGTTTATTTTCATTTTAGATGAGATGCCCATTGGTGAAAGTGGGGAGTTAAAGTCCCCTACTATGATTGTGTTACTGTTGATTTCCCCTTTTATGGCTGTTAGTATTGGCCTTATATATTGAGGTGCTCCTATGTTGGGTGCATAAATATTTACAATTGTTATATCTTCATCTTGGATTGATCCCTTGATCATTATGTAGTGTCCATCTTTGTCTCTTGTAATAGTCTTTGTCTTAAAGTCTATTTTTTCCTGATATGATAATTGCTACTCCAGCTTTCTTTTGATTTCCATTTGCATGGAATATCTTTTTCCATCCCTTCACTTTCAGTCTGTACTTGTCTTTAGGTCTGAAGTGGGTCTCTTGTAGACAGCGTATATATGGGTCTTGCTTTTGTATCCATTCAGCCAGTCTATGTCTTTGGGTAGGAGCATTTAATCCATTTACATTTAAGGTAGTTATCGATATGTATGTTCCTATTACCATTTCCTTAACTGTTTTGGGCTTTTTATTGTAGGTCTTTTCCTTCTCTTGTGTTTCTTGTCTAGTGAAGTTCCTTTAGCATTTGTTGTAAAGCTGGTTTGGTGGTGCTGGATTCTCTTAGCTTTTGCTTGTAGAGGTTTTAATTTCTCTGTCAAATCTGAATGAGATCCTTGCTGGGTAGAGTAATCTTGGTTGTAGGTTTTTACCTTTCATCCCTTTTTGTTTTTTTTGAATTTTTTGGCATTATGTGGGCCTCTCACCATTGTGGCCTCTCACATTGTGGAGTACAGGCTCCAGATGTGCAGGCTCAGTGGCCATGGCTCATGGGCCCAGCCACTCCACAGCATGTGGGATCTTCCCAGACCAGAGTACAAACCCGTGTCCCCTGCATCGGTAGGCAGACTCCCAACCACTGCGCTACCAGGGAAGCCCCCTTTCATCTCTTTAAATATGCCCTGCCACTCCCTCTGGCTTGCAGAGTTTCTGCTGAAAAATCAGCTGTTCACCTTCTGGGGATTCCCTTGTATGTTATTTGATGTTTTTTCCTTGCTGCTTTTCAAATTTTTCTTTGTGTTATTTCTTGAAAGTTTGATTAATATGTGTCTTGGAGTGTTTCTCCTTGGATTTATCCTGTATGGGACTGTCTTTGCTTCTGGACTTGATTGACTATTTCCTTTCCATTATTAGGGAAGTTTTCAACTATAATCTCTTAAAATATTTTCTCAGTCCCTTTCTTTTTCTCTTCTTCTTCTGGGATCCCTATAATTCGAATGTTGGTGCATTTAATGTGTTCCCAGAGACTGTCCTCAATTCTTTTCATTCTTTTTTTTTATTCTGGTCTGTAGTAGTTATTTCCACTATTTTATCTTCCAGGTCACTTATCCGTTCTTTTGCCTCAGTTATTCTGCTATTGATTCCTTCTAGAGAATTTTTAATTTCATTTTTTTGTTGTTCATCATTGTTTGCTTGCTCTATAGTTCTTCTAGGTCCTTGTTACACGTTTCTTTTATTTTCTCCATTCTAGTTCCAAGATTTTGGACCATCTTTAATGTCATTATTCTGAATTGTTTTCCAGGTAGACTGGCTATTTCCTCTTCATTTGTTAGGTCTGGTGGGTTTTTACCTTACTCCTTCATCTGCTGTGTGTTTTTCTGTCTTCTCATCTTGCTTAACTTACTGTGTTTGGGGTCTTCTTTTTCCAGGCTGCAGGTTCGTAGTTCCCTTTTTTCTTGGTGTCAACCCCCAGAGGCTAAGGTTGGTTCAGTGCGTTGTGTAGGTTTACTGGTGGAGGGGACTAGTGCCTGTGTTTTGGTGGATGAGGCTGGATTTCGTCTTTCTTGTGGGCAGATCCACATCTGGTGGTGTGTTTTGGTGTCTCTGTGACCTTATTATGATTTTAGGCAGCCTCTCTTTTCATGGGTGGGGTTGTGCTCCTGTCTTCCTCGTCGTTTGGCATAGGGTGTCCAGCACTCTAGCTTGCTGGTCGTTAAGTGGAGCTGGGTCTTGGTGTTGAGATGGAGATCTCTGAGAGATTTTCGCCATTTCATATTACGTGGAACTGGGAGCTCTCTGGTGGACCCATGTCCTGAACTTGGCTCTCCCACCTCAGAGGCAGAGCCCTGACGTCTGGTTGGAGCACCAGGAACCTCTCATCCACATGGCTCAGAATAAAATGGAGAAAAAAAAGAATGTAAAAGATAAAATAAAATAAATTTATTAAAATAAAAAAAAATTATAAAAAATTTTAAAAATAAAAAAGAAAGCAAGAAAGAAAAGAGTAAGTATACCAAAAACAAATCCATCAATGATAAAAACTATACTAAAAAAAAGAAAAAAGGACAGACAGAACCCTAGGACAAATGGTAAAAGCAAAGCTATATAGACAAAATCTCACACAGAAGCATACACATACACACTCACAAAAAGAGACAAATGGGAAAAGATATATATATCGTTGCTCCCAAAGTCCACCTCCTCAGTTTGGAATGATTCATTGTCTATTCAGATATTCCACAGATGCAGGGTACATCAAGTTGATTGTGGAGCTTTAATCCACTGCTTCTGAGGCTGCTGGGAGAAATTTCCCTTTCTCTTCTTTATTCGCACAGCTCCTGGGGTTCAGCTTTGGATTGGCCCCGCCTCTGCATGTAGGTCGCCTGAAGACATCTGTTCTTCTGACGTCTGCTCTTCTGACGTCTGCTCAGACAGGACGGGGTTAAAGGAGCAACTCATTCGGGGGCTCTGGCTCACGCAGGCCGGCGGGAGGGAGGGGTACAGATGCGGGGCGAGCCTGTGGCTGCAGAGGCCAGCGTGACTTTGCACCAGCCTGAGGCGCGCCGTGCATTCTCGGGGTTAAGTTGTCCCTGGATCCCAGCACGCTGGCAGTGGCAGGCTGCACAGCCTCCTGGGAGGGGAGGAGGGATAGTGACCTGTGCTTGCACACAGGCTTCTTGGTGGCTGCAGCAGCAGCCTTAACGTCTCTTGCCCGTCTCTGGGGTCCACGCTGATAACTGCAGCTTGCACCTCTCTCTGGAGCTCCTGTAAGTGGCGCTCTTAATCCTCTCTCCTCCCACACCAGGAAACAAAGAGGCAAGAAAAAGTCTCTTGCCTTTCTGCAGCTCTAGACTTTTTCCCGGACTCCCTCCAGGCTAGCTGTGGCACACTAGCCCCCTTCAGGCTGTGTTCCCACAGCCAAACCCAGTCCTCTCCCTGGGATCCACCAAAGCTGGAGTCTCAGCTCCTAGCCCCCGCCATCCCGATGGGTGAGCAGACAAGCCTCTCGGGCTGGTGAGTGCCAGTCGGCACCGATCCTCTGTGCGGGAATCTCCCCGCTTTGCCCTCCACACCCCTGTTGCTGCACTCTCCTCCATGGCTCCGAAGCTTCCCCCCTCTGTCACACGCAGTCTCTGCCTGCGAAGGGGCTTCCTAACGTGTTGAAACCTTTCCTCCTTCACAGCCCCCTCCCACTGGTGCAGGTCCCATCCCTATTCTTTTGTCTGTGTTTTTTCTTGTTTATTTTGCCCTACCCAGGTACGTGGGGAGTTTCTTGCCTTTGGGGAGATCTAAGATCTTCTGCCAGCGTTCAGTAGGTGTTCTGTAGGAGTTGTTCCACATGGAGATGTATTTGTGGGGAGGAAGGGGATCTCCATGTCTTACTCTTCTGCCGTAATGAAGCCTGCCTAAATTGTGTATTCTTTTTTTTTTTTTTTTTTTTTTTTTTTTTGCGGTATGCGGGCCTCTCACTGTTGTGGCCTCTCCTGTTGCAGAGCACAGGCTTTGGACGCACAGCCTCAGTGGCCATGGCTCACAGGCCCAGCCACTCTGCAGCATATGGGATCTTCCCGGACTGGGGCACGAACCCGCGTCCCCTGCATCGGCAGGTGGACTCTCAACCACTGTGCCTCCAGGGAATTCCTAAATTGTGTATTTTTAAAAAAATATTTTCTAGTTGCTTTTGATAGTGTATAGAAATGTACTTGACTCTGGATATTCACACACCTTTCTAAACTCATATTATTTATACTAATTTATTGATATTTTAGCATTCTCTACATAGACCCTATCAACTGCAAATTAATCAGTTTTATTTCCCCCTTTCTAATATTAGTGCCTTTATTTTTTTCTTTTCTTATTGTATTGGCCAGTTTCTCAAAACAATGTTGAATAGAAGTAGTGATATTGAGCATTGTTTTTTCTGCTTATTTTAGAAGAGTTGCTCTCAACATTTCTCTATTTAGGATGGTGTATTTCATTTTTCAGGTTAAGGAGATATCTTTCTATTCCAGGTAGAAATTTATATATATATATACACATATATATACATATATATATGTGTGTATATATATATATTTTTTCATCTTTTCCTGTGTTTTTGTCTCTGTTTTATATGGCTTATCATATTGCAGTGGCAAAATAACTATTATTAATGGTAGTGATATTGGGATTTCCTCTGCCACTTTAACTCTGATGAAGCCTCTTTGTTGGGATACACACATAAATTTTCCTCCTTTTTGAGAGGGAAGCTTTCCTAATAAAAAAATAGTTACAAACTGAAAAATAAATTAATTTTTTATATTGTTCTCTACTCTCAAAATTTTGTGTAATATATAATTTAGCTTTTCTCCCTTTCTTTCTTTCTTTTTCTGAAAGTTTCAGAATACTTTGTAGCCTGGCACCCTTTTTATGCTGTTATTTTATTTTATTATTATTCTTTATTATTATTATTTTTTTGGTGGTACGCGGACCTCTCACTGTTTTGGCCTCTCCTGTTGTGGAGCACAGGATGTGCTCCACACGTGCACAGCCTCCGGACGTGCAGGCTCAGCGGCCATGGTTCACAGGCCTAGCTGCTCCATGGCATGTGGGATCTTCCCAGACCGGGGCACGAACCCGTGTCCCCTGCATCGACAGGTGGACTCTCAATCACTGCGCCACCAGGGAAGCCCTCTGCTGTTATTTTTTAATGATTAAAAAAAATCTTACATTTAGCATCCTTTCAGTCAATTTTGCATTCTATTTTCTTAGTAAATAATCTTTTTTCACTGATACTTTTAAGTATTTTCACATAAATTCATACATATCTTCTTATACTTTAACATCTTAGTATCTTTTAAATTCTTTATGTATTTGTTGGGATTTTCTGCTCTTTTTTGGAGTTATATTTGCCAGTAAGTATTACTTTTCCCCTCAAAGAATAAACTATAGATTTAAGGAGATGATCAATATTAACTCTGCTTTTATAATTAACTTATCCTTTTTAAAATTATTTTCTTCTGTTTCTTAATCTTGGGCTTGTTTTTATCTTCATTTTCTAATGTCGTTACATTAATGCAAATGCTTTATCTTCATTCTCTTTTGTTTATTAATAAAAATATCTTCATAAACATTTGTAAACTTTGACTTTTATCTGAAACCAGTGGCTCTCCACTGGAGGCAATCTTGCCTGACAAGGGATATTTGGCAATGTCTGAAGACATTTTGATATGTTATGACTTGCAGTGGAAGAGAAGATGATGCTACTGGCATCTAGTTGGGAGAGGCCAGGGATGCTGCTAAACATCTTACAGTGCACACAACTTTTCCTGACAACAAAGAATTAGCCACCCCAAAGTGCCAATCATGGTGAGGTTGAGAAACCCGCCTACAAGCCAATGACGTATATTCAGTTATTTTGATCAATATTTAAGCCATAATAAGAAAATCATGGGCTCCCTCTCGATTTTTATCTGCTGTGATGATTTGCTAAAGGTCAAAACCCAACAGCATTCACATGTGATTTATTTGACTAACTCTATATTTAAAAAAAATAATTGAACACTGTTAGATAAGATAAGCATGCTACAGATTTCCACAGTTTCTGCCTGCCACTTAGTATTATGCTCCTTCCCCTCGAAGAGTCACCCTTTTATATTAACCATCTGACCATTGCGGAAATTTGAGTTTGCACTCCTGAATTATATACAAAATGGTCATCAGTCTCTTTCTTTCTTTCTTTCTTTTTTAATTTTCATTTCCTTAAAGGAGGCAACACATTTCCATTGATAATGGTAGCTCACTGAAGTATTGTAGCTATGTTTCTCAAATATTGCCAGTTCCCAGGAGGGCTGGTAACATCAAAATCTTTTGACATGGCTTTGGTGATTCATTAGAATCCTAACCTCTGTAGGGTGGCCTGGTGTCCATTCTCCTACCTCCTCCAATCAAAAATCACTGATGTATAAAAGTACCAGATTGAATAAGTAATGACTACTCCTTATTTCACATTCTCGTATGTAGACAAAAACCCAAGTTTTGTTGTTATTGTTGTTTTTATCTTTGAGGATACTGATAACAGATGCACATTCATTTCAAAACAGGGCATGATACTCTGTTTTGCAGTATCAGGTTTTCTAATATTACTGTACTATGGTGATTAGGGAGACTTTGTATTATGGATTTTTTTCCAACCTCACTTAATACTCAGTGGATTTAAATGCTTGCTAATTGTTTATTCGAAAGTATAGTTATATATAAAAAATGAAAAAAATGCTTAAAGTTTCCTTTTGTGGAAGCAGCATCAATACCATGATTTACCATTCATGAGTTACGAGATAGTGACTTTTTATTTTTTCATTAACAAAATATTCCATCGAGGTAGGTTAATGAGCTTAGTACATAGATCATTCTAATTAACTGTAAGTCAGGGAATAGAACTGTTGATAAGAAACGAGAGTCAGGAATATTCTTAGACATTGAGAATCGATGTAGAGAAATTTTTGATTGTTTTAGCTTTCTTCAATTGGCAAACCATACTGTCTAAAATGTCAAGTACACAATAGAATATAAATCGTATAGTTTCATGTGGAGGAAATGTTGTACCATCAGTTCTTATAAGGTCTGAGAACTTCCTCAAGCTTTAACTTCAGGACATACTTTGCCACTATTTTCCTTCTGTAAAATGCATATAATTATTTCCACCCACATACTACAGAAAGAACATTTGAGAATTCATGAAGTAATCAGGGAATTTCCATTTACCCCTTATCTTCCTTCCTTCATTTTTGCAGCAAACATCATTATACTTTTTGGTTCATTGAGAGAAAACAAACAAAAAAAGAAAGATGCTTGCAAATGTAACAATTTCTCAGGAACAAAGATATTTTTCATTTAAAAGCTAAAATAGTAAATGCAAGATTTTTGAGATGGAAAATGAATCAGCTGCCTAAAATTAGTTATAAGTAACAACTTCAATATTAAACTCAGAAGCAAATGGTTGTGTTCTTTATTTTCTTTCTTAACTCATTCCTCCCTCCCTTCCTTCCTCCCTCCCTCCCTCCCTGCCTCTCTTCCTTCCTTCCTTCCTTCCTCTTTCTTTCTTTCTTTCTTTCTTTCTTTCTTTCTTTCTTTCTTTCTTTCTTTCTTATCTCTTTCTTTCTCTCTCTGTCTCTCTCTCTCTCCCCCCTTCCTTCCTTTCTCCTTTTCTTTTTCTTTTATTTTTGGCCATTCCTTTAATGATTAAGACAGTAAGTGTGGAACAAAGGGCTATAATGGTCACCTAATAGATCAGAATATAGAATTGAATTTGGAACTTGTATTTTCTTCTGAGGGAAGATGTTGTCAATGTCAACCCACAAATTAATAAGTCATTAAACAGTGGTCTTCTCTGGAAGGGACCTCAGAAATCATCTAGTCTTATTTCACAGCTGAAGTTGTAACTTTTTCAATGTCACACAAGTAACTAGCAGAGTGCAACTGGAATCACATATCCTGACTCTCAGTAGTCAACTAATTCCCTCCAGAATCAGAAGCCTACTTATTAGCTTGTTGATGTTCACTCTTAAGTTATAAATGATGACATTCACTTAGATTTCCTTGGTATATTTGAGAATATTAGTAGCATCCAAAAAATCACCAGAATAAAACCAATAAATATATATAGATTTTTTGTGTGTGTGGGAAGTAATAAGAAGGGTATGTTAATTATTATTTCATGCCTTACAATTTGTAAATTAGTTTTGGCAAATACTAAACTAAGTCCTGTCCTGAAATTCAAAAAATGAACAGCATGGCAAAGACTTTCTGTTTATGTAAGAAAACACAGAACAAGAAAACAAACAAAATGACATGTGGCCTTAGTGAATTAATGAACTGATAATAAGCCAACTATGTAGCATAGTTATCAGGACAATGGGATATATATGTGGCACTCTTCTTATACAAGTGACACCTAAAGTAAAAATCCCAAATATTTGTCTATATTTGCATTACATTAGATTTAATGAGCAGGTAAATGAGTAGAAAAATCAACAATAAATTCATCTTCTAGTTTAAAAACAAGGTATTAAAATGGTATTAAAATATCTTTACAACCATAAGAAGAATCTTGTTATTAAAAGATCTTGAAGGCAATGAAAAGAAGCATGTTATTTCTATAAAACATTGTTTATTTACTTTTTTTTTTACATTTGAATGATATTTTGATACATAAATGTAACTTACAAGCCTGATTTTAAAGTAATATGTTTGATGTTATCAAGATGAAGAGAGATTCTAAAAGAAAGAGAAGTTGATTTTTTTCCCCCTAGAGTAGAATTAGTATTTTGTTATTTGGTTGGGAAAAAACAGAAAGTCATAATAATGCTCATTGAGAAAAATAAAATCAGAAGACTAGCATGGTGGCAAATATGCCGAAGCCATATCACATTCCTTTAAATTTAGTATTGTCTCTTAAGTTTGAAAGATACATAAATGCTGAGAAGAACTCAAAGTTATGTGGAGCTAAGTCATGAGTGGAGGGGATGGTGAAGGTGACAAAACACATGGTCAGGAAGAAATAGACACTGGGAGTGTGAGTGTAGGGTTAGTACTGGGCACTTGTGAAAAGAGAACAGCTGTGCTAGGAGCATGTTATCAAGGGCTAGAGGTGGATTAGGAGATCTGAGAGGATTGTCAACAATTGGAGACAGAGTGCATGAATGAGACAGAGAAGTGTCTAGTTTTGATTCCTGCCTTTTGATTTAGTTCACTCTAAGGATGGTTTACCTACTACTATTTGAAAACCATCTTTGGGTTTGACAGACACTGCTGATGTGGTAGGAAAGAAGATGTGCTCCCAGTGTTCTTAAGACAGTTTTCTGGTGTGGTCTTTCAAGGAATGTTGGAGAGAGACAGTGCTGCAAGAGGAGACCAATGTTCATTGGATTGACCCATTGTTGTATAATAAAGAATTTATGGCCTTTTTTTCTGGTTCCTGGGAGGGAGACTCTAAGCCCTTGGAGTTTCCCAAGTCATAGGAGTGTCTTTGCTATTCATGGTGGGTCCCTAGATCATACCTGGGTTTATGCTGATACATTGGCACATAGTGGGCCCCCAGATATTTCAGGATGAGAGCTATTCATGTCAGAAAGACCAACCACATGGTATTGGCCTGATCTCCCCACATCCAGAAACTGGAGGGAGTCTGGAACTTGAGTTCAGTGATGTTCAGTTATGTCTATGGAAGGAAACCCCAGTAAAGACGATGGACACCAGTGCTCAGGTGCACTTCCCTAGTTGATAATCATACATCCATGTGCTAAGAAGGTAACATGTCCTGAGGACATGGAAATGTAGCATTTGGGACCATCCCAGGCTCCCATTATGCATCTTTTCATTGGCTGGTCCTGATTTGTATCCATTATAATAAAACTGTATCATAAGTGTAGTGCTTTCCTGAGCTCTGTGAGTAAATCTAGGAAATTATCACACCTGAGGGGGTAGAGGGAACCCCCAAATCTTAGCCCGTTGGTCAGAATCACAGGTAACCTGGGAACAACTGAGTTTGTGGCTGGTATCTGAAGTGCAGGCAGTCTTATGGAGGACCATGCCCTTAACTTGTGAAACCTGAAAAATAGTAAAAGTAACATCCTTCTAGGATTAATGTGAAACTTAAATGAATTGGTATGTTTAAAGCATTTACAACACTGCCTGGCACACACAAAATCCGCTTATGACTATTTTAAAATAACATTTCATGGTTCCCTCTACCAAAATAATAGAACCTTTAGAAAGTATAACCTAAGGATTAACATTTTAGTTTCTCAGTAAATTATCTTCTCTCAATGGTTAAGAGAGTTACAGTGGAAATAATATGTTAAATATAATGTGCCTTATTGATATGACAATTATTTATATATGTAGAAAAATGTCTAATAATCATTTAATAGATTTTATTATGCCACTAAAGTTTCAGTTACCACCTCTACAATTATATAAACTTTTGTCTTGTGTGTACCATGCTCTCTTTGGTCCAGGCAACACTCCAAAACAGAAGAATGCACTCCAGAGAAAGTAGGATAAACAGGAGATAGGTAATCACATCTAATCTGGGATAGCTGATTATGTTCTGTGCTGATTTATGTTCTGTGCTTATTTTTAATTTTATTTTTTAAATCAACATTGAGAAAGAAAAATTGAGATATTAATTACCCGTTTACTGTCAATGTAGCGGAAAATGTAATTTATAGCCTACTTGCAAAGAAAAAAATCTATGTGCTTAATTTAAGAACACAAATTATTCAAATAACATTTTGAATTTGATTATTCGTTTAATTGAAATGTTGCTCTTTCAGTCAGAGTTGCTTTTGAGAGTCCAATTTCAGCAATACTTAACTAGGAGCTCTCTGTAGAAAGGATAGAAGGGGGATCCACAGATTAAAAATGCATGGGGAAATAACTGCATTTGGAGAATTCCATTTACCTGAAAGTAATAGTCAAATTCATTACTGGTTTTGTTTTTGTTTTTTTTTTTCCTCAACCTGGTTGTTGCTTTGATGGAGAAAGGAATCAAGGAGATAATCTGGACACATAGAGTAACTAAAAATTAGAGTTCAACACAGAGCTCAGAAGCAAAGCTTATCCCAGCAGTTATGAAGGAAGGGTCTGTGGGCTACATCTGTGGAAACTTCCTTCAGAATAATATTAAAAATATGAGGCTTTGCCTTAGAAAGAAAGTTCCTCTCTTCATCCTGCTATATTGTTGTCTTATGGCTGGCTATCCAAACCAGGGTCTTGACTCTGAAAAAAGGACAGTAAGTATACCCCGGCGGACACTACGAGTATAATAATCTTTTAAATATTTGACAGAATTTATTACTTTTATCATTATTAAGGTACAACAAAATGTGCAGTTTTAAAGTATACATTTGATGGTGTCTGTCATGTGACCACCATCACCATCAGGATATAGAATGTCTCCATATCCCTAGAGTTCCCTTGTGGATTTTGCAGTCAGTTGCTGACCTGTAGGCATAGGCAACCACTGATGTGCTTTCTGTCATTATAATTCTGCCTTTCCTAGAATTTCATACCTTAGAATCATACAATATTTTGTCATTTGGGTTTGATTTCTTTAACTTTGCATAATGTTGCTGAGATTCATTCATAGATATAACTGCTTTGAACAAACACGTGAAAGTATCCCTGTGAAATCATGCTATCATTTCCTTTGGGTGAATACTTAGGAGTTAGATTGCTGTGTCATATAATAAATGTAGTATGTAAGTTTAACGCTATAACAGATGTCAATATTGTTTTCCAACGTGGCTATACCATTTTGCCATCCCACCAGCAAGATATGAGAGTTCCGGTTTCTCTCATATCTTTAGATTTTTGAAGTTTAAATATATGGGTGTAAAATGGTATATCATTGTGGTCTCAAGGTTTGTTTTTTTTCCCAATTGTATTGAGATATAATTGACATACATCACTCTATAGGTTTAAGGTGTAGGGCATAATGGTTTGACTTACATATATTATGTGAAATGATTACCAGAATAAATTTAGTTAGCATTCATCATTTCACATAGCTACAGTAAAAAGAAAAAAGAAAAAAAAATTTTCTTCATGATGAGAACTCAGGATTTACTCTCTTAACAATTCTCCTGTATACCATACAGCAGTGTTAACTATAATCATTATGTTGTACATTATGTCCCTATACTTATTCATCTTACAACTAGAAGTTTGTGCCTTTTGACCACATTTATCCAATTCCTTCTTCTCCACCCTCCACTTCTGGTAACCACAAATCTGATCTCTGATCACTCTGTCTCTCTTGTTTTAAATAGTTTTTTGGGATTTTTGTTTGTTTGTTTTAGATTTCACTTGTGAGATCATACAGTATTTGTCTTTGGATTATTTTGCTTAATATAATGTCTTTAAGGGCCATTCATGTTGTCATAAATGGCAGGAGTTTTTCATTTTTTATGGCTGAGTAATATTCTATTGAATATATGTGTATGGGTCTTAATTTGTATCACCTTGATGATCAGTGATGCTGAGTGTCTTTTCATGTTTATTGTCATTCATCTTCTGTTGTGAACTGTTTGCACTAACCATTTGCCCAATTTTTAATTGTTTGTTTGTTTTTTTACTCAATTCTTAAAGTTTTTTTTTCTTTTACAAGTTCTTGATATCATAAGCCTTTTGAGAGATAAATGCTTTGCAAATATTTTCAGCATTCTGTGGTTTCCCTATTATGTTTTCTTAACTGCATTTTTTCAAAAAGCAAATGTTTTTAATGGCATAGTCATTATTATCATTAACATTAGTTTCACTTTTTGGGGTTGTGCTTTTTCTGTCCTATTTATAAAATATGGCTCTAGCCCAATATCACAGTTTTCTCTTTATTTTCTGTTATATACTTGATAGTTTTATAATGTATGATCCATTTTGTTTATTATGTGAGGAAAGAGTTGAAATTTCTTTTCCATGCAGATATACATTTGTTCCAGCACTATTTCTTTTTTTTTTTTTTAACATCTTTATTGGAATATAATTGCTTTACAATGGTGTGTTAGTTTCTGCATTATAACAAAGTGAATCAGTTATACATATACATATGTTCCCATATCTCTTCCCTCTTGCATCTCCCTCCCTCCCACCCATCTAGGTGGTCACAAAGCACCGAGCTGATCTCCCAGTGCTATGCCAGCACCATTTCTTGAAGGCTTTTTTTTCTCCCATTGCCTCCTTTGTCAAAAATCAACTGTTCCAATTCAGCTCCTACTATCCATGAATCTGGTATATTTCTCCACTATTAGATCTATTAAAATTTCCTTTTGCAGTGTTATGTCATTTTCAACGTACAAGCCTTGCATATATTTTGTTATATTTTTCAATGCTGTTGTAAGTGGAGATATTTTTAAAATTTCATTTTCAAATTTTTCATTGCTAGTACTCAGACATACAATTTATTTTTTATTTTTTATATAGATTTTGTATCCTTCAACCTTACTAAGTTACTCTTATTTCTAAAATATTTTTTTTCTAAATTCCTTAGAATTTTGCCTGCAAGCTATTATGTCCTTTGCAAATAAAGTCAGTTTTATTTCTCCCTTTCCAAACTGTATGCCTTTTTTCTTTTCATTATCGTATTGCTTTGGATAAAACTGCAGGACACTGTTGAAAATAATGGTGAGAGCAGACATTTTGCCTGTTCTTGATCCAAGGTAGGGGCATTGATCCATTCACTGTGGAGGATGGTTTAACTATATGTTTCTCATATACCTGTTTACTTAGATTGAGGATGTTTCCTTCTATTTTTAGTTTACCTAGTTTTTTCCTTTTCTTTTTTCCATGAATGGATGTCAAAATATGTCAAATGATGATTTTTTTCATCATCTACTTCAATGATCATATGTCTTTCTCCTTTATTCTGTGTAGTTGGCTTTTCAAATGTTGAAACAATACTGAATTCCTGGGATACAGCCCACTTGGTTATTATGTATGATCCTCTATGTCTTGATGGATTTAACTTGCTAGTACTTTGTTAAGAATTTTTGTGTCCATATTCAAAACTGATACATTTGTCTCCTTTTATTATCACACTTCTACTGCCATCATAAAATGGCAGAGTAAACATTTTCTTCTCTATTTTCTGAAAAAGTTTTTTGTATTAATATTATTTCTTCCTTGAGTGGTTGAATTTACTAAGGAGGATACCTGGATCTGGAGTTTTCTTCATGGGTGTGTAGTAAAGAATTTGTCATATCCAAAGGTCTGGCCTTTGATCTTAGCTCCTGGGAGGTGATCTCGAAACCTTGGAACATCCTGCCTGATAAGAGTGCCATTGTTTACCTGGGAGTCTTGGGCCACACCAGACGTTTTAACAATGAAATTTACGTTGGGGCTTTGGGCTACACTGTAACAGCTCCACTTCCATAAGTGCTAGTGACTAAAGGTCAGCCACATGCCCACTTGTGTGGTCAACCACATCTATGTGAGTGACTGAGCTCAATAGAACTGGATTAATGAGGCTAAGGTGAGCTTCCCTGTTTGGCAATACTCCATGTATATCAATATACATTGTTGCTGCGAAAAATTAGCACTGTCCATGACTCCACTGGCAGAGGAAAATTGAAGATTTGTTTTTGGAAATTTTCTGTACTCTACACCATGGCTCTCTCCCTTTGGATGATTTTTAATCTGTATCCTTTTACTACAATATGTCATAACCTTAAATATAACAACTTCAGTGAGTTCTGAGAGTCTTTCTAGTAAATTACCAAATTTGAGAGTGGGAATGGTGACACTAAAACTTGCAGAGTGACAGAGGTTTAGGGACCCTCCCTCCCCAAACTCTGCAGTGGGAAAGGCCCTTCATTTAAGATTCAATTAAAAAAAAAAAACGATTAGAGCTATTCAACTTTTATATTTCTTTCTGGTTCAGTTGGTAGTTTTTGTTTTTAACAAAAATTTAATTTTCTCTGATGAATTTGTCTATTTCATCTGGATTGTCACATTTATTGGCATAAAGTTATTCATAGTATTATTTCCTCATTTTCTATTTCATTGATTTCTGCTCTTATAATTCTTTTTCTTTCCATTCTGTCTGGTAATTTGCTCTCTTTTCACTAATTTCTTAAGATGGAAACTCAGCTGATTGGATTTAGATATTTCTTCCTTTCTAATACAAACATTTAAAGCTATAAAATTTCCCTAAGTACTGCATTAACTTCATCCCTGAAATTTTGGTACGCTGTATTGGGCTGCACCCCACAGGCCTACAAGCCCTGTGCTTACTCAGCTTCAAGACCAAAGAAAGAGACCAGAGTCAGCAACAGAGACATCAGTGGTTTACTGGATGGGGGATCTTACATGCCTGAAGCAACGTCCTGGAGTGACACCCTACCATGTGTGGCAGAGGGTGGGCAGAGCATGACGGCAGTCTTTGCTTCCGGGGGGAAGAGGAGATTGCCATTTACAGGGGTAATTAAGGTCAGGTTAGCTCATCAGTTACCAAGGAAACTAGTAGAGGTGTATGTCCCTCACTGCCCCTTTGATAGGAACAGTCACTAGCTGGGGCCTGGAGCAAGTATGTAGGAAGGTCAGTCAGGTGAGTAGGATGTAGGTGAAGCAGGCACTGGTCAAGCAGGGGATGTACAGACAGTGAGAGAACAGTCACCTCGAGTGGTTCTGACCATGCATACTGGATAGCCATTCAACATATTTTCTAACTTCTCTTGTAATTTCTTCTCTAGATTTTATATAAGCATGTAATTTCTTATCTTTCTTATGTTATTGAATTTTTTTTTTGTTTTTTAATATTTATTTATTTGGTTGTGCTGGGTCTTAGTTGCAGCATGCAGGATCTTCATTGCAGCATGTGGGATCCTTTTGTTTTTTTCAGTCATGGTATGTGAACTCTTAGATGCAGCATTTGAGACCTAGTTCCCTGACTGGGATCTAACCCAGGCTCCCTGCATAGGGAGCATGGATTCAGCCACTGGACCACCAGGGAAGTCCCAAAATTGTTTTTTAATTTTTATATATTTGGTGTTTTCCTTGTTTCGTTATTATTGTTATTATTAATTTCTAGTATAAAACCAGTTTGGTCAAAAATATACTCTGATTTATTTCAGTCTTTTATTATTCATGAAAATTTGTTTTATGTTGTAGCATATGGTCTTTTTTGGTAAACATACTATGTGCCCTTGTAAAGATACAAGGTTTGTAGGTTTTTGATATTTTATAAATATTATTCAAGTAAAAGTAGTTGATAGCATTGTTCAGATCTTTGTTGATCTTCTTTCATTGTTTCACTGATTGCTGAAGGAATATTAATATCTTCAACTATGATTGTAGAATTATCTACTTCTATTCTTTAATTCTGTTAGTTTTTGTTTATTCTTAGCTATATTATTTGATACATATTACATATATAATTGTTATATCCTCTTGATTAATTGATCTATTCATCATTAGGATAAATCCCTCTTATCTCTGCTAATACTTTATATCTTAAAATCTATTTTATCTGATATTAATATAGCCACTTGTTCCTCCTTATATATACTGTTTACAGTGATATCTATCCATTTACTTTCAGTCTATCTATGTCTTTATACTTGAAGTGTTTCTCTTGTTTTGATCTTGTTTTTTTTTTAATCATTCTTTTTCTCTGAAACTATTTTGTATTATTTTATTTTATTTTTGTTTTATTTTTATTCATAGTGAGCATGTATAGTTTTACTTAAATGAGGAAAGTTACATATACTGCTTTAAAATTCCTGCTTGCTGGTTCCAACACCTGGGTCGTTTCCAGGCTAGTTTCAGTTGATTTACTTTTCTCTTGAACACAGGTTCTATTTTCATGGTTCTTTATGTCAGATAATTTAACACTAACATTATTAGTGTTAAGATGTGGAGATTCTAAATTCGTAATTTTTCTCTAATGAAATGTTTATCCATTGTTTTACCAGGGAATTATCTTGGTTGGATTTTAACTATAAATGTCTTCTTGGGTATTAGAGCTGGTCTTTACTCAAATCTTTTGGCTTTATCTACATTGTTTTCAGTCTGTTCCATGGATACATTATTTAAGGTCAGTGAGAAATGCAGGTAGACAGAATTTGGTGATTCTGTTTCTGGTTCTTTCCATTCCATGATTTCCCCAATCTTTGTAATAGTCATGGATTCTTTGGTTTCCAATTTCTGGTTAACCAAGTAGCAACTCCTTTGCTTCATTTCCCCAAAAGTTGAAAAAAAGTGGAAACTCACTTAATTCACTCCCCCTCCTACTGTGCATTTTTCACTAGACTCTGCCTGCAGTTTTTTATCTTATATGAAGGTTTTATACTCATTTTCTGCATGTGAGTCTGTCTGGTGGGCACTTTCTCTGCTATTACTGGAAGTAGAATACAACAAGAGTAACTTTCATTTAACAATTTTCTCATTCTCATCCAAAGTTTTGCAGTATGTGAGTTACTGATGTAATCTTTCCTGCACATGAAGTATTTTTTAATCCTTGCCTTCAGTGTTAATTTTTCCCCTCCTCTGGTCTCCTGTAACACTTCATTCATGTGTCTATTATAGAAATTAAAGCACGGTATTTCCTTCCTGAGACTATAAGCAATGATTGTTTATTTTTTTACTTCTTTCCCCAGAATCTGAGACAGTCCTAGCATGAAACCGTTTTCTGATAAATGTTTTTTGAGTGAAAGAAGAATGAATCCCCATACCAATTATATGTATGTGGATTTGTGACTTGTTCAGAAGTAGTCATTTTCAGGTTTTCTTAAATTTTTCTATGCTGTATATATTGCAAAAAGATCTTTATACAATAAGCATAGTGATGACATGTCTGCCTCTGCCAAAAAATATATATATATTAAAAGACTGGTTGAATATTTTACAGCCCATTTCTGTCTCTACATAAAATTGTGACATTGGTGCCACTTTACCTTGGCTCCCTTTTGTTGTACTGTCTCCATTATCTGACCCCACCCCTTTCCTTTGGCCTCTGTCTGTTGCCAAATCAGCCCACTGGGACCTGGTTTATTGTGAGAAAGATATGAACTCTCAAATATCTACATTTAATTTATGGTAAGTGCTATGTAGGGGCTTACATCTATGGGAAGGGTTCTTGTATCTTTATATTTATGATTTTGGTGAATAAATATCTCCTGAACACAAGAAAAAAGAGGCATGGTTACATTTGCTTTCATGAATATATTTTCTCATGTAGAAGATAAGGCTTAATATTCAAAACAAAATCCTGGTCTTAGATTTAAGATCCTATTCTAAACAATTGGATAATATTTCTGTTTCCTTCCACCAATAAAATGGCCAATTTATTTATTTATTTATTTTTTTCTAAAAGCTTAATCATAGTTTCCTATAGAACTGAATATAAGGGTCTGGTTATAAATTAAACACACACCCACACATACATACACACACAATAAATAAATAAAGGTTCACAAGTTATCTAATTCAACTTTTTAATTAAATTGTCTTTTGTGATGTCTACAGTTAAATACTTTATTTTTCTATTATTTAAGCTTAAAAACCTTTTTACCTTTCATTTTAGTATTTTAAGTAGAATTCTAGAAATCATCTTTTTATGTTTTAATAAATTATTTCTTGAACTTCTGCATATTTTGGACACATTAGGAAATACTATACACTTAAAATGAGCAAAGAGCATCAATACATCTTAATCAAAACAAGTGAATTTTTTGAAGATGGACTTTGAAGGGACTTAACACTTTCTAGTTACTTATGCAAGAAAACTCTGTAAGGAAAACCTTTATCCTTGGTTGCTGAAGACATCAAATGTAACCATAGCATTTGACATAATATTTTCACATTTTCTTCTCTTTTAAAGATCCTAATTGACCTTTTCCTATTGGGCTAACTCGATTACTCATTCTACATTTCCTTCTATGCTCTAATTTCTTATCCTAATGCGTCTTTGGCAGGGAAGGGTTAAAAAGGCCTGATTAAGCTGTAAATGGCTGACATTCTGCTATCAAGTGTGAATGTGCAGTTAAAACATTCCTGCAAATGAGTTTCAGTGTCTGCTTTTTTAATATGGAGCACGCTGGTAGCTCTCCATTCCTCCTCTCTCTTCTGTCTCTGCACTTCATTATATAAGGGAATAAATTGCAGTACTTTTTATTTTACCCTCTGTTCCAACTCCACTGAGAATCAGGCTTTCAGAAGAGGCTCTCATTTTGATGCTAAAAGCCCCTGATATTTTGCCTGACCAACTAAACGTGGAATTAAAGAGAAGCAAGTGGCTTATCTGCGAAGTGTTTCCACCTCATATACATGCAACCAGTAGCAGAAAAGCTGCACAGGCAGAGCCAGCTCAACCCTGAGACCCTATTAGCAATTCTAATGTCTTGAGTGGCAGCTGGAAACAAGGTGCTGACTGTTTGCCTCCTGCCCATTCTGGCACTATTAGGTAAAATAAAAGTCCTGTTCTCTGAGAAACTTTTCAGTAAAACAATTCTCAGTCATTCACAAGTCAAAGGCAAAGAAGAAAGAGCCTCAGTGTAAAATGCTGTAAAGTAGCCTATTTTCAGTCATTTTTCTCACTATTCACAGCTGAAGGGGGAGAAGATGAGAAGGAACAGGAAGAGGAAAGTTAAGGCAACTTTCTACTGAAATGCCTGATCCCACACTTGAGCTGTAAAATATGTCCCAAGCTCTCCAACCCTCCCTGCAGACCTCAGCAAATTTTCTGTCCCTCAAATCCTTTTATTATCTGATAAGACAGTGAAAATGTCTAGTCCATTCCCCTGTTTAAGGCATTCTAACTACTTCAGTTGTTTTGGTTTCTGTTTTGTTTTGTTGTTTTTTCTGGAAAGTATGATTTTATTTTCTTAACGGATGTTTTGGGATGTAGAAGCTTGGATTTGAAGGAACCATGATCCTCTGACACAACATAAAACTGCTGCTAGAATGTGTCTGTAGATTTTATTTTTTTATTATTATTTTTAAAAATTTTATTGGAGTACAGTTGATTTACAATGTTGTGTTCGTTTCAGGTGTACAGCAGAGTGATTTAGTTAAACATATACATATATTCATTCTTTTTCAGATTTGTTTTCCATATAGGTTATTATAGAATACTGAGTAGAGTTCCCTGTGCTATACAGTAGGTACTTGTTGGTTATCTATTTTATATATAGTAGTGTGTGTATGTTAATCCCAAACTCCTGATTTATCCCTCCCCTCCCCCAACATTTCCCCTTTGGTAACCATAAGTTTGTTTTCAATATCTGTACACAGTTTGGTTTTACAAATATTAAACCATAATACATCTGATTCAAGATGCTATTTTAAAAAGCCTAGCTTAATGTGCCCACCTCATAATTTCCACACAGCATTATTTTGGTTTTGTAGACCATGACACGACTAGAGAAGTTAAGAAAGTTGTAAAGTATCTAAAGACAGTGGCAAACAGACCATAGATGTTTGCCTTTTGCTTATTCCTTTGTCTAAATGTTTGTCTTGGTCATGGCAAGATGTATTTGTCCACAGTGATGTCCTCATGGCCAGGACATTCCTATTCGAGGAGGGAGCTTGGTCACAGAAGATGGACCACAGTGAAGAAAAGTTATAGACTTTCTCTGAGGCTCCATATCTGAGCTCCAAGTCTGACATAGGCCCTGATCATGGACAGCTTGGATGCCTGTCATCAACTCAGAGCATTGGGGATTATCTTTTTTAGTGGGCTGTAGCTAGTTTGTGACAGTGAGCTGGTTGTTAAACAAATGGTAACTTGAAATCAGCCAGGGTAGAAATATTTACACCACAGAAATTGGCAAATTCCACAAATCACGGAATTTATTTATGTTTGTCTGTTTTTTTATTGTTAATTTCTTTCTTTTTCTTTTTTAGAGAGCTGGCTTACTAGCACACCACTACTTAAAGTGTACCATTCTTGAGACAGGACCACCAGGAAGACACCTGAGATTCTAGGAATGAAAAAATAATTGTTCATCCCTGATATAGAAAACTTTCTAGAAATTCTTCCAAATGCTCTGCCCTGCTTAAGCCTTGAGGGAATACCTTTGATTAAATGGCTAAACCTGGGTTGGCATACAGTTATCACATACGGTAAATAGCCCATGTGATTCTGAACATGGCTTCTAGCTGACTACCATCTTATAATATCTCACAAGTTTTCTTATCCACCAGGTTAATTGCTGCCCCATTCAAGATTAAAAATCCACTAAGTGCCTCATTGACCAAAGGACATCACCCCAATACATTTTCCTATCCTTATTTCTAGGCTAAGCACAAGAGACTTAAAACTGAACTGTTCTTCATGGGATTAAGTACAAAGAGAATTCAATTCAGTAAACAGCTATTGAGTACCTATTATATATGGCATAATAAATACATATAAAATAATTTAAAAATACCCAACAATCTATTGAAGAATAAAGAGGTTTAGTGAATATTTATTAGGGATCTGAATGAAGTTTATACCACAATCTCACAGCAAAACATCTTTAAAATACTCATTAGATTTTTTTTTCTTACTCCTTATTTTATGCAAAATGCCCAAATCATTCTTACTTCCTCACTTTTTTCCTTTCTCCATCATTTTGCATGCTTCCTCACCCCCTGCCCCTCTCAAGTAACCCTTGCCTTCCCTTTGCTCCCATATTTTTCCATCTAGGTGTCTTCTCTCATACTTTCTCATTCAGCAACTTGACCTCCCTGGATTTCTCCCATTGAGGAAATATTCCATTACACTGCTCAGCTCAAAGCCTATAGCTCATCAATTCAGATATGAACTTCCTTTTCAGTAGCAGGAACATGGGTTATTGTAAATGGTTATATTTTTTTTCCAGAAATACAATTTTTTCTGTGGTTTTCTTACACATTCTGCCTTTTATTATAATGATGTGTGTTACTCCTTCATGACAGGATTACTACTTTATTGGGAGCCAATGCAATTCGTATCTCATCTTTGTGGCATAAGGTACTACTTTTTATGTACTGTATGTCTAATATACATTTGTTGAGTGGCAAGGATGCAGAGATGTCCCAAAAGCCAGTTACTTGTGTTGAGTCTATTAAATAAGCTTCATAATATTTATCCCATATTTAACTAAGATCAATTTTCCAGAAACACAGATAACTGTACTATATAGAACCAAACAAAAATTAGGCTAGCTTTTTAACATGGAAAATAATGCAGTGGTCTTATGGTCAAAGTAAGGGACATTATGCATATATATGTCAAATATAATTAGCATTGGAAAGAAGGAAAATGTGGCTGTAAAATGGTTTACTGCAGGGGAAGCTCATAAGAAAAAGCAGTGTTATTGTAGGTTTAACTGGTTATGTGCAGGATCTCATCCTAGGTAAGTGACCATTGCACATGCCTACTGTTTATCAGCTGAGTTGCTGTGAGATTTTTAATTCACTAGAGGGAGCTTGTGTGTTGGAATGATGCTGATACTACACAAGGAAAATTGATTGCATTCATTCAATCCCCACAGCCTGAAAAATACTCCTATTTATTTTATTCAGGAGCTTGTTGTAACCTATCCCAGAGTTGCCTAGTCATTTTTTTCCACTAGTGAAAAGTCTAATTTCCTTTTCCATTTTTTATTCTTCTATGCTGTTCACTCAGTCTGCATAATGGTCTAACATTCCACTGTATTGGCTCTCTTAGTTCTTATCTGGTTTCATCACCAATGTTCTTTTTATCCCAGAGCATGGTCAACAAAAAAGTGAATCCAGTTGAGGTGCCTACCTGTTCCATGTTTGAGTGATAAAAGATTTTCCTGATTGTTCAACCACTATTTGAACAGTCAAAAAATTGACTTTTTTGTATCTGACATACCTCAGTTACCATTTTAACAGTCTATATCAAGTAGAGGGGACATATTTCCTGGCATAATGTTTGTCTTTAGGTCAGATTCTAAATAAGTGGAATTAGTATAATTCAACAAGAATGATTTGCCATCTTACCAGTCAGCTCAAATCAAGATAGTAGACAGTAATTCAGATATCAAACATTAAAAGTTTCATTTTGGTATATGTATTTGTTTCACCCAATGGTAAAAATCATGTGTTAAAAGAATATTTGTTGTGTGTATGTATGTTGTACTCATATGCATGCCCATTCAAAGTTAGATATCTCTATCTGTCAGTTTGATAAATGGAATATACACAAGCCAGAGTCAAAGTTACCGACTGCTTGCTCATCAATACTGCTTGATAGTTTTTTTATTTTATTTCTTCTCTTAGGTTTGCACCAAAAAGGACTCAATATTAACATGATTATCACTCTTTAAAAATTGTTTTGGAAGATCAGTTAGTTGCAAATGCCTTCAACATTCCCACCCCTACAAATTCTTTTCTGTGCAATATTAATGAGTAGGTGTGTCAGAGGTCTCAAAGACCATCCTCAGGCTTGACAAATTTCCAGAACAACTCAAAGGACTTAGAAAAGTAGTTATACTCATGGTTATAATTTATTACAACAAAAGGATATAAATTAAAATTAGCAAAAGTAAAAGGCACTGCCTTAGTCCATCTGGCCTGCTATAACTAAATACCACAGATTAGGTGACTTTTATACAACAAAAGTTTATTTCTCACAACTCTATAGGCTGGAAGTCCAAGATCAGCATGGTGGAATGGGAGCCCTTTTTCAGGTGCCGAGATCTCTTTATATCCTGATATGGGAGGGGTAAGGAGTCTCTCTAGGGCCTCTTTTATAAGGGCTCTGCCCTAACAACCTGATCACTTCCGAAAGGCCCCACCTCCTAGTATCATGATATTGGCATTAGGATTTCAACTAATGAATTTAGGGGACTGGGAGAGCAGACATTTAATGTACAGCAGGCACGTAGGGCAGAGTCCAGAAGAAACAATATGCAAGGTTCTAAGTGTGTCCTCTCAATGGAACCAAAGACATGCTTAATTTTCCCAGCAATGATGTGTGACAACATGTGTGAAGTGTTGCCAACCAGAGAACCTAACTCAAGCCTTGACGTCTAGAGTTTTTTATTGGGATCCAGGCACATGGGCATGCAGTGCAGTGCTCATGTGGGTGACCACATTGCTCAGACTCTAGTTTCATAAGAGCAAAACAGGCCTTGGTCATAAATCACAGTGTTAGGATAAATATAACTGATCAAACTGGTGTAGTATGGTTTAAGGCCTCAGACATACAAAACCACTCATCATGCAGAATATTCCAAGGGCTCAGAGATTATCTCTCATGAGCCAGCCAAGGGACAATTCTGAAGACAGTTCTCTCCTTTTTTTTTTTTTTTTAACATCTTTATTGGTGTATAATTGCTTTACAACGGTATGTTAGTTTCTGCTTTATAACAAAGTGAATCAGCTATACATATACATATATCCCCATATCTCTTCTCTCTTGCGTCTCCCTCCCTCCCACCCTCCCAATCCCACCCCTCTAGTGGTCACAAAGCACCAAGCTGATCTCCCTGTGCTATGTGGCTGCTTCCCACTATCAGTTTTACATTTGTTAGTGTATATATGTCCATGCCACTCTCTTTGTCCCAGCTTACCCTTCCCCCTCCCCGTATCCTCAAGTCCATTCTCTAGTAGGTCTGCGTCTTTATTCCAGTCCTGCCCCTAGGTTCTTCAGAACCATTTTTTTTTCTTAGATTCCATATATTTGTGTTAGCATACAGTCTTTATTTGTCTCTTTCTCACTTACTTCACGCTTATGACAGACTCTAGGTCCATCCACCTCACTACAAAAAACTCAGTTTTGTTTCTTTTTATGGCTGAGTAATATTCCATTGTATATATGTGCCACTTCTTCTTTATCCATTCATCTGTTGATGGACACTTAGGTGGCTTCCATGTCCTGGCTATTGTAAATAGAGCTGCCATGAACATTGTGGTACATGACTCTTTTTGAATGATGGTTTTCTCAGTATATGCCCAGTAGTGGGATTGCTGGGTCATATTGTAGCTGTATTTTTAGTTTTTAAGGAGCCTCCATTCTGTTCTCCATAGTGGCTGTATCAATTTATATTCTCACCAACAGTGCAAGAGGGTTCCCTTTTCTCCACACCCTCTCCAGCATTTATTGTTTGTAGATTTTTTGATGATGGCCATTCTGACTTGTGTGAGGTGATACCTCATTGTAGTTTTTATTTGCATTTCTCTAATGATTAGTGATGATGAGTATCCCTTCGTGTGTTTGTTGGCAATCTGTATATCTTCTTTGGAGAAATGTCTGTTTAGGTCTTCTGCCCATTTTTGGATTGGGTTGTTTGTTTTTTTGATATTGAGCTGCATGAGCTGCTTGTAAATTTTGGAGATTAATCCTTTGTCAGTTGCTTGGTTTGCAAATATTTTTTTCCAATTCTGAGGGTTGTCTTTTCATCTTGTTTATGGTTTCCTTTGCCATGCAAAAGCCTTTAAGTTTCATTAGGTCCCATTTGTTTATTTTTGTTTTATTTCCATTTCTCTAGGAGGTGGGTCAAAAAGGATCTTGCTGTGATTTAAGGACAGTTCTCTCTTAAGAATGTTGTGGATTTGAGCATCCAAACGCACTGAGCTTATCTTTTCCTGCCCAATAGTGCTACTTAAAATTAGATTTCCTTGGCCGAATATTTAAGACACACTGAGTTAAGTAATATTAAACAGCTTTCTCCACGTCTCTTAATATGCTAATAACCACTGAGATATTCCAAGTGTATGTATTTGTCACCACTAAATGGATTTCAAAATCTTTCCCTTCCCTAGAGATCTTATTTTAGGAAATGTTGCTCTAAATGACTCATCCTACTTGAGTGAAGTGTCTGTCTAATCAAAGAAAATGTTAGTTAAAAGGGCAAATGAGAAAACAAGTTGAAGCACAAGAGTTACTGGTAAAGGATTCATAGTTAAGTATTCCTTATGAAGAATTGTACTTGTCTTTTATTAGTATCTGTTGTCTCTACCATGTTTTACTTGGTAACTTGCTTTCAAATATTTCACTAAAGTTTATAGTGTTTTGGTAATAAAATCAGTATATTTTCTTGACCTTTGTAACTTGTATCATGAAAATGGTTATTGGGTTAATATCATATTTACCAGAATTACTCTTCATAATATGTAAAATATATTCAGCTATTAAAAATATAGCAAAATGTGGAATGTCCCTGGTGGTCCAGTGGTAAAGGCTCTGTGCTTCCACTGCAGGGGGCATGGGTTTGATCCCTGGTTGGGAAACTAAGATCCCACATGCCATGTGGTGTGGCCAAAAATATATATATATATATATATATATATATATATATATATATATGTATGTATATGTATGCATATATAGCAAAATATGTTGGAAAAATCAGGAGTTCATTTTGATTTAACAATAAATAAAAATAATCTTCCAGTTTCTGAACAAAAGGTTTCCCACATTTTAACTCACTGATTGTATTTGATATTGCCCAAATACCTGCTAGAATTAACTGAGCCTACTGCTTGGCCATTAATATTCTTATTTTAGGTGTTCCTACCATTCTTATTCCGTGAAATCTGCGGCAGAGCTACAAATGAGGAAAGCAGGCAATGAGAAAGGCAATTTGAAATTAGCAAGCAGTCATTTGAAAACTTGGTTTAAAAAATCTTATGGCCCCATTAATGCAACGTGGTGTGAAAAGACTCTCCCGAGCATTTTGTCTCACATAAAATCTTGCAGCCCACACGTGGATCTTGCAGTGACACAAAGAGACATGAAATCAAGCCAACTTGTTCACTGGAGAACATCTCAGCATTCAAGGATTATGAATCATTAATTCAGTTCTGAAATCTCATAAAACGTCTTTGTTAAAATGAAAGCATGTTTCCTTACCAAGGATAGTTTTGATCTGATAACTAACATGTTATCTTTTATTTATTTAACATGTATGCATTACAGCTATTTTTGACATATCAATGCATAACAAAATAAATACTATCTAACCAGATATTATGTAACAGATTTAATATGTTCTGCATTGTGCATTAGATAGCCATATTTTAAACATATCATAAGCCTATCTAGCATATTTAATATAAAATACATTTTAAGCTCTGTCTTAGGTTGTATGTATTGTGTCCCATAACTGGTATCAATGAAGGCAAATGCAAAGTTCATAAACATCTTTTTGTAAATTACAGTCCCTCAAATATTTGAAGAAGCTCAAAGATTAGATCTCCTTTATATTCAAACTCCAGCTTGAGATAGGATTTAACCTCAACTTAAGTCTACTGCAGACAAGAGGGACACATGAGGTCTTCTGCAAATGACAACCAAGAAGGATCTTGGGATTTCATTGGACAACGGTATGTGTGGAAGACCTGAGTCAAGGCTTGTAAAGACGCAGCCCTTGAGCCGAAGCCCATCTCCAAACTGCTTTATTTTGTCTTTGCCTGTATAATATAATTTTAAAAAATTAGAATATTTCACATAAAATAATTTCAGGCTCTCTTGGGAATAAATTGGTAGCAATTGGCATGCCTGCAACATGTAGAAAAATTACATAGAAGGTAGCCCATCTGAAAAGACATGGCCATTCATTTCACTGTACTCCTATCTGTTACCTGTCCGACTCCTGCAAAAATGTGTGCTTATAATTCTTGAACTAAGTTCACTCAGTTACACTTGAAAAAAAATCTGGAAAAGACACATTAAAATGAGTGTTGCAAGGATATTCATGGAACAAATACAACTTGAAATCTTCTCCTGGGAATTTAAATATGCACTATAATCTATATTCCCTTAATAAGAATAAATGAATAAATGTCTGATTTGTCCCTTCATGTGGTTTATCTGAAGACTGTCATTAATAATAGTTCTTCTAATAGGAAGAGAAAAATTAATGACTGAATTTGGGCTTTTGAAATATGCCTAACCTGGTTTAAATGTTGAGAGATAAACTGTTCTTGGACCAACGTTAGAGAAATGTGGAGTTTTAGAGTAGCAGTTTGATCTCAAAAAACTAAAAATAGAGTTGCTCTATCCAGCAGTCCCACTCCTGGGCATATATCCAGACAAAATTATAATTCAAAAAGATACATGTGCCCCATGTTCATAGCAGCACTATTTACAATAGCCAGGACATGGAAACAACCTAAATGTCCACCGACAGATGAATGGATAAAGAAGATGTGGTACATATATACAATGGAATACTACTTAGCCATAAAAAGAGTGAAATAGTGCCATTTGCAGAAACATGGATGGACCTAGAGATTATCATACTAAGTGAAGTATGTCAGACAAAGACAAACATCATACACCACTTATATGTGGAATTTAAAATATGACACAAATGAACTTATCTACAAAACAGAAACAGACATAGATAACCGACTTGTGGTTGCCAAGGGGGGAGGGGGGGGGGGAGGGATGGAGGGGGAGTTTGGGGTTAGCAGATGCAAAATATTATATAGAGAATGGATCAGCAACAAGGTCCTCCTGTGTAGCACAGGGAACTATATTCAATATCCTCTAAAAAACTGTGAAAAAGAATATGAACTGAATATATATATATATATATATATATATATATACATATATATATATATATATATATATATATATATATAAAAAACTGAATCACTTTGCTGTACACCAGAAACTAACACAACATTGTAAATCAACTATACTTCAATAAAATAAATTTTAAAAATAGACTAGCAGCTTGAGGGTAGAGCAAGAAGAGTTTCCTTCTTGAAGCTCTTACCAGCTTCAAGTTGTACAAACACACACCAAAAGGAGCTTATCTTCATGTGCCCTTAATTCTTTCTATGCCTTTTTATTTGCAAAAGCTGAAGAGTTTTATAATCACCCCAACTCTAGCATTAGGCAGGCAAACTTAGTGACATGTTGAGTGAAATGCTACACTGTGTTAATAACGGTTCTGAAAGAAATCAGGAAAGTTAATCATGTGTGGACACAGGGTTAAGAAGCAATATAACAGACTATTAAGCTTAATATAGATATGTGATATAAGCATATGCAGACAGCCATTAACATAAATTCACTTTACAGAAGAGCAGCGCGGCATGCCACTTGGTGGATTTATAATGTATGCGAGGGGCAGGGTGGAGATCGATAGAAGGAAGTGGGTCAGAGCATCCCTATACAGGTCCTGGATCAGATTGATAAAACCCCTGCAAATTATAACCACAGTATTTCTGAATGGTGTTATTGCCTGAGACTTTATTACACAGGCATGTCAAGTGAAGGGATGTAGCAGGGAGTTCTCCCATAGTTGTCAGTGGGTTTGGCGTGAGAAATATCCACCTCTCTTAGCTAGACCTAGCTCCCTTAATGCTCACAATCATTATGCTGCTGCTGAAGAACTTCTATAGATAGGGAAACAGAATATTTAGCTAACTCTAGGGGGGAAATTTGCATAGCTCAATAATTTTAGAGATAGTTATATCTTGACTTTCTTTCCTTTTTCATGACACATCATGATCTAAAAATTACACATGACCATCAAGCAAACTTATTGCAAACACTCAGCATTTAGAAATAAATTATTCTGGGGCTCTGCCCTTAAAACAAACAAATCAATTCTCTCTCTCAGTTTCAGTTAAAGCCTCCAAATAAGACTTTCTGAACTGTTTCTAGAAATTCCTATTTTGTAGATGTTTTATTTTTCTAGTGTACATGACATAACAAATAATTTTTCCTTTAGGGGATTTTAATATTAAGATCTAGAACATGAAAATACCTTCAAGAACAGAAGAAAACTGTTATCAATTTTCTTGGTAGAAAATTTTACTTGGATGGGGTCACAATCTGTTTTCTGTTTCTCCTAATTTTTTGAATTGGGATTCTTTTGAGAAATTCTCTTTTACACTGACATGTTCTTAGACTCGGGTGATCAGAAGAAGAATAAACTGTAAAATTTTAAAGACCATCACCCTCCTATGTTTCTATGGAAAACAAAATGTGTAGTAGGTTTGCTTATCAGCCTCCCTCCCTCCTTCTCTCTCTGTCTCTTTCTCTTCCTTCCTTCCTTCCTTCCTTCCTTCCTTCCTTCCTTCCTTCCTTCCTTTCTTTCTTTCTTTCTTTCTTTCTTTCTTTCTTTCTTTCTTTCTT
>NW_020837993.1:6779990-6781587 GCF_003676395.1 Aethalodelphis obliquidens
TTTCTTTCTTTCTTTCTTTCTTTCTTTCTTTCTTTCTTTCTTTCTTTTCTTTCTCTCTCTCTTTCTTTCCAAAAATCATGAGTGCTTATAACCGGTATTATAGTGTCCTGGAGATAACCAAGATCATTTGTTTTCAGAGAAGTTCCAAGCATCCTAATAATTCCAATTCTTTTCTCTTTTCCTGTCAGCTGCTGTCTCATATTCCACTGCCTCAGCTTTATCCCTTTGCTTATAGTTAATATCTTTGTAAAACATATATTGCCTAGGAAAGACCATCACTGAAAGCTCTTATCATTGTTTTATTTCTTAGGTTAAAATACAAGTGCTGATAGAAACAGAAGGCTGGTAAGGCCAAAGCCAAGCACATGAGAGAAAAAAGAAAGTCAAAGAGAATCCATGGAACAAGGAGGGGAATGAATCATATCCGTTGAACACCATATGTGTCTAAGAAACAGATTTCAACAGGAAAAAAATAGTGACGATGATGCAAACATTCATGATGATGACCATAAGAGAAAGCCAAGCACTTTGCTGTAGTTTATACACATGCTGTGGCACTTAGTCAATCACAACAATAGTCATTATCTCAAATTTACGAATGATG
Organism: Aethalodelphis obliquidens; assembly: GCF_003676395.1. Lineage (NCBI taxonomy): Eukaryota > Metazoa > Chordata > Mammalia > Artiodactyla > Delphinidae > Aethalodelphis > Aethalodelphis obliquidens. The sequence goes on from NW_020837993.1 coordinate 6,780,595, forward strand.
GAAACAAGAAACAGTTTAAGAAACACTCCACTAACACTTTATGCCTTTTCCTTATTTCCACTTTTTCCTAAAATGAATAAAGTGGCACAAATCACAGTTCTAGGCCACATTTAAAACTTCACCTTTCTGGCTGCAAGCAGAGAAGTAAAAGAGAGCAAAAAGCCAGATATGGTGTCCAAGGTGTCGATGAAGATGAAGATAAGCTTCTAATGTAAGGGGCATCTGTCCAGAGAGAAGGTGGGCTTAGCTTCAGGGTGAAGGTTAAAGTTCACCCATCTGTGGAGAGTTTTTAAGTTTGAATATTAAATATGAGTTTTTCATTGATTTTTGGCAAAAGAAGTTATAAATGTGACAGTCTTTGCCTAAAGAGCTAGAGAGTTAAAAAGAAAAATCATTCTCTGATTTGAACTAAATGGAAAATAAATAGCAGAGATTTAAATTGTGTGTAGAAGGGTTTTTCAATTGTACTTGAAGTGTGTGTGTGTGTGTGTGTGTGTGTGTGTGTGTGTGTGTGTGCACCAGGTGGTTAATTAAAGGCAAGAGAAGAGAGTGAATTTAGTACGACTAGAATGAATTTAACAAGACTGCTCATGAATACATTTATTAAAATTTCAAATGGAATTAATTTAGTAGTCTCAAGATTTTTTCCAGAATCTTGGATGTTTCCGCAATATTGTCTCCATAATCTAAGAAATTGGAAGAGAGAATGACTGTTTTGTTTTTTTTTCACTTCTAAGTTTCTTCGAGAAATTTAAATTGCTTAGGACTTTGACTAGTATGCACTAGTAGTAGCATTAAGAATGCTTTATGGCTTCCTCTCTTCATTAATCATTTTTTAAAGGTTTTAAATTCATTAATTAATTTATTGAAGTATAGTTGGTTTATAATGTTGTGTTAGTTTCAGGTGTACAGCAAAGTGATTGAGATATATATATATATATATATATATATATATATATATATATATATATATATTCTTTTTCAGATTCTTTC
>NW_020837993.1:6781687-6802568 GCF_003676395.1 Aethalodelphis obliquidens
GACTTGCACCTTTGGTACTGTAACTTTGTTTTCTATGTCTGTGAGTCTATTTCTGTTTTGCATATAAGTTCATTTGTATCATTTTTTTAAATTAATTTTTATTGGAATATAGTTTCTTTACAATGTTGTGTTCATTTCTTGCTGTACAGCAAAGTGAATCAGTCATAAGTATACATATATCCACTCTTTTTTAGATTTACTTCCCATTTAGGTCACCACAGAGCAGTTAGTAAAGTTCCCTGTGTTATACAGTAGGTTCTCATTAGTTATCTATTTTATACATGGTAGTGTATGTATGTCAGTCCCAATCTCCCAATTCATCCCACCTCCCCTTCCCCCCTTGATAACCATAAGTTAATTCTCTACATCTGTAACTCTCTTTCTGCTTTGCAATTAAGTTCATCTCTACCATTTTTCCAGATTCCATATATGTGATATTATATGATATTTGTTTTTCTCTTTCTGACTTACTTCACTTGGTATGACAATCTCTAGGTCCATCCATGTCTTAGATTCCAAATATAAGTGATATCATATGATATTTATCTTTCTCTGTCTGGCTTACTTCACTTAGCATGATAGTATCGAGGTCCATCCATGTTGCTGCAAATGGCATTATTTCATTCTTTATCAAGCATTGTTAATTTAAAGTGTGCAACGGGATCTTTTCTGAATTCAGTCATGGGCAGGACTAGAAACTGTGGCTGAGAACCATTGGTTTCACGGAGCTGCACCAGGTTCAAGGTAAGGTAGTAAGGAAAGGGTTAATTAAAAGTAGGTTTTCAGTGATTTTGCTGCTGGGCAATGAGTGAGGAATCACCTTGACTACCTCCTTCCAGATTATTGTTGAAAATCACTTTCTTTCACTTTTCTAGCTTTCTCCTGGGTATGCTGGATTTTCTTAATGTGTTTCACTGCTCCTTGATGGTTTTCTTTTCCAAATAATAGTTATATTGCATGTCTCTGGCAACCAGTAAGCAACAAGACACGGAGAAACAATGAACGTTGCCTTCAACTAGTAATTTGAATGTATATCTTCCTTTAAATGAGATCTCCTCAAGGTAAATGAAAGATACATAAATCTTAGAAGTCATTGAGAACCCCACAGTTGTCCCTTCTAACCTTGACAATGAGAAGTATTGGTGAGAGTTATCAGGTTTCCCTGGACCATGTGGAAGGTTAGTGGTATCCTTTAAGAATAGCATAGGAACTCTCTGACCTCAGGTTCTAACATCCTTGTTCCAGGCCATTCACAAGAGTACTACTGGTGTTTTATGGGGAGTGTATTAAGAACATGACCTAAGAGGTCCAGAAGAAATTCTGTCCAGGCAGGTTCACACCACAGTTTGCCATCAGGCCCCTGGCCACTTTTAATTATTTCTTGAAAAGGAGATTACTTAATTTAATTCCCTTTAAGGAGAAAGCCAAGGCAGATTACTTAATTCCCTTTAAGGAGAAAGCTAAGGCAGGGAACCCTCATTCCCTTGTGGAGTCACAGTGAAGGAAACAGTCTGAAATCCTGAGGAAGAGCTGAAACATCAGTATTAACCTATTGACTGTAGCCTGAACTATAAGAGCAACAACAAGGTTCTTGAAATTTGCCATAGTGATGTAACCAAGTAGTGTATTTCCCTACCTGATTATATGTCATTCAGTTGGGGTGAATGAAAGAGAAGGAGAAGGAGAGAGAGAGAGAGAGAGAGAGAGAGAGAGAGAGAGAGAGAATCTTTCCCATATTAAAAAAAATAGCAATTGTGTATAGACTGAGTTGGATTTTTGAAGCTTTTACTGTGATGTCAAATAGCAACATGTGACTTGCATTGCTTTTACATACAAGATCAATAGCCAAGAGACTATGGGGCCAGGCAAATAGAATATAATACACTGTAGAGAGTTATGCCACAACCTGGGGATGTTTCTTGCCAGGAATATGTTAAAATTCTTGAGGAAGTCAGGGAAGTATAAGAGGGTTAAGGTAGTTGCTCAAACAAAAGTATTGCATTCAGTGACCCTCCAGTTATAGAACACAACAGTTCTTAATAACAGAGTAACTATGGCCATAGTTGGAGGAAAACTAAACAGGTTGTTTTACAGGACATAGAGACGTATAGTAATTGCCAAAGGATATCGAACCTAATCTACAACTGTCTTACTGTCATCCTTTCCTTTACTTATGGGAATTGCAATCGTTAAAAAAAAAAAAAAAAAAAAAAGCAGTTCCTTTGGTGCTATTGGAAATTATTGTTACAATTTAATCAAGGCCTGTTTTGGTCCTTTGTGGCCCAGCAATCAATGGGTTAAGTTGGATCACTAACGTGTGTTCCCTGACCCTGGAATGCTTCATCAAATGTACTCATTACTGATTGAGCAAGAGAATGAATAGTTGTGAATTTCGGCTTAAGCGTGGATGGGATTGTGTGTAAGCCCTAACGTGGTCGAGGTATTTAAATTTTGATTTTTGTAATGGGCTCTGACATGTTTCATTTCCTCCGAGGGAACACTCGAGACCTCTGAAAGTAAATGTTGCTAAAAAGTTATCAAGGCAGAATATTAAAATGCCATCAAATGAAAATTTCACTAATGCAATCCGGCTAGAGCTCCAGGTACTGGAGCAAAAAAGGGAGTGTCAAAGGTCCCAGTTCTTTTAGCGAAACATGATTTGTTCCTCTTCACTGACTGCTTCTCCAAATAAATTATTTAAAGTCTTATTTTTTCTTTCTCCTGGGTCTCTTAAAGTTCAGTTATACGGACAGGTGATGTGAGAAGCAGCAGAAGGAGAAAGAGGTGGCCCAGCTAGAAATTCAGGAAAGGGTTCTGTGGTAAGGATCTTCACCTTTGAAACCTGTTTCCTGCATTCCCCAAGAGCTGTCCAGGTGCCTGGTCAGAGGAGAGGATAAGAATCCTCGATTATGATGTTAGGGCTGAGACTGCCCTTATGAAACATATTCAAAATTTTCAATAACATAGCAGGGTGTTAGAATTGTGTGAGGTCATCAAAGAAAGTTTATTTAGTGATGTGTGGAGAACACTAAAGTTTGGGAGAAGACACTATTATTTTTCTTAAAAATTTTATCCAAATATCTTTGCTATTTTTCTTAACAATAAGTTTTAGGTAACTTTTATATATTTATAGATTTGTGGCAGAGAGAAATCAAAATTAAACTCTCTGAATCTCTTCTACACAGATGACCTTTAGTAAAAAATGACTGGCTCTATGAGATCAGTAGTATATCTGAATTTACTCAGCAATGTTTTCTTAGTGAGATTTGTTTTAAACAATGTATCTTTCCTTTATTGTTTATTTTCCGATACATGTATTTACATTCTGAAATAACTACTTACATTGGATATTTCCTGGAGATGGAGAAACATAGATTTCCCTAAACTTCATTAAAAACAGAAGTTTCCCCAAGTGTAAGGGATTCTATTAGCTTATCTTTTGGCTATTGAACAATTTCCTCATTTCTCCTGTTGGCTGGCAGGATTTGTGCCAACCAACGTCAGGTCTTCTATTTAGTCAGCTTGACATCTTCTGTACTGTTGATCTAACCCATAAGGACAAATAAATTACTTTATTGAAACTGTTGTGTGAAATAGCAGGTCTGCCTTTGGGAATCAAATTTCTACTGTGTATTGGTGAAACAGCATAATTTTAAGTATCCAGAATCAACCACTGGTATCTCCCAAGGCTAGAATCTTGAGCTGCTTTTCCATTCCTCTTGGAAAATGAGGCTTTAATAATGTATGGTTTTACACCAAAAGATGATGTATTTTCTTTTTTTTTAGAAAGGAAAAAAAAACCCTGTACTTGCTGATGATATCATCCCATATATAGAAAACCCTAAACAATCCACGAGAAAGGTATTAGAGCTAATACATCAAGTCATCAATACTGCAGTATACAAGATCAACACACAAAAATCAGCTGTATTTCCATACACTAGGAATGAACAATCTGAAAAGGAAATTATGAAAATAATTCCATGAAAAATAGCAGTGAAGGAATAAATTATTGAGGAATAAATTTACCTTAAAGGGTGCAAGACTGTACACTGAAAACTACAAACATTGCTTAATAAAATTAAGAGCTAGATAAATGGAAAGACATCCTGTGTTCATGGATAGAAAGACTTAATAATGTATTCATGGAGAGAAACAAGGAAGAATTAAATAAGCAACAGAAACAAGACCAAACAAATTCGTTGTACAGTACAAATGGGAGTAATATATCTATTAACAGAAACAAAAAAACATGAGTGAAACAAAAATCAAAGGTAAAGTTTCTATAAATGAAGCTACCACACAATCTAAAATACTGGATAGCAAGAAACACCACATGCAACATTTCAAGCCACAGGAAATTGGGGGAAAAAAAATCACATTTATAAAACAGGATTTACATTCATGCTATATACAGGCAAGGAAATATGACCCAGCAGAAATGTGGGCAATGGGCATGAAGACATCACTAACAGAGTATAAACCCTGAATGGATTTAAACACACGTATTCACAACCTCACAAGTAGTCTGCAAAATAAAAATTAAACAAAACTCAATTTTCACCGCACAGCTTGGAAAATATATATAAAAAAAAAAAAACCCAAAACACTATTAGTGAAGATGTATGGAAACAAGTATTCTCATATATTGTTTACCAATGGTATTACAGCCTGTTATTATGTTCATGAAACTTAAAAGACATGTATACTTTGATCATGCAAAAAGATATGAACAAACTGGACCACAGTTTATTACAGGTGAAAACCAGAAAAAACCTAAAGGTTCAAATATCCTCAACAGTAAATTAGTTAAGTAAATTATGGTATTTCCACATATTGTAATACTAGACAGCCACTTAGATGAAGTTTCTGTTTACTTTCTAAGGATACAAATAGAAAGAGAAATCATAAAAGTAGTAATATATTAGACTATATAAAATTTTATGTACAATTTAAAAAATTCTAGTGAAAAGAAAAATACTTATTACCATATGTGAAAGATAGTTTGAGACAATACATTAAAAAATTAATGTTCACGTTAAAAAAAACCCACTGGGACTGGACTGGTGATGCAGTGGTTAAGACTCTGCACTTCCACTGCAGGGGGCATGGGTTTGATCCCTGGTTGGGGAACTAAGATGCCACATGCTGTGCAGCACAGCCAAAAAAGAAAAAAAAAAACCCGGAAAACAAAAAAATAGGGACTTCCCTGGTGGTCCAGTAGTAAAGAATCCACCTTCCAATGCAGGGCATGTGGGTTTGAACCCTGGTCAGGGAACTAAATCCCACATGCTGCGTGGTCATAACTACTGGGCCCATGCACCTCAACTAGAGAGCCCGTGTGCTGCAAACTGCAGAGCCCACACTCTCTGGAGCCCATGCACCACAGTTAGAGAGAGAAAACCCACACACCACAATGAAAGATCCTGCATGCCACAACTAAGACTGGACACAGTCAAATATTAAAAAAAAAAAAAAGAAAAACAAAACAAAATTAAGACACAAATAGAGAAATGGATATAAATGAGGGACATTTTACAAAAGGATAAAGACAATAACAAAATTTGGGGAAAGTATTCAACTCATTTTCATAATAAAAAAATAACCTTAGGCTATAATCTTTCACCAAATAATAAGCTAAACATTTTCACCAAACTACCAAATGCTACGATGATGCAATTAAACCCATGCATCTGGTCATTGCTAGAGTCACTAGAACAGAAAACTCTCAGAGCCCAGTATTTTCTTTTTTCAAAAAAATATTTTATTGACATATGGTTGATTCACAATTTTGTGTTAATTTCTGCTGTAGAACAAAGTGATTCAGTCATATATATATATATATATCTATATATATCTTTTTCATATTTTTTTCCATTTTGGTTTATAACAGGATATTGAATATAGTTCCCTGTGCTATACAGTAAGACTTTGTTGTTGATTCATTCTATATAATAGTTTGCGTCTGCTAATCTCAAACTCCCACTCTATCTCTTCCCCACCTCCACTCCCCCTTGGCAATCACAAATCTGTTCTCTATGCCAGTGAGTCTGTTTCTCTTTCATAGATAAGTTCATTTATGTCATATTTTAAATTGCACATATAAGTGATATCATATGGTCTTTGTCTTTGACTTACTTCGCTTAGTATGATAATCTCTAGATCCAACCATGTTACTGCAAATGGCATTATTTCATTCTTTTTTATGGCTGAGTAGTAGTCCATTGTATAGATGTACAAAGCATGATGTATTTTCATGGTTAGGAGTGTAATCTCTGTCTTCAGATGGTCTGGATTTATTTCCCAGCTCATCTATTTTTAGGACCCTGAGCAAGATGGTGAATCTCTAAGTTTCATGTCCTGCAAAATGGTAGTAATAGCACTGACTTCATTAGTTTGTTGTGAGAATTAAATGAGATACATATAAAATGCTTAGCACAGTGGTGGGTATATAGTAAGCCACTTAATAAATGTCAACTGTTATTGGAGTTCATTTCATAATATCTGAAGAGAAGATGTCATAAATGAAATTTCACATTTCTGGGAAGTTCTATGTAAAATTCCAAGTAAAGACCTCAATGACATTTTTGCAATCCCAAATAAAAGGCTTTCACAGGAGAAAAGAAAGTAAATTTCTGCGGAAATCTTCAGACATAAGTAATCCATTCATGATGACTTCAGATGCACCATAGAAAAGGCAGAAGAATTTATGTCATTGTGGTTAATAATTTTGAGATGACACATTGCCAAAGAGGTTAGGTAGCCAAGACTGAGATAATAGATCTCCAGATATGCACCTTGCACTGTGTTTTCAGATAAGAGGATTTTATCTTTGAGATAATTGCTCAGGCAACTAAAGAATACAAATGACCAGTCTCACAGTAGCCAAGGCAAACAGCATCTTTTACTCAACTTTTGAGAAAATTCTCTAAAAACTTCAGTCTGAAGTAATTAATCAAACATGTTATGGTTTTAAGAATCTCTGGGAAATCCTAAGACTATTATCATGGTACAGAATCCATACATTTGCTACTTTAAAAATGACTTTAGGGGGATGAGGGGAAGAAGGCAGAAGAGTAAGATGTGGAGATCACCTTCCTCCCCACAGATACACCAGAAATACATCTACACGTGGAACAACTCCTACAGAACACCTACTGAACGCTGGCAGAAGATCTCAGACCTCCCAAAAGGCAAGAAACTCCCCCACGTACCTGGGTAGGGCAAAAGAAAAAAGAATAAACAGAGACAAAAGAATAGGGACAGGACCTGCACCAGTGGGAGGGAGCTGTGAAGGAGGAAAGGTTTCCACACACTAGGAAGCCCCTTCACGGGCAGAGACTGTGGGTGGCGGAGGGGGGAAGCTTCGGAGCCGCAGAGGAGAGTGCAGCAACAGGGGTGCAGAGGGCAAAGCAGGGAGATTCCCGCACAGAGGATCGGTGCCAACTGGCACTTACCAGCCCGAGAGGCTTGTCTGCTCACCCGCCGGGGCGGTTGGGGCTGGGAGCTGAGACTCGGGCTTCGGTGGGAGCGCAGGGAGAGGACTGGGGTTGGCGGTGTGAACACAGCCTGCAGGGGCTTAGTGCACCAATGGCTAGCCGGGAGGGAGTCCAGGGAAAAGTATGGACCTGCCAAAGAGGCAAGAGACTTTTTCTTCCCTCTTTGTTTCCTGGTGTGCAATGAGAGGGGATTAAGAGCACTGCTTAAAGGAGCTCCAGAGACGGGCGCGAGCCGCGGCTAAAAGCACGGACCACAGAGACGGGCATGAGACACTAATGCTGCTGCTGCTGGCACCAAGAAACCTGTGTGCGAGCACAGGTCACTATCCACACCCCCCTTCCGAGGAGGCTGTGCAGCCCACCACTGCCAGGGTCCCGGGATCCAGGGACAACTTCCCTGGGAGAACGCACGACGCGCCTCTGGCTGGTGCAACGTCAATGCTGGTCTCTGCTGCCGCAGGCTCGCCTGGCATCCGCACCCCTCCGTCCCGACAGCCTGAGTGAGCCAGAGCCCCCGAATCAGTGGCAACTTTAACCCCGTCCTGTCTGAGTGAAGAACAGATGCCCTCCGGCGACCTACACGCAGAGGCGGGGCCAAATCCAAAGCTGAGCCCCTGGGAGCTGTGACAACAAAGTAGAGAAAGGGAAATCTCTCCCAGCAGCCTCAGAAGCAGCAGATTAAAGCTCCACAATCAACTTGATGTACCCTGCATCTGTGGAATACCTGAATAGACAACGAATCATCCCAAATTGAGGAGGTGGACTTTGAAAGCAATATTTATGATTTTTTTCCCCTTTTCCTCTTTTTGTGAGTGTGTATGTGTATGCTTCTGTGTGAGATTTTGTCTGTATAGCTTTGCTTCCACCATTTGTCCTAGGGTTCTATCCATCTGCTTTTTATAATTTTTTTTGTAATAATTTTTTTTATGTTAATAATTTTATTATATTTTATCTTGCTTTATTTTATTTTACTTTATCTTCTTTTTTCTTTTTTTTCCTTCCTGTCCTCCTTCCTTCCTTCCTTCCTCCCTCCTACTCCTCTTTCTTTCTTTCTTTCTACCTCTACTAATTCTTTCTTTCTACTTTTTCTCCCTTTTATTCTGAGCCCTGTGGATGAAAGGCTCTTGGTGCTGCAGCCAGGAGTCAGTGCTGTGCCTCTGAGGTGGGAGAACAAACTGCAGGACACAGGTCCACAAGAGACCTCCCAGCTCCACATAATATCAAACAGCAAAAATCTCCCAGAGATCTCCATCTCAACACCAGCACCCAGCTTCACTCAAAGACCAGCAAGCTACAATGCTGGACACCCTATGCCAAACAACTAGCAAGACAGGAACACAACCCCACCCATTAGCAGAGAGGCTGTCTAAAATCATAATAAGTCCACAGACACCCCAAAACATACCACCAGACGTTGAATTGCCCACCAGAAAGACAAGATCCAGCCTCATCCACCAGAACACAGGCACTAGTCCCCTCCACCAGGAAGCCTACACAACTCACTGAACCAACCTTAGCCACTGGGGACAGACACCAAAAACAATGGGAACTACGAACCTGCACCTGCAAAAAGGAGACCCCAAACACAGTAAGATAAGTAAAATGAGAAGACAGAAAAACACACAGCAGGTGAAGCAGCAAGATAAAAACCCACCAGACCTAGCAAAGGAAGAGGAAATAGGCAGTCTACCTGAAAAAGAATTCAGAATAATGATAGTAAAGATGATCCAAAATTGTGGAAATAGAATAGACAAAATGCAAGAAACAGTTAACAAAGACCTAGAAGAACTAAAGATAAAACAAACAAAGATGAAAAGCACAGTAAATGAAATTAAAAATACTCCAGATGGGATCAATAGCAGAATAACTGAGGCAGAAGAACGGATAAGTGACCTGGAAAATAAAATAGTGGAAATAACTACTACAGAGCAGAATAAAGAAAAAAGAGTGAAAAGAACTGAGGACAGTCTCAGAGACCTCTGGGACAACATTAAACACACCAACATTCGAATTATAGGGGATCCAGAAGAAGAAGAGAAAAAAAAAAAAAGGGACTGAGAAAATATTTGAAGAGATTATGGTTGAAAACTTCCCTAATATGGGAAAGGAAATAGTTAATCAAGTCCAGGAAGCACAGAGAGTCCCATACAGGATAAATCCAAGGAGAAATACGCCAAGACACATATTAATCAAACTGTCAAAAATTAAATGCGAAGAAAACATATTAAAAGCAGCAAGGGAAAAACAACAAATAACACACAAAGGAATCCCCATAAGGTAACAGCTGATCTTTCAGCAGAAACTCTGCAAGCCAGAAGGGAGTGGCAGAGCATATTTAAAGTGATGAAGGAGAAAAACCTGCAACCAAGACTACTCTACCCAGCAAGGATCTCATTCAGATTTGATGGAGAAATTAAAACCTTTACAGATAAGAAAAAGCTGAGAGAGTTCAGCACCACCAAACCAGCTTTACAAGAAATGCTAAAGGAACTTCTCTAGGCAAGAAACACAAGAGAAGGAAAAGACCTACAATAAAGAACCCAAAACAATTAAGAAACTGGCAATAGGAACATACATATCAATGCTTACATTGAATGTAAATGGACTGAATGCTCCCACCAAAAGACAGATTGGCTGAATGGATACAAAACAAGACCCATATAAACGCTGTCTACAAGAGACCCACTTCAGACCTAGAGACACATACAGACTGAAAGTAAGGGGATGGAAAAAGATATTCCATGCAAATGGAAACCAAAAGAAAGCTGGAGTAGCAATTCTCATATCAGACAAAATAGACTTTAAAATAAAGACTATTAGAAGAGACAAAGAAGGGCACTACATAAGGATCAAGCGATCGATCCAAGAAGAAGATATAACAATTGTACATATTTATGCACCCAACATAGGAGCACCTCAATACATAAGGCAAATACTAACAGCCATAAAAGGGGAAATCAACAGTAACACATTCATTGTAGGGGACTTTAACACCCCCTTTCACCAATGGACAGATCATCCAAAATGAAAATAAATAAGGAAACACAAGCTTTAAATGATACATTAAATAAGATGGACTTAATTGATATTTATCAGACGTTCCATCCAAAAACAGCAGAATACAAATTTTTCTCAAGTGCTCATGGAACATTCTCCAGGATAGATCATATCTTGGGACACAAATCAAGCCTTGGTAAATTTAAGAAAATTGAAATTGTATCAAGTATCTTTTCCACCACAACACTATGAGACTAGATATCAATTACAGGAAAAGATCTGTAAAAAATACAAACACATGGAGGCTAAACAATACACTACTTAATAACGAAGTGATCACTGAAGAAATCAAAGAGGAAATCAAAAAATACCTAGAAACAAATGACAATGAAAACACGACCACCCAAAACCTATGGGATGCAGCAAAAGGAGTTCTAAGAGGGAAGTTTATAGCAATATAATCCTACCTTAAGAAACAAGAAACATCTCGAATAAACAACCTAACCTTGCACCTAAAGCAATTAGGAAAAGAAGAACAAAAAACCCCAAAGTTAGCAGAAGGAAAGAAATCATAAAAATCAGAACAGAAATAAATGAAAAAGAAATGAAGGAAACAATAGCAAAGACCAATAAAACTCAAAGCTAGTTCTTTGAGAAAATAAACAAAATAGATAAACCACTAGCCAGACTCATCAAGAAAAAAAGGGAGAAGACTCAAATCAATAGAATTAGAAATGAAAAATAAGTAACAACTGACACTGCAGAAATGCAAAAGATCATGAGAGATTACTACAATCAACTCTATGCCAATAAAATGGACAACCTGGAAGAAATGGACAAATTCTTAGAAATGCGCAACCTGCCAAGACTGAATCAGGAAGAAATAGAAAATATGAACTGACCAATCACAAGCAGTGAAATTGAAACTGTGATTAAAAATCTTCCAACAAACAAAACCCAGAACCAGATGGCTTCACAGGCAAATTCTATCAAACATTTAGAGAAGAGCTAACACCTATCCTTCTCAAACTCTTCCAAAATATAGCAGAGGGAGGAACACTCCCAAACTCATTCTACGAGGCCACCATCACCTTGATACCAAAACCAGACAAGGATGTCACAAAGAAAGAAAACTACAGGCCAATATCACTGATGAACATAGATGCAAAAATCCTCAATAAAATACTAGCAAACAGAATCCAAGAGCCCATTAAAAGGATCATACACCATGATCAAGTGTGATTTATCCCAGGGATGCAAGGATTCTTCAATATGCGCAACTCAATCAATGTGATAAACCATATTAACAAATTGAAGGAGAAAAACCATATGATCATCTCAATAGATTCAGAGAAAGCTTTCAACAAAATTCAACACCAATTTATGATAAAAACCCTGCAGAAAGTAGGCATAGAGGGAACTTTCCTCAACATAATAAAGGTCATATATGACAAGCCCACAGCCAACATCATCCTCAAAGGTGAAAAACTGAAAGCATTTCCACAAAGAACAGGAATGAGACAAGGTTGCCCACTCTCACCATTCTTATTCAACATAGTTTTGGAAGTTTTAGCCACAGCAATCAGAGAAGAAAAGGAAATAAAAGGAATCCAAAATGGAAAAGAAGAAGTAAAGCTGTCACTGTTTGCAGATGACATGATACTATACATAGAGAATCCTAAACATGCTACCAGAAAACTACTAGAGCTAATCAATGAATTTGGTAAAGGAGTGGGATACAAAATTAATGTACAGAAATCTCTGGCATTCCTATACACTAATGATGAAAAATCTGAAATTGAAATCAAGAAAACACTCCCATTTACCACTGCAACTAAAAGAATAAAATATCTAGGAATAAACCTACCTAAGGAGACAAAAGACCTGTATGAAGAAAATTATAAGACACTGATGAAAGAAATTAAAGATGATACAAATAGATGGAGAAATATATCATGTTATTGGATTGGAAGAATCAACATTGTGAAAATGACTCTACTACCCAAAGCAATCTACAGATTCAATGCAACCCCTGTCAAACTACCACTGGCATTTTTCACATAACTAGAACAAATAAATTCACAATTTGTATGGAAACACAAAAGACCCCGAATATCCAAAGCAATCTTGAGAATGCAAAACGGAGCTGGAGGAATCAGACTCCCTGACGTCAGGCTATACTACAAAGCTACAGTCATCAAGACAGTATGGGACTGGCACAAAAACAGAAAGATAGATCAATGGAACAGGATAGAAAGCCCAGAGATAAAGCCACGCACATATGGTCACCTTATCTTTGATAAAGGAGGCAGGAATGTACAGTGGAGAAAGGACAGCCTCTTCAATAATTGGCGCTGGGAAAACTGGACAGGTACATATAAAAGTTTGAGACTAGATCACTCCCTAACACCATACACAAAAATAAGCTCAAAATGGATTAAAGCCCTAAATATAAGGCCAGAAACTATCAAACTCTTAGAGGAAAACATAAGCAGAACACTCTACGTCATAAATCACAGCAAGATCCTTTTTGACCCACCTCCTAGAGAAATGGAAATAAAAAAAACAAAAAATAAACAAATGGGATCTAATGAATCTTCAAAGCTTTTGCACAGCAAAGAAAACCATAAACAAGACCAAAAGACAACCCTCAGAATGGGAGAAAATATTTGCAAATGAAGCAACGGACAAAGGATTAATCTCCAAAATTTATAAGCAGCTCATGCAGCTCAATAACAAAAAAACAAACAACTCAATCCAAAAATGGGCAGAAGATCTAAATAGACATTTCTCCAAAGAAGATATACAGACTGCCAACAAACACATGAAAGAATGCTCAACATCATTAATCATTAGAGAAATGCAAATCAAAACTACAATGAGATATCATCTCACACCAGTCAGAATGGCCATCATCAAAAAACCTAGAAACAATAAATGCTGGAGAGGGTGTGGAGAAAAGGGAACACTCTTGCACTGCTGGTGGGAATGTGAATTGGTACAGCTACTATGGAGAACAGTGTGGAGGTTCCTTAAAAAACTACAAATAGAACTACCATATGACCCAGCAATCCCACTACTGGGCATATACCCTGAGAAAACCATCATTCAAAAAGAGTCATGTACCAAAATGTTCATTGCAATTCTATTTACAATAGCCTGGAGATGGAAACAACCTAAGGGTCCATCATCGGATGAATGGATAAAGAAGATGTGGCACATATATTCAATGGAATATTACTCAGCCATAAAAAGAAACGAAATTGAGTTATTTGTAATGAGGTGGATAGACCTAGAGTCTGTCATACAGAGTGAAGTCAGAAAGAGAAAGACAAATACCGTATGCTAACACATATATATGGAATTTAAGAAAAAAAATGTCATGAAGAACATAGGGATAAGACAGGAATAAAGACACAGACCTACTAGAGAATGGACTTGAGGACATGGGGAGGGGGAAGGGTAAGCTGTGACAAAGCGAGAGAGAAGCATGGACATATATACACTACCAAACATAAGGTAGATAGCTAGTGGGAAGCAGCCGCATAGCACAGGGAGATCATCTCGATGCTTTGTGACCACCTGGAGGGGTGGGATGGGGAGGGTAGGAGGGAGAGAGACACAAGAGGGAAAAGATATGGGAACATATGTATATGTATAACTGATTCACTTTGTTATAAAGCAGAAAGTAACACACCATTTTAAAGCAATTATACTCCAATAAAGATGTAAAAAAAAAAAAAAAATCAAACTGGTCCTAAAATAATACAATCCTTTGGAATAAAAGAAAGAATAAAATAAAATTTAAAAATAACCATTAAAAAACTTTAACCTAAGTCTCTCTACTTACATTTTATTTTTACAGAAAACCAGTTATTTAAATATATCTGGCCAAATAATTGTGTTAATTAGATATCCTTTCAATGAGTACTTATTGAACATCTACCACATTGCATCATCGAAGCTCATGAAGATTTCTACTTTGTGTTTTACTCTATGTGCCTGAGAGTAATTTGTGGAATTACCTTTAAAATGACCTCTCATGTCCACTGTTCAATAATGCAGTCATTGCCTCATAATGAGGATTTGTTACATGTATAGGTCAATTTAGCACTTATTACGTCCTTGTATCACTGACTTAATTGTCAGAAAACATGAAGATTTTTAAATATTTACTTGAATTTCATGGTAATCCCTCTAGCAATTCTTTCCTAAATAGCTTGAAGAGAGCATTTTCATTTCTCTACTTAGATTCAAAATGGAAAAGAAATAAGAGAGAAGTGAGGCAGTGGACATGGATTTTCCAGAGCCTTCTGGCATCTAGTCAAAAACATAAAATACTGAATGCTGTCCCACTAGTCAGCTACTGAACGTTCTTGAGGGCTCATTAAATGAGGTATCCTGTAAGAATAGTCACCTCTAACTTAGTTACTTTTAAAGAGTCAGAATGTTTCTCAGGTCAAGATTTGATGGGAACATGACTGTTGGTATTAACATATCTAAAGGAAATCTGTCATTGAGAATGTTGGTAGCCCTGAAAACCAAGGGAAAAAGCAAGTTAGAGAAGGAATCTTTGAAAGCAGTACTGAAAAGGACGTACCCAGGCTCTCGAAAATAAGTGTCAATACAGAGGCAACAGTATCAAATTGTGTGACATCAGCCATTATGATCAAATAGCTAACTCCTCTTGTTCTAATCCCATGATCTCCAGGCAATATGCCTCTGATTAAAGCTTCCTGTGTAAAATTGTCCACTCAGATAGACTATTTAAATTCTACTTGATAGTTATCAGTCTTTCTGTTAATTTACAAATTGTCTTCCTGGTTTTATCCACCAGTATTTTATGCATTCTTTTACCATAACTTAGTACCCTGGAGTCCAGGTACCCCTGAGCATGCTAAGAAAATTGAATTGTCATGATTATAAAGCTGATAAATAGACTTTGAACTGGGTGGCCATATTAGAATACTGTAACTGATTGCAACCTAGCCACTGTTCCTCTGAACCAATAAATGAAGTTTCTGATACACCTCATTTGTAGTATATAATAGCAGCATTGCCAAATAGACAGCAATGTCCATTAGTTATTAATTCCAATTAGTATATAAAGGATAAACTTTGGCCTTAATCGTTATATCATTTTTATTATAATTATTATTTTTATTAAGCATGGGGGGTTTGGGTAGTGTATGTATATATATATACATATATATATGTGTGTGTGTATGTATATATATGTATATATATATATATATAGAGAGAGAGAGGGAGAGAGAGAGAGAGAGAGAGAGAGAGCGAGCGAGAGAGAGAGCGAGAGAGAGAGATTTGTGGCATTGAATTAAATAACCTGAGAATTCATTTTGGTGTCCTGACATTCTGGCTCTTGCTAAGAACTAAAGGAAAATGTTTGCAGAACAGTATTTTTTAAAGGAGTATCTCAGATGGATATAGGACAAGTTAAATTTCTTCTCTATGAGGGTAGCTTTTCTTGTTGGGTTTAGCAGATTATTTTTCTTCCAATTTTATGATAACAGACTCTTCACCTCCAAGATAAAACTTCCAGGAAAACTGGAACAAATGAAAAAAAAATCTTTAGCTTGTGAGAAATCATGTATTCTGTGACATGGATATTTTGCTGTGCTGATTGTCTATAGCTATTTAGAATCTCATCAGATTTCTTGGGGCAAAAGAAAGTACACTAAGAGGCATTTGTTTGATTAAATATCAAAATGTATAGGCATCTAATATACTTTTCTGGGTAGGAAGAAGTATAGTCCTGAGTCAGCAATGGTTGGGTAAATGAAATTGCTGAAGAGAAAAATCTTTCTGAATAGCAAGAAATAGAAACAGTATAGAAGTAGGTGAACTTCAGTAGTTCACAGGTTGGGTTTAGATAATCCCTTCCAAGTTCAAATTCTTATCTGAATTGCTTCAATTAAAGGTCTGGTATGGGAATTTTGCACAGTATTCTGTATTTCCTTATTCTGAGGAAAAAATACCAGAGCAGCATTTTCTGTTATATTCTAATATTTCCAAATGATGTGAACCCAGGAATATAGAATTCAGTGAATCAATTACATTTTAAGGAGTATTTATTTAAGATTCTTACTCACATTGAGTTTAATTTGGGACTTAGAGTATGTAAGATGAAATCATCTTTCTTCCAAACCAACATTCATTACTGCACATTTTCCCTTTTTTCCTAATAGACAATAATATTTAACCTTCTATCAAATATTTTAATGGACTTGATAAATTCTACAGTATGTTTATTTTTTAAAAATGTGCTACTGATTTTTTCTATTTTTATGAAAGCTTGATTATTACAGTATCCTTTTGCATAGTTTACATGTTGTGCTTCCATCATTGGTTGAGTTAAATTGTGAACCCAGAGCAAAAGATCTATGCAAAAATCATGTCAGTCAGTTTCATAAATGGCAAGTATTCTTTAATTTTATTAAGTATAAGAACATTAATCCTTAGTGATATGGACTTTTTTATACATCACAGGATTTTATCAATCTAATACTGCTTTCATTTTCTACCATTGTATTATTATTCCCCTGTCTTCTAATCTCATGGGGGTCCTCTCCCGAACATAACAAGTAATTTGCTTCTTTTTATAAAAAAAAAATGTTTTTCATGGAAAAACATTTTATTTTAAATATAGCAGTGTGTACATGTCATTTACCTTCTGGGATAACCTAATTATATATAAGTATTTTCAATGTTAGTTTTATTTGGTTTCATTTTCTATTTCTTTTAAAAATTTTCCAAAGACAGGTTTAATAAAGTGTAATCTGCATACAGCAAAATTTATGCTTTTTAAGGCTTACAGTTCCATTGAAGTTCATAAACTTTGAAAAATGTATACAGTCATGTAACCACTAAAACAATCAACATTTTTTTGATTATTATTTTTTTATTGCATAAAATTGATATACAATATTATAATAATTTCAGGTGTACAACTCAATGATTTGCTATTTGCATGTATTGCAAAATGATCACTGTGATAAGTCTAGGCAACATCTGTCACCATACATAATTACAGAATTTTTTTTTCTTCTGATGAGAATTTTGAAAATCTCCTTTCTTACTTAGCAGCTTTCAAATATATGATATAGTATTATTAACTATACTTGCCATGCTGTACATTACATCCCAATGACTTATTTATTACATAACTGGAACTGTGCACCTTTTGACTTCCTTCACCCATTCAACCCACCTTCCATCCCCTGACTCTGGCAATTACCAGTCTGCTTGTTTTCTGTATATATGAGCATGTTTTTTTGTTTGTTTTGTTTTTTAAGATTCCACATATAAGTGAGATCATATGTTGTCTTTCTCTGTGACATATTTCACTTAGCAAACTGCCCTAAAGAACAATCTGTGTTGTGACAAATGGCAAGATTTGATTCTTTTTTATGGTTGAATACTATTCATATATATATATATATATATATATATATATATATATATATATATGTGTATATCCACACACACATATATCTGTATATATATGTGTGTGTGTTAGTGATGGTGTTTTCTTCAGCTAAATACCCAGAAGTGATTTTTCTGGATGATATGGTAGTTCTATTTTTTTTATTTTTTGAGGAACCTCTATACTGACTGTACCAATTCACATTCCCACCAACTCCTTTGCAGGAGAGTTCCCTTTTCTCCATATCATCACCAACACTTGTTATCTCTTGTCTTTTTGATAACCATTTTAACAGGTGTGAAGTGATACCGCATTGTGGTTTTGATTTTCATTTCCCTGATGATTATTGATGTTGAGCATTTTTTCATGTACTTGTTGGCCATCTGTATGTGTTCTTTGGAAAAAACATATCTATTTAGATCCTCTGCCAATTTTTTAAATCAGACTTTTTCCTAGTGAGTTGTATGAGTTCTTTGTATATTTTGGATATTAACTTCTAATCGTATGTATGATTTTCAGATATTTTCTCCCATTCAGTGGGCTGCCTTTTCATTTTATTGATGGTTTCTTTGGATGCACAGAAGCTTTTGAGTTTGATGAATCCCACTTGTTTATTTTTCCTTTTGTTGTCTTTGCTTTTGGTGTCAAATCCAAAAACTCATCACTGAGACTGATGTCAAGCAGTTTACTGCCTGTGTTTTCTTCTAGGAGTTCTATGGTTTTAAGTATTACATTCAAATCTTTAATAAATTTTCAGTTGATTTTTATATGGTATAAAATAGTGGTCTAATTTCATTCTTTTGCATGTGGCTGTCCAGTTTTTCCAATGCCATTTATCAAAGAGATTGTTCTTTCCCCATTGTATATTTTTGGACCCTTTGTCATAAATTAATTGACCATTTTTGCATGTGCTTCTTTCTGGGCTCTCTATTCTGTTCCATTGATCTGTCTGTTTTTATGCCAGTATGATGTGTTTTAACTAATATAATTTGAAATCAGGGAACATGTTGCCTCCAGTTTTGTTCTTCTTTCTCAAGACTGCTTTGGCTGTTCAGGATTTTTGTGGTTCCCTACACTTTAGAATTGTTTGTTCTATTTCTATTAAAAAATGCCTTGGAATTTTGATAGTAATTACACTAAATCTGTATATTTCTGTGAGTAGTATGGACATTTTAACAATATTAATTCTTCCAATCTATGAGCAGAAAATATCTTTCTATTTATTTGTGTCTTCATCTTATTTCATCAATGTCTTATAGTTTTCAGTGTACAGGTTTTTCACCTCTTTGGTTAAATTAATTGCTAAGTGTATATTCTTTTTAACACAGAAGTTTGTGACTAGGAATATGGTCTATCCTTCCATCCTGCTGAGAATTGCATGTGTACTTGAAAATAATCTGTATCAAAAAATGTATCCAGGAACCTTCAAGATGGTGGAGGAGTAAGGCGTGAAGATCACCTTCCTCCCAACAAATACATCAAAAATACATCTACATGTAGAACAACTGCTACAGAACACCTACTGAATGTTGGCAGAAGACCTCAGACTTCCCCAAATGCAAGAAACTACCCATGTACCTGGGTAGGGCAAAATAAAAAAGAAAAAGAGACAAAAGAATAGGGACAGGACCTACACCTCTTGTAGGGAGCTGTGAAGAAGGAAAAGTTTCCACACACTAGAAAGCCCCTTCTCTGGCAGAGACTGGGGGTGGGTGGGTGGTGAAGCTTCAGAGCCATGGAGGAGAGCACAGCAACAGGGGTGCAGAGGGCAAAGTGGAGAGATTCCTGCACAGAGGATCAGTGCCGACCAGCACTCACCAACCTAAGAGGCTTGTCTGCTCACCTGCCAGGGTGGGTGGTGGCTGGAAGCTGAGGCTCAAGTTTCGGAGTTCAGAACCCAGGAAGAGGACTGGGGTTGGCTGCATGAACAGAGCCTGAAGGGGGCTAGTTTGCCAGAGCTAGACGGGAGGGAGTCCGGGAAAAAGTCTGTACCTGCCTAAGAGGCAAGAGACCATTGTTTCGGGGTGCATGAAGAGAGGGGATTCCTTCCCTGTCTGCACACAGAAAGCAAAGAACTGTCTAAATGATCTTGAGAGAAAGGTGGGAGCTGCTGCTATCAGCATGGACACCAGAGATGGGCAAGAAACACTAACGTTGCTGCTGCAGCCACCAAGAATCCTGTGTGCAAACACAGGTCACTAACTCCACCCCCTCCCAAGAGTCTGTGCAGCCTGCCACTGCCAGGGTCCTGTGACCCATGGACAACTGCCCTGGAAGAACACATGGTGTACGTCAAGCTGTGGCAATGTCATGCTGGCCTCTGCCTCTGCAAGCTCACCCCACATTCTGTACCCCTCCCTCCGCCTGAGCCTGAGTGAGCCAGAGTCCCCTAATCAGCTGCACCTTTACCCCCGCCTGGGTGAAGAAGAGACACAACAGGATGACCTACACGCAGAGGCAGGACCAAATCCAAAGCTGAACCCCAAGAGCTGTGTGAACAAAGAAGAGAAAGGGAAATTTAGCTGTGCAGCTTCAGGAGAAGTGGATTAAATCTCCACAGTCAACTTGATGTACCCTGCATCTGTGGATTACCTGAATAGACAACGAATCTTCCCAAAATTGAGGTGGTAGACTTTGGGAGCAATTGTAACTTGGAGTTTGCCGTATGCAACTAACTAGTTTCTGATTTTAATGTTTATCTTAGTTTACTTTTTAATGCTTGTAATCATTGGTGGATTTGTTTATTAATTTGGTTGCTCTTTTCTTTTTTTAATTAGTTTTTTAATTTAATAATTAAAAAAATTATTTTAACAAGTTTATTTCCTTCCTTCCTTTCCTTCCTTCTTTCTTTCTCTCTCTCTCTTTCCATCCTTCCTTCCTTCCTTCTTTCTTTCTTTCTTTCTTTCTTTCTTTCTTTCTTTCTTTCTTTCTTTCTTTC
>NW_020837993.1:6802578-6810821 GCF_003676395.1 Aethalodelphis obliquidens
TTCTTTCTTTCTTTCTTTCTTTCTTTCTTTCTTTCTTTCTTTCTTTCCTCTATTTTCTTTTGAGCTGTGCGGCTGACAGTGTCTGGGTGCTCTGGCTGTGTGTCAGGCCTGAGCCTCTGAGGAGGGACAACAAAGTTCAGGACATTGGACCACCAGAGACCTCCCAGCTGTCTGTAATATCAATTAGTGAGAGCTCTCCCAGAGAGCTCTGTTTCAATGCTAAGACCCAGATCCACTCAACTACCAACAAGGTCCAGTGCTGGACACCCCATGCCAAACAACTAGGAAGACAGGAACACAACCTCACCCATTAACAGAGAAGCTGTCTAAAATCATAATAAGGTCACAGACCCAAAAACACACCACAAGATGTGGTCCTGCCCAGCAGATATACAAGATCCAAGCCACCTACAAGAACACAGGCATCAGTAACCTCCACCAGGAAGCCTACACAACTGACCGAACTAAACTTATTGCCTGGGGGTACACATCAAAGCAACAGGGCCTATGGATCTGTAGCCTGAGAAAGTGAGACACCAAACACAGTAAGTTAAGCAAAATGAGAAGACAGAGAAATACACAGCTGATGAAGGAGCAAGGCAAAAACCCACCAGACCAAACAAAGGAAGAGAAAATAAGCAGGCTACCTGGAAAAGAATTCAGAGTAATGATAGTAAAGATGATCCAAAATGTTGGAAATAGAATAGAGAAAATAAAATAAATGTTTAATGAGGACCTAGAAGAACTAAAGAGCAAACAAACAGTGATGAGCCACACAATAAGTGAAAGTAAAAATTCTCTAGAAGGAATCAATAGCAGAATAACTGAGGCAGAAGAACAGATAAGTGACCCGGGAGATGAAATAGTGGAAATAACTACTGCAGAGCAGAATAAAGAAATAAGAATGAAAAGAATTGAGGACAGTCTCAGAGATCTCTGGACAATATTAAACACACCAACATTCGAATTATAGGGGTCCCAGAAGAAAAAGAGGAAAAAAAAAAAAAAGGGACTGAGGAAATATTTGAAGAGATTATAGCTGAAAACTTCCCTAATGTGGGAAAGGAAATAGTTAATCAAGTCCAGGAAGCACAGAGAGTCCCATAGAGGATAAATCTAAGGAGAAACACACTAAGACACATATTAATCAAACTATCAAAAATTAAATACAAAGAAAAAATATTAAAAGAAACAAGGGAAAAACAAAAAATTACATACAAGGGAATCTCCATAAGGTTAACAGCTGATATTTCAGCAGAAACTCTGCAAGCCAGAATGGAGTGGCAGGACATATTTAAAGGGATAAAAGGGAAAAACCTACAACCAAGATTCCTCTGCCCAGCAAGGATCTCATTCATATTTGATGGAGAAATTTAAACCTTTATAGACAGGGAACAGCTAAGAGAATTCAGCATCACCAAACCAGCTTTACAACAAATGCTAAAGGAAGTTCTCTAGGCAGGAAACACAAGAGAAGGAAAAGACCTACAATAAAAAGCCCAAAACAGTTAAGAAAATGGTAGTAGGAACATACATATCGATAACTACCTTAAATGTAAATGGATTAAATGCCCCAACCAAAAGACATACACTGGCTGAATTGATACAAAAAGAATACCCATGCATATGCTGTCTACAAGAGACCCACTTCAGACCTAGAGACACTTACAGACTGAAAGTGAGAGGATGGAAAAAGATATTCCATGCAAATGGAAATCAAAAGAAAGCTGGAGTAGTAATTCTCATATCAGAAAAAATAGACTTTAAAATAAATTGTATTACAAGAGACAAGGAAGGACACTACAGATGATCAAGGGATCAATCCAAGAAGAAGATATAACAATTGTAAATATTTATGCACCGAACATAGGAGCACCTCAATACATAAGACAAATGCTAACAGCCATAAAAGGGGAAACTGACAATAACAATCATAGTAGGGGATTCTAACACCCCACTTTCACCAATGGACAGATCACCCAAAATGAAAATAAATACGGAAACATAAACTTTAAAAGATACATTAAACAAGATGGACTTAATTGATGTTTATAAGACATTTCATCCAAAAACAACAGAATACAATTTCTTCTCAAGTGCTCATGGAACATTCTCCAGGATAGATCATATCTTGGTTCATAAATCAAACCTTGGTAAATTTAAGAATATTGAAATCATATCAAGTATATTTTCTGACCACAACACTATGTGACTAGATATCAATTACAGGACAAAAAAATTGTAAAAAATACAAACCCATTGAGGCTAAACAATACAGTATTAAATAAACAAGAGATCACTGAAGAAATCAAAGAGGAAATTAAAAAATACCTAGAAATAAATGATAATGAAAGCATGACGACTGAAAACCTATGGGATGCAGAAAAAGCAGTTCTAAGAGGCAAAATAATAGCAATGCACTCCTACCTCAAGAAATAAGAAAAATCTCAAACAGATAACCTAACTTTAAACCTACAGCAACTACAGAAAGAAGAACAGAAAAAACCTAAACTTAGCAGAAGGAAAGAAATCATAAAGATCAGATCAGAAATAAATGAAAAAAAAATGAAGGAATTGATAGCGAAGATCAATAAAACTAAAAGCTTGTTTTTTGAGAAGATAAACAACATCGATAAACCATTAGTGAGCCTCATCAAGAAACAAAGGGAGAAGACTCAAATCAATAGAATTAGAAATGAAAAAGGAGAAGTAACAACTGACACTGCAGAAATACAAAGGATCATGAGAGATTACTACAAGCAACTATATGCCAATAAAATAGACAACCTGGAAAAAATTGACAAATTAATGGAAAAGCACAACCTTCCGGGACTGAACCAGGAAGTAATAGAAAATATGAATAGACCAATTACAACCACTGAAATTGAGACTGTGATTAAAAATCTTCCAGCAAACAAAGCCCAGAATCAGATGGCTTCACAGGCGAATTCTATAAAACACTTAGAGAAGAGCTAACACCTATCTTTCTCAAACTCTTGCAAAATATAGCAGAGGGAGGAACACTCCCAAACTCATTCTATGAGGCCACCACCAACTTGATACCAAAATCAGAAAAAGATGTCAAAAAAAAAGAAAACTACAATATCACTGATGAACATAGATGCAAAAATCCTCAACAAAACTAACAAACAGGATCCAACAGAACATTAAAAGAATCATACACCATGATCAAGGGGGGTTCATCCCAGGAATGCAGGGATTCTTCAACATACCCAAATCAATCAATGTGGTACACCATATTAACAAATTGAAGGATAAAACCATATGATAATCTCAACAGATATAGAAAAAGCTTTTGACAAGATTCAACTCTGATCCATGATAAAAACTCTCCAGGAAGTGGTCATAGAGGGAACCTAACTCAACATAATAAATGCCATATATGAGAAACCCACAGCCAACATCATTCTCAGTGCTGAAAAACAGAAACCATTTCCACTAAGATCAAAACAGGACAAGGTTACTCACTCTCAACAGTATTATTCCACAAAGTTTTGGAAGTTTTAGTCACAGCAAACTGAAAAGAAAAAGAAATAAAAGAATCCAAATTGGAAAAGAAGAAGTAATGCTGTCACTGTTTGCAGATGACATGATACTATACATAGAGAATCCTAAAGATACTACCAGGAAATTACTAGAACTAATCAATGAATTTGGTAAAGTAGCAGGATACAAAATTAATGCACAGAAATCTCTTGCATTCCTATACACCAAAGATGAAAAATCTGAAAGAGAAATTAAAGAAACAATTCCATTTACCATTGTAACAGAAAGAATAAAATATCTAGGAATAAATCTACTGAAGGACACAAAAGACTTGTATGCAGAAAACTATAAGACACTGATGAAAGAAGTTAAAGATGATACAAACAGATGGATAGTTATACCATGTTCTTGGTTTGCAAGAATCAACATTGTGAAAATGACTCTACTACCCAAAGCAATCTACAGACTCAGTGCAATCCCTATTAAACTACCAATGGCATTTTTCACAGAACTAGAAAAAAAAAATTCACAATTTCTATGGAAACACAGAAGACCCTGAAGAGCCAAAGCAATCTTGGGAATAAAAACAGAGCTGGAGGAATCAAGCTCCTGGACTTCAGACTATACCATAAAGCTACAGTCATCACGACAGTATCATACTGGCACAAAAACAGAAATATAGATCAATGGAACAGGATAGAAAGCCCAGAGATAAACCCAAGCACATATGGTCACCTTATTTTTGATAAAGGAGGCAAGAATATACAATGGAGAAAAGACAGTCTCTTCAATAAGTGATGCTGGGAAAATAGGACAGCTACATGTAAAAGAATGAAATTAGAACACTCCCTAACACCATAGACAAAAATAAACTCAAAATGGATTAAAGACCTAAATGTAAGTCCAGACATTATAAAACTCTTAGAGCAAAACATAGGCAGAACACTCTATGACATAAATAACAGCAAGATCCTTTTTGACCCACCTCCTAGAGAAAGGGAAATAGAAACAAAAATAAACAAATGGGACCTAATGAAACTTAAAAGCTTTTGCACAGCAAAGGAAACCATAAACAAGACCAAAAGACAACCCTCAGAGTAGGAGAAATATTTGCAAATGAATCAACTTACAAAGGATTAATCTCCAAAATATACTTGCAGCTCATGCAGCTCAATGTCAAAAAAACAACAAACCCAATCCAAAAATGGGCAGAAGACCTAAATAGACATTTCTCCAAAGAAGATATACAGATTGCCAACAAACACATGAAAGGATGCTCAACATCACTAATCATTAGGGAAATGCAAATCAAAACTACAATGTGGTATCACCTCACACCAGTCAGAATGGCCATCTTCAAAAAATCTACAAACAATAAATGCTGGAGAGGGTGTGGATGAAATTGTACTCTTTTGCACTGTTTGTGGGAATGGAAATTGATACAGCCACTATGGAGAACAGTATGGAGGTTCCTCAAAAAACTAAAAGTAGAACTACCATACGACCCTGCAATCCCACTATTGGGCATATACCCTGAAAAACTATAATTCAAAAAGAGTCATGTACCACAATGTTCATTGTAGCACTATTTACAATAGCCAGGACATGGAAGCAACCTAAGTGTCCATTGACAGATGAATGGATAAAGAAGATGTGGCACATATATACAATGGCATATTTCTCAGCCATAAATAGAAACAAAACTGAGTTATTTGTAGTGAGATCTATGGACCTAGAGTCCATCATACAGGGTGAAGTAAGTCAGAAAGAGTAAAACAAATACCATGTGCTAACACATATATATGGATTAAAAAAAATGGTTCTGATGAACCTAGGGGCAGGGCATGAATAAAGATGCAGAGCTACTAGAGAATTGACTTGAGGATGTGGGGACTAGGAATGGTAAGCTGGGATGAAGTGAGAGAGTGGCATGGACATATATACACTACCAAATGTAAAATAGGTAGTAGGACGAGCTGCATAAAACAGGGAGATTAGGCCGGTGATTTGTGACCACCTAGAACAGTGAGATAGGGAGAGTGGGAGTGAGATGCAAGAGAGAGGGGTTATAGAAATATATGTATGCATATAGCTGATTTACTTTGTTATACAGCAGAAACTAACACAACATTGTAAAGCATTATACCCCAATAAAGATGTAAAAAGAAAGTAAAAAAGAAAGGAAAATCTTTTTCCTGCTGTTGTTCTATAAATGTCAAGTTAAGATGGGAGTAGTGTTTACCAGGTCTTCTATACACTTAAGGATTTTCTTTCCACTTATTCTATCCATTATTGAGAGAAGTGTCTATGCATCTAACTATACTTGAAATTTTCCTGTTTCTCTTTTTATTCCATCCATTTCTACTTTGTGTATTTTGAAGCTCTTTTATTAAGTACCTAAACATTTACAATTGCAATAACTTTTCACGAGTTGACCACTTCATCATTATGTGAAATCTTTCTTTATCTCTCTTAATATTCCTTTCTCTACAGTCTACATTGTCTGCTATTAACATAGCTATTTCAGTTTTTCGTTGTGTTAGTGTGTGTATGGTTTATTTTTGTCATCAATTTTCATTTAACCCATCTATATTTTAATTAGTGAAGTTGGTATTTGTACACTGCATTTATTTTGGTACTGCATTTATATACATTATGGCAATCTCCGCTTTTTCACTGAGATGTTTATACTATTTATATTTAATGAAATTATTGATATGGTATGTTTTATGTATTTATGCACTTTATTTATATTGAGATATAGTTATGCACAATATTATATAAGTTGCAGGTATACAACATAGTGATTCACAATTTTTAAAGGTTATTCTCCTTTTATAATTATTATAAAATAATGGCTATATTCTCTGTGTTGTACAATATATCCTTGTAGCTTATTCATGTTATACATAAACAAATCTTTCTTCCCTGTCTTGCCCCTCTCCCCATGGATAACTGCTAGTTTGTTCTCTATATCTGTGAGTTTGTTTCCTTTTTTATTATCTTCTCTAGTTTGTTGTATTTTTTAGATTCCATGTATTAGTGAATATGTGGAAAGACAATGTTTGTCTTTCTCTGCCTTACTCATTTCACTTAGCATAATAAACTCCAAGTCCATTTGTGTGTCTGCAACTGGCAAAATTTTGTTTTATTTTGTCTCTGTAGTATTCCATTGTATATATACCACATCTTCTTTATCCATTCATCTGTTGATAGACACTTAGGTTGCTTCTATATCTTGGCCACTGTAAATAATGCTGCTATGAATATTGGGGTGCATGTATCTTTTTGAATCAGTGTTTTTATTTTTTCTGATATATATCCAGGAGTGGAATTACTGGGTCATATGGTAGTTCTCTTTTTAGTTGTTTGAGAGACTGCCACAACCTTTT
The DNA here is from genome assembly GCF_003676395.1 of Aethalodelphis obliquidens. Taxonomy (NCBI): domain Eukaryota; kingdom Metazoa; phylum Chordata; class Mammalia; order Artiodactyla; family Delphinidae; genus Aethalodelphis; species Aethalodelphis obliquidens. The sequence goes on from NW_020837993.1 coordinate 6,809,478, forward strand.
CCATGATGGCTGTACCAATTTACATTGATATTTTTTTTTTTATGGACCTTCTAACCTGTTCCATTGATCTATATTTTGTTTTTGTGCCAGTACCATACTGTCTTTATTACTGTAGCTTTGTAGTATAGTCTGAAGTCAGGAAGCCTGATTCCTCCAGCTCCGTTTTTCTTTCTCAAGATTGCTTTGGCTATTCAGGGTCTTCTGTGTTTCCATACAAGCTGTATAATTTTTTTTTCTAATTCTGTGAAAAATGCAATTGGTAATTTGATAGGTATTGCATTGAATCTATAGATTGCCTTGGGTAGTGTAGTCATTTTCACAATATTGATTCTCCCAATCTAAGAACATTGTATATCTCTCCATATGTTTGTGTCATCTTTGATTTCTTTCATCAGCATCTCATAGTTTTCTGAGTACAGGTCTTTTGCCTCCTTAGGTAGATTTATTCCTAGGTATTTTATTCTTTTTGATGTGACGGTAAATGGGATTGTTGCTTTAATTTTTCTTTCTGATCTTTTGTTGTTAGTTTATAGGAATGCAAGAGATTTCTGTGCATTAATTTTTATCCTGTAATGTTACCAAACTCATCAATGAACTCTAGTAGACATACAGATGGTGAAACAGCATGTGAAAACATACTGAACATCACTAATTATTAGAGAAATGTAAATCAAAACTACAAAGACAAATCACCTCACACTGGTCAGAATGGCCCTTATCAAAAATTCTACAAACAATAAATGCTATGCTATGGTACAACCATTATGAAGAGCAGTATGAAATTTCCTTAAAAGACTAAACATAAAGTTGCCCTATGATCCAGCAATCCCACTCCTGGGCTTATATCCAGAGAAAAACATAATTCAGAAAGGTACACACACCATAATTTTCATTGCAGCACTATTTACAACAGCCAAGACATGGAAACAACCTACATGTCCATCAGCAGAGGAGTGGATACAGAAGATGTGGTACCTACATGCAATGGAATATTACTCAGTCACAAAGAAGAATGAAATAATGCCATTTGCAGCAAAATGGTTGGACCTAAAGATTGTCATACTGACTGAAGTAAGTTAGACAAAGAAGGACAAATATTATATCATATGGCTTATATGTGGAATCTAAAAAAATGGTAGAAGTGAACTTATTTTCAAAACAGAAATAGAGTCACAGATGTAGAAAACACACTTATGGTTACCAAGGGGGAAAGGAGGGGAGGGATAAATGGGGAGATTGCAACTGACATATACACACTACTATATATAAAACAGATAACTAATAAAGACCTCTGTATAGCACAGGGAACTCTACCCAACACTCCGTAAAGACCTATATGGGAAA
>NW_020837993.1:6810921-6884026 GCF_003676395.1 Aethalodelphis obliquidens
CCCTGAAACTAACACAACATTGTAAATCAACTATACTCCAATAAAAATTTTTAAAAGTATATTGTGCTATTTATTAAAAAAAGAATAAATGATCTTTTAGAGTGATTTAACATATGAAAAAAAGTCTTTTATATTTATTTTGATTTTTACCTTTTCCAGAACTCATTCTTTATGTGAGCCCAACATTTTCTCTGATATTGTATTCCTTCTGCCTTAGGAACTCCCTTTAACATTTCTTGAGGGTAACAAATTAATGATAAATTCTTAAAGCTTTGTTTTTCTCCATGAGAAAAGTCTTACTTTTACCTTCATTTTAAGAAGATGAAATTCTGAGTTGTCAGGATTTTTTCTCTCAGTACTTTAAAGATTTCACTCCATTGTCCTCTCGTTTGCATCTATTCAAAATTGTATCCAATTTCCAGTTTCAACTCCAACATGTATAAAGCTGGACTAACCAAAAATCAATGACTTTTCTCGGACCCAAGAGGGAACTGAGGTCAGAGCGAAAAGCATCATGCTGAAATCTGGAGAGACAGGTACACACACATACACACACAAACAGACACACACAAATGCAGCAGCCAAGATCTGCTTACCTGCAGTAGAAACTGCTGGAGCCATAAACAGGTAGGAACACATAAATGGTAATACTGATGAATTCCTGGAGGCTTAGTTTGAACTACCACGAGAATAAGAAACTCCTGGAGGTGCAGGCTGAGGGGATAGGTGGGGCCCTCACTGTTTCATGGGCTTCGCCTCCAAGAACACCAATATATTTTTCAAGGTGAAGACCCAAGAAAGATCCCCTTATATCCCTGACATGGAGAAGGGAAGTGTCATTACTTTGAGATACACTAAGAATCTTCAGAGGAAAAGATGTTGTCAGAACTTTATCTCATCTGGAGAAAGAGAATTCCTCCCATGCCACCCCTCCTTCTATAAACTAGGAAATTGGGGATTGGAGAATTTAACACAGCTTTGAAACTCATAGTGATAATTAAAGAAATGTATTTAAATCTATAGCTGTGATTATGGTTATTGTTACTACTCTGTTTTCAAAAATTACTAAGCTGTTTAGTGGCTAAGTTCGATGTGTCCTTGCAGTTTTCACAAGGTCATACTATTGTCCACATTACCGCTAGGAATATGTAATTTATTTAGTTTGACAAACCCTACATGGAGAGAAACAAATAGTGATTAAGCAAATAAAACATAATCATTTCGATTCAGCTCAATTCAACAGGGTAGAGATTAATGTTTGTTTTTGGAGTTAGTCATTTCTGGTTTTGGTAAAAGGAATGGTAAATGTTTCTTTCTTCTAACTAACAGAAATCTTACTAGTATTTAGCTCTGCTCTGTAATTTTTCATTGGTTCACACCCATTAGTGTGAATATAGACATGGTGCATGTTCTTATATATTTTAAGAAATTAACCTTTCACAAAAATAAAAAAGAAAGTCCAATGCCCCCTGCAATCCAAAACATAAAGTTTCAGATTACAAATTTTTTTTTGTAATCAAGTAGATGCGATATTGGTATTGCTCCATATTGTCTACCTTAGCTGGGATTCATCTCTTTTGTAGAGATTCTCTAGGCAATGTTTATTCAGTATTGTAAGTTTTTATTTCATCATCTTCAAAATGTGGGTAATGATAACTTATAGGCCTTTTTTTGGTTAATGATCTTAACTTCAATTCTGTGGTCCATGATCTTTATATAATGCTCTGAAACCAATAGGGATAGAAGTCACCCACATGTGCAAGGATTGTGGTGTAAAGGAAAATTAAAGGGGAAGGAAATGTTTTAAAAATGTGATATTTTTGTTACAGGGTTTAGAAATCTAATATTAAATCTTTAAAAACAATTAAGTTGTGTAATAAAGAAAGTTTGGCCATCCAATAATTTATGCTTATTATTTGCTCATTCATGTTTATTGTGAAATATTTCATTGATATATAATAACTTATAAAGAATATATAATAAAAACTATAATGAGTAATGAAACAATCACTTATGTATTTCCCAACCAGCTCAAGAAACAGACCATTTTCAATGTCTTTGATGACCCTTTCTTTTTCTTATGCCCCTCTCTAATTAATGTCTCTTTTCTCTCCCTCCTAACACCCTTACATTCTCAATTCCCTGCCAAAGATGCTTTTATAAATATTGTATTTATCATTCTTTTGCTTTATAAAAGTTCTATTTTGTTTTTATAACAGCTATGTTGGCATATAAATTGTATATTATAAACTGTACATATTTAGAGTGTACAATTTGATAAATTTTGACAGATGTGTGTATGTATGTGTATGTGCATACACATGTGCATTCATGCACACACACACACACACATACAAACAAGACACTAGTACCACAAGGTAATAAACATATCCATTACACTCCAAATTTCTTCTGTAACTTTTTTATACTTTTCTCTTTCTCCCATTCTCGTCCCCAATCAACAACTGATTTGCTTTGTGCTACTGTTGACTCTGATGCATTTTCTAGAATTTTATACAAATAGAATGATTCAATATGTATTCTGTTTTTTGTTTGTTTGTTTGTTTTGCTACTTTAGATTACTATAATTTGAGATTCATCTATGTTGTTGTGTACATGCTTTTGTACTGGGTGGACCAAAATGTTCGTCCATTTTTTTCCATAAGATGGCTCTAGTAGCGCTTAGTTGTCTTTAACTTCATTTGAAACAATTTTGTTAGATTGTATTGTGACAGCTGTCATAACAATTTGCATTTTAAAAAAACTTATCAAAATTGGTGAATTTTAATAGTGAAGATGTAAGAAAAAAAGCCACATTTTCGGCATATTATTATTATTATTTCAAGAAAGGTAAAAATGCAACTGAAACACACACACAAAAAAGATTTGTTCGGTGTATGGAGAAGGTTCTATGACTGGTCAAACATGTCAAAAGTGTTTTGTGAAGTTTCGTGCTGGAGATTTCTCACTGGACAGTGTTCCATGGTAAGGTAGGCCAGTTGAAGTTGATAGCGATCAAATCGAGACATTAATTGAGAACAATAAATAGTATACCACGTGGGAGATAGCTGACATACTCAAAATATCCAAATCAAGCATTGAAAATCATTTGCACAAGCTTGGTTATGTTAATCACTTTGATGTTTGGGTTCCACATAAGTTAAGTGAAAAAAATCTTCTTGCCTGTATTTCCACATGTGATTCTCTACTGAAACGTTCCCTTTTTTTTTTTGTGGTACGCAGGCCTCTCACTGTTGTGGCCTCTCCCGTTGTGGAACACCGGCTCTGGACGCGCAGGCTCAGTGGCCATGGCTCACGGGCCCAGCCGCTCTGTGGCATGTGGGATCTTCCCGGACCGGGGCACGAACCCTTGCCCCCTGCATTGGCAGGCGTACTCTCAGCCACTGCACCACCAGGGAAGCCCGAAAACGTTCCATTTTTAAAACAAATTGTGACGAGATGAAAAGTGTATACTGTACAATAATATGGAATGGAAGCTATCGTGGGGCAAGTGAAATGAACCACCACTAACCACACCAAAGCCCGGTCTTCATCCAAAGAAGGTGATGTAGTGTATATGGTGGGATTGGAAGGGAGTCCTCTATTATGAGCTCTTTCCGGAAAACCAAAAGATTAATTCCAAAAAGTACTGCTCCCAGTTAGACCAATTGAAACCAGCACTCAATGAAAAGCATCCGGAATCAGTCAACAGAAAACGCATAATCTTCTTTCAGGATAATGCAAGACTGCATGTTTCTTTGATGATCAGGCAAAAGCTGTTACAGCTTGGCTGGAAAGTTCTGATTCATCCACCAGATTCACCAGACATTGCACTTTCAGATTTCCATTTATTTTGGTCTTTACAAAATTCTTTTAATGGAAAAAATTTCAGTTCCCTGAAGACTGTACAAGGCACCTGGAACAGTTCTTTGCTCAAAAAGATAAAACGTTTTGGGAAGATGGAATTATGAAGTTAGCTGGAAAATGGCAGAAGGTAGTGGAACAAAAGCATGAATACACTGTTCAGTAAAGTTCTTGGTGAAAATGAAAAACGTGTCTTTTACTTTTACTTAAAAACTGAAGGCATTTTCTGGCTAACCCCATATTTCTGAGTAACATTCCATTATATGGATATACAACATTTTCTTTATCCTTGACAGACTGTCTCTTGTTTCCCATTTTGGGCTACTATGAATAAATATTATAGATATAAAGGTGTTATGAACATTTGTGTACAAGTTTTGGGATGCTTTTATAATATGTTTAATTTCTTTGCGGTAAATAGGAATAGAATTGGTAGGTTATATGCTAAGTGTATGAGTAACTTTTTTAGAAACTGCTAATCTTTTGAAAAGTGTTTGCACTTTTGTGCATTCGCATTGACAGTGTGTGAGAGTTGCCATTATTCCACAGACTCAACATAACTTCATGTAGTAGGTCTTTTTCATTTTAAACATTCTAACAGGTGTGTAAGAGTGTATCTCACTGGGTCTTTAATATGCATTTTTCTAATGACTAATGATGTTGAAAATCTGTTAATGTGCTCATTACCATCCAGATAGCTTCACTGGTGCAGTGTCTTTCCAAATATTTTGCCTATTATTTATTATAATTTGTTTCTTTATTGAAATTTGAAGAATTTTAAAAATATATTCTGGATATGAGTACTTTTTCAGATATTACAAATTTTTGCTCTTAGTCTGTGAATCTTTAAATGATGCTTTTCAAAAATCAAAGATTCGTAATTTTCATTTCACCCTATCTATTTTGGCTTTTATGGATCATGTTTTCTCTGTTATATCTAAGAAATTTTTGCATAACCTAAAGTTGCACCAACTTCCTCTCTGTTTTTTTTTTTCTAGATGTTGTATAGCTTTACATTTTTCTTTTATTTCAATGATCAATTTTGAGTTAAATTTTGATCCGCTTTTTTCTTTATATGACTATCCATTTTTCAGCAATTAAAAACGAGTAATTCTTTTACTGTTGAATTTTCTTTACACGTCTATCAAAAATCAATTGACCATAATGTGTGAGTATATTTTTGGACAGTCCATCTTGTTCCACTTACTTAGTTGTCTATCTTTGTGCCAGTAACACATTGTCTTGATAGCTATAACTTGTAATAAGTCTTGAAGTTGAAAAGTGAAGGTACTCCTACTTCGCACTTTTTCAAAGTTTTGTCTATTTTAGATCCACTTTATTTTCATAAGAACTTCAGGATTAGCTTCTCAATATCTACAACAAATACTTCTAGGATTTTAATTGGGATTGGGTTGAATTTATAGGTCAATTTGTAAAGAATTAATATCATAAAAATTTTTAAAAATAAATGAAAAAAGAATTAATGTCTTAACAATATTAAGTCTTCCAATTCATAAAGATGGTATATCTCTCCGGTTATATACATCTTCTTAAATTTTTCTCAACAACGTCTTGTGGTTTTCATTGTATGAGTTTTATCCACCTTTTGTAAGATTCTTGAGTATTTAATTTTTTATGTTATGTAAATGAAACTGTCTCAATTTCAAATTGTTACTAACATACAGAAATGCAGTAGATTTTTGTATATTCATCTTGTATCTTGTGAACTTGATAATCTAACTTTTTCTGAATCTCTTGAGATGAACATTTTAATTTCAGTCTGTTATTATTTTTAATTACATTGATTGTGAATGTTAAACCAAATTTGTATTTCTAGGTTAAACCCAACTTGGTCATGGTGTGTTATCCTTTTTATATATTGTATTTGACTTACAAATATTTTAAGAATTTTACATCCATGTTCATGAGGAATATTGATCTAAAGTTTTTTTTTCTTGCAATGCCTTTGTCTGTTGCTGATATCAGATTAATGCTGGCCTTATAGAATGAGTCATATGTTGTCTCTCCTTTCCAATTTTTAGAAGAGTTTCTATAGAATTGGTGTTCTTTCCATCAAGTGTTAAAATGTTGGTAGAAGTCTCCAGTGAAACCACCTGGGCCTGGAATTTTTTATGTGGAAATATTTTTACTACAAATAAATAAACACCTATGTATTCATAAGTGAACTTTTATTGTGCAAGGAATTTGTCCATTTATTTTAATTTGTCAAGTTTATTGGATAAATGAGTCATAATATTCACTTTTATTATTTTATTATTGGTAGAGTCTCTGGTAATGTCATCATGCTCGTTCCTAACATCAGTTAATCTTTCTTTTTTCCTTATTGGTCTGGAAAGAGAATTCATCCTTTTATTGGCTTTTTGCAAAGAATCACCTGTTTATTATCTTGATATTCTCTATATTTTTCTGTATTCTCTTTCCCTGATTTCCACTCTATTCTCTATTATTTCCTTTCTTAAGCTTATGTTCATTTAAATTTACTCTTTATTTCCCAGTTTCTTAAGGTTGAAAAAGAAGTCATTGATTTGAAACTTTTGTTCTTTTGTAATGTATGCAAATAGTCCTATAAATTACCCTATGGGTACTGCTTTAGCTGCATTCCACGAATTTTGATATGTTATGCTCTTATTTTTATATAGTTTAAATTCTTATTTCCTTTGTGATTTCTTCTTTCATGCATTTGCTTTTCATAAATGTGCTACTTAGTTTACAAATATTTGGAATATACTACAGTCTATATAGCCATTCTCCTGTTTCTGGGCATTTGGGTTGTTTCCAGTATATTGCTATCAAGTAATACCACCAAAAATCCTCATATTCACAATGTATATGCTTAAGACTTCTTTTGGGATATGTTGGGTCATAAGGTATATACATCTTCAGCCATATAAAGTAATGTTAAATTGTTTACCAATTCCAAATTATAGCAATTTATGTCATTTGTATGTATTGCAAATATTGTCCCTTAGTTTGTGGCTTGTTCCTTACTTCATTTTTTTCTTTTCAGTTTGCTTCAGCTGTAGTTTATTTTTTAGTCTTTTAAGAAACACATGTTTTACATGTTTATATTAAATGTAAATTTTCTTTATGATTAGTGCTTTTTGTGTGTTGTTTAAAAATTCTTTCCTTACCCTATGTCATAAAGATATATTTTCTTATATTGTCTTCTAGAATTTTTAAGTTTTGATTTTTTGCATTCAAATTTTTAATACACTTGGGATTAATTTTTTAATTTTAACAAAAATGGAATCTAATTTTATTTTTTTCCATCATTTATGGATCTTTCCAGGATCTTATACTCAATAGTCTTGTTTATGTCCTGTGGATATGCAAAATTCACTTTATTATTTATCAAGTTTCCATTATGCATGAGTCTGTTGTCTTTACCCTAAGCATTGGTCCAAATCTGTCTAGTCTAGTTTTCCTGTCTTATCTATTATTTTAGGTCTTTCCTGAACTATTATTTTTAACATCAATATTTGCTTTATTGCAAAATTGCTTTATTTGTATACATATATGTAAGTCATTAATGTTTTATATTTGATTTGATATTTGTTTAAATTTTCTCATATATCTTCCTATTTCTTTCTCCCAAACCTTCTTTATAGAATAATTTGTATTTTTCCTGAAGCACATCTTTTAGAATACTTTTAGGAATAGTATATTGTTGGCAAACTTTTATTTTATCTCACAATGCCTTTATTTTACACTTGCTTTTGGAATACATTTTTGTTGAGTCCAGAAGTCTAAGGTGACCATTATTGTCTTTACATTTTGAAGTACTTTTCCAGTGTTTTCTTTCTTTCACTGAAAAATCTGCTGTGAGTCTAAATATGTAGTTGCAAATATTGTCACTTAGTTTGTCTTTTCTTTAGCTGCCTGTAAGATCTTTTCATGTTATTGTTCTACATTTTATTTAATGTTCTGGAAATTTCTCAGCCATTATATTCTCCAAATTTTTTCTCCCCTATACTTTCCTTTAGAAACTGCAATTAAACTTATATGTTCTCTTTCTTCATGTTTTAACCTACTTTTCATAATTTCATATCCTTAATTTCTGAGCTATATTTTGAATTTATTTTTCATCTCCATCTATCTGTTCACTAGTTTTTTCTTCATTTGTGCCAATTATTCTGTTTATTTTATTTGTATTTTTGATTTTCCACAATTATATTTTTATTTTCAGAAGTTCTACTTGACTACAGTTCTTCCTGATTGTTTGGATTATTTTTTAGATTTTTTTTTTAAATAAAATTCTATTATTTTAAAATTATTTTACACATTTAAAAATCTGCACTTAATTCAAAAAAATCTTCAGTCTTTTTAGAGACCCTAAATCTGTTGTTTTTCTAAATCTGTAATTAAAAAAATATATATTTGATAATTGTCACACATGGTCGTTTCTTTGTTTATTTGGCAGTTTTATTATTTTTATTATTTCCTGATATTTTACTGAATTTAATCAATGGGTATTTTCAGGGTACTAGTTTGAAGAGATTTGTTCTTTCTCTATAGAGAACTGGTAAGTTTTCCTTTGTTAGGTACAAAGTTATCATTAAAAAGAACCTCTTTAATTTCTTAGCCTTGGGGTTCTCTGAAGCTTGGCAATAGTAAAAAGAAGTACCTACCTTTTTCAGGATTGAAAAATCAGGCTTGTGGTTATACATTCGCAAAATATACAATTTTATTTTCACCTGAAGCAAGATCTCAGACAAAATATTTCTCTGCCTAATTTTTACCCGCGGTTTAAACCTATTAAGTGTCCGTTCTTTATACATAAGTCCCTGATTCAAATCCTCTACTTTGTGTGGACCTAAAGCATAGCATAGTCTTTCTTTTTTTTTTTTTTTTTTTTTTTTTGAGTAGCCATTAAATAGGAAACTTTGCCTTGCTGGTATTGCTCTTTCAACAGAATATCACCTTCTTCTGTGTTACATTTACCAACATCTATGTTTTCAGCTTACTCTTTAGTTCTTCAACTTTTCTTGTGAACTCAGAAATGCATTTTAAGTTACATCTGTTAAAATCCATTCACCATCTCTGTATTTTGCAGGGGTGGAAAACTAATCATCATGCCCACTTTACCATGCTGCAAGAGATATAGGTCCTATGATTCTTTTATTCATTCAAAAATATTTTTTATGAACTCACACTTACTTTTTATTCATCCCTGATTGAGGGCTAGAAATACACTGGGCATAAAGGTAGACTATGTTCCTACTCTCCTGAAGTTTGGATTCTAGTGGAGCAAGGGAGACAAACTTTTTCTATGTGTCTGTGTTTTAAGTAGTGCTTAATATTAGGAACACAAATAGAGTTAAGAAATCGAATTAAGATAATATGATGATGATGATGATAGTGATGGTGTGTGTGTGTATACATGTGCAGTGGGGAGAGGGATGTTTAGGAATAATATCAACAAAGTTTTCTTGGAGAAGATAACATTTAATCAGAGACCTGGATAAAGTGATGAAAGAGTTATGTGAAAAATCCGTGAGAAAAAATTTTTTTTAAAACTCTAAAATGGCAAGTGAAAAGTCTTGGAAATCCCATGGAGGGGACAAGTAAGAATGTTCCAGTGTGGCTAGAGCAAAGGGAATAAGAGTGATGATGATAGCAAAAGGGGATCTTGTTGACCATGGCAAGCAGTTTGACTCTTGTTCTGCTCATGACTGGAGTTTTGCACAAGTCAATCATAGTATGTGAATTTGTCTCATAAAAAAATTAATTCCACCTGCTGAATTGAGATTAGTTGGGGACCAGTTAAGTGGGTTTTGAAATAATTGAGACAAAAGATAATGATGGCTTGGACCAGGACAGTGTAGTGGAGGCAGAAAGTAGTAGTAGGACTTGGGATGTCTTGAAACTAGATCTTCCAGGATTTCTTTATTAATTAGATAAGTGTGTGAAAGAAAGAAAGGACAAGTGATGACTTCTGGGTTTTTGGCCTGAGTAAATTTGTTTATAGCAGGACCATTTCCTGAAGGCACAGAGCATTTTCAGGGAGGTAGAGGGTATGAATTTTGTTTTTGAATTTTAAGTGTGAGATACCTGTTTGACATCCAACAAGAGGTTGAGGATGGCAGTGGAATACATGAGTTAGAAATGTCAGGGTCTTTGAATTCAGCGTATTTGCGGTCCACTGGTACTGATCCATCTACAAGATATTTAGAAGGATTCAGAGCAGTAAAGAAAGTAAAAGGACTGTAAATGATAATGCAAGTAGTGGTTTTAAAACTGTAAAGTTTACTTGACATTTTTTGCTTACCAAATTTATAATTAAAATTTCTGTGCAGCTGAGGCTAAGGAATTTAAAAAAAAATTCTATAACAACCTGTGAGACTGTAGCGCTCTGAAATTTTATTTATTTATTTATATTTTAAAACATCTTTATTGGAGTATAATTGCTTTACAATGGTGTATTAGTTTCTGATTTATAACAAAGTGAATCAGTTATACATATACATATGCCCTCATATCTCCTTCTTCTTTTGTCTCCTTCTCACCCTCCCTATACCACCTCTCTAGGTGGTCAAAAAGCACCGAGCTGATCTCCCTGTGCTATACAGCTGCTTCCCACTAGCTATCTATATTCCATTTGGTAGTAAGTATATATAAGTCCAGGCCACTCTCTCACTTCATCCCAGCTTACCCTTACCCTTCCCTGAGTCCTCAGGTCCACAATTCCATTCTCTATCTCTGCGTCTTTATTCTTGTCCTGCCCTTAGGTTTTTCAGAACCATTTTTTTTTTTTAATTTTCAGATTCCATATATGTGTTAGCATATGGTATTTGTTTTTCTCTTTCTGACTTACTTAACTCTGTATGACAGACTCTAGGTCCAGCCACCTCACTACAAATAACTCAATTTCATTTCTTTCTATGGCTGAGTAATATTCCATTGTATATACATGCCACATCTTTTTTATCCATTCATCTGTTGATGGACACTTAGGTTGCTTCCATGTCCTGGCTATTGTAAATAGAGCTGCAATGAACATTGTGGTACATGACTCTTTTCGAACTATGGTTTTCTCAGAGCATACGCCCAGTAGTGGGAGTCCTGGGTCATATGGTAGCTCTATTTTTAGATTTTTAAGTAACTTCCATACTGTTCTCCATAGTGGCTGTACCAATTCACATTCCCACCAGCAGTGCAAGAGTGTTCCCTTTTCTCCACACCCTCTCCAGCATTTATTATTTCTAGATTTTTTTTTTTTTTTTTTTTTTTTTTTGCTGTACGCGGGCCTCTCACTGTTGTGACCTCTTCCATTGCGGAGCACAGGCTCCGAAAACGCAGGCTGAGCGGCCATGGCTCATGGGCCCAGCCACTCCGCGGCATGTGGGATCTTCCCGGACCGGGGCACGAACCCATGTCCCCTGCATCGGCAGGCGGACTCTCAACCCTGCGCCACCAGGGAAGCCCAGGTTCTAGATTTTTTGATGATGGCCATTCTGACTGGTGTGAGGTGATACCTCATTCTAGTTTTGATTTGCATTTCTCTAATGATTAGCGTTGTTGAGCATCCTTTCATGTGTTTGTTGGCAATCTGTATATCTTCTTTAGAGAAATGTCTACTTAGGTCTTCTGCCCATTTTTGTATTGAGCTGTTTGTTTTTTTGATATTGAGCTGCATGAGCTGCTTCTAAATTTTGGAGATTAATCCTTTGTCAGCTGCTTCATTTGCAAATATTTTCTCCCATTCTGAGGGTTGTCTTTTCATTTTGTTTATGGTTTCTTTTGCTGTGCAAAGGCTTTTAAGTTTCATTAGGTCCCATTTGTTTATTTTTGTTTCTATTTCCATTTCTCTAGGAGGTGGGTCAAAATGGATCTTGCTGTGATTTATGTCATACAGTGTTCTGTCTATGTTTTCCTCTAAGAGTTTTATAGTGTCTGGACTTACATTTAGGTCTTTAATCCATTCTGAGTTTATTTTTGTGTATGGTGTTAGGGAGTATTCTAATTTCATTCTTTTACATGTAGCTGTCCAGTTTTCCCAGCACCAATTACTGAAGAGGGTGTCTTTTCTCCATTGTACATTCTTGCCTCCTTTTTCAAAAATAAGGTGACCATATGTGCGAGGGTTGATCTCTGGGCTTTCTATCCTGTTCCATTGATCTATACTTTTGTTTTTCTGCCAATATCATACTGTCTTGATTACTGTAGCTTTGTAGTATAGTCTGAAGTCTGGGATCCTGATTCTTCCAGCTCCATTTTTCATTCTCAAGATTGCTTTGGCTATTCAGAGTCTTTTGTGTTTCCATGCAAATTGTCAATTTTTTTGTTCTAGTTCTGTGAAAAATGCCAGTGATAGTTTGATAGGGATTGCATTGAATCTGTAGATTGCTTTGGGTAGTAGAGTCATTTTCACAATGTTGATTCTTCCAATCCAAGTACATGGTATATCTCTCCATCTGTTTGTATCATCTTTGATTTCTTTCATCGGTGTCTTATAGTTTTCTGCATGGAGGTCTTTTGTCTCCTTAGGTAGGTTTATTGCTAGGTATTTTATTCTTTTTGTTGCAGTGGTAAATGGAACTATTTCTTTAATTTCTCTTTCAGGTTTTTCATCATTAGTGTATTGGAATGCTGGAGATTTCTGTACATTAATTTTGTATCCTGTTATTTTACCAAATTCATGGATTAGCTCTAGTAGTTTTCAGGTGGTATCTTTGGGATTCTCTATGTATAGTATCATGTCATCTGCAAACAGTGACAGTTTTACTTCTTTTTTTCCAATTTGTATTCCTTTTATTTCTTTTTCTTCTCTGATTGCTGTGGCTAGGACTTCCAAAACTGTGTTGAATAATAGTGGTGAGAGTGGACATCCTTGTCTCATTAGTGATCTTAGAGGAAACTCTTTCAGTTTTTCACCATTTAGAATGATGTTTGCTGTGTGTTTGCCATATATGGCCTTTATTATGTTGAGGTAGTTTCCCTCTATGCCCACTTTCTGGAGAGTATTTTTCAGAAATGCATGTTGAGTTTTGTTGAAAGCTTTCTCTGCATCTACTGAGATGATCATATGGTTTTTATTCTTCATTTTTTTATATGGTGTATCACATTGATTGATTTGCATATATTGAAGAATCCTTGCATCCCTGGGATAAATCCGACTGATCATGGTGTATGATCCTTTTAATGTGCAGCTGGATTCTATTTGCTAGTATTTTGTTGAGGATTTTGCATCTATATTCATCAGTGATATTGGTCTGTAATATTCTTTTTTTGTAGTATCTTTGTCTGGTTTTGGTATCAAGGTGATGGTAGCCTCATAGAGTGAGTTTGGGAGTGTTCCTTCCTCTGCAAATTTTTGGAAGAGTTTTAGAAGGGTGGATGTTATCTCTTCTCTAAATGTTTGATAGAATTCACCTGTGAAGCCATATGGTCCTGGACTTTTGTTTGTTGGAAGATTTTAATCACAGTTTCAACTTCATTACTTGCGATTGGTCTCCTCATATTTTCAATTTCTTCCTGGTTTAGTCTTTGAAGGTTATACCTTTCTAAGAATTTGTCTGTCTCTTTCAGGTTGTCCATTTTATTGGCTTAGAGTTGCTTGTAGTAGTCTCTTAGGATGCTTTGTATTTCTGCAGTGTCTATTGTGACTTCTTTTTCATTTCTAATTTTATTGATTTATTTTTGTGACACAATTTTCTTTTCTCCCCACCATAAATATCAGAGTCACATACTGTGTTTTTTTTTTTAAATCATCAAATATAAGTTCATTTTACCAACCAGCATCTGCTGACTTTCCTCCTGCTTCCACCAGGGACAGCTTATAGATAAATACCTGTTTCGTGGCCATGGGGACCTATTGTCACAGAACAAGCTGTCCCCAGACAGAAAGGCTAATCTTTGTGGAGTTGTTGACACCCTGTGTGAACCTTAATTTAATCATTTGATCTCTTTTTGTGCTTATCAATCCTTTTTAAAAAAATTGGATGCATAACCAAAGCTTGACTCAGTTAGATCCATCATTTTATAACCTAGCAAATATTTGCTGAGTGCCAACTACACGTTACCACTATGTTTTTGCTGGGTTCTCCATGCTGGAGGAACAAACCTGTGCTGTGACATCAAGACAGTCTTGCATTGAAGGAATTTCTGTTCAATTGAAGAGGGTGGAATCACATAAGGAAAGATGTCACTAAAATGCAGAGCTTGGACAGAAGTTTTCTCGATGTGCTGTGAGAAAAAGAAAAGGAAAATCTTAGAGAGTGATTGACCAGGCATAGCATCAGATTTATTTCCAAAGAACAAAGATTCTTGAAGGGGGAATTAAAGAATCAGAAATCATGTCCAGAAAGCAGTGAGCAACTGAAAGTAGGGTGTGTATACTGGAGAGTATCCAGTGATTAGACAAGTGAGGAGGTTTACAAATTATGAGCTTCTGTATTTCTGCAAGACTGAGCTATTCGAGATTCACACAGAAAGTGATGAGAAACTTTTTGGAGGAATGACTTGAACATGATACAAGTGAATTCATTTTTTAGCTATTTCTCTCTAGGGAAAGAAAACATGTAAATGAGGGAAAGATAGATAATAGAGCTTCGCTCCTGCATCAATACAGGTGACACAATGAGGGTGTGGACCTTGACATTATGAAAAAAGATTCAGAAGGTGGGACAAATTCACATTACTTTCAGATATTGGAAGTCTCTAGAGTTAGTGATCAAAGGAAGTGTGAGGGAGAGAGAGGAGAAGAGAGAATCTGTCCTGGATGCTCTTGATTAATACAGGTTAGGAATGAAAATGTTATGAAGTTGAGGAGGTAATAAAACTAATTTGGGTTATATTAAATTGGAGATTCATATCAAACAAAGATATACAAAGAAGCCATATCCATGAAGAAGTTGAGTATGGGAGTCTGGGGGCACAAAAGTATGGTCTTACCTAGATGAAAATGTACTTGAGTATAAATACATACAATAATTTTCTGTAATTTTATTTTTAATATTTGGCTGTGCATGATTGCTTCCTTGGGAATGCAGAGGCAGAATAGAGAGTCATAGGTAACCATTCTGATGACAATACTTAATTCTTAATAAACAAAGGGTTTGGAGTAGCAAGTTAAAATTCAAATAATCATCTTGTGATTCCAGGTGGGTAGAGTTTGTTTACTCCATCTAAATTTGCCTTAATTTTCTTGAATGTCACAAATATATCCTCAATGTATCCTATTCTGTAAGACTTGATGGGTAATCATTCAAAGAAACAAGATGTAGAACCATTTCCTGGAGCATGTGTATTTCCACAAAACTCCCTTTAATTTGAAGGACAAGGGAGAGCCCTTGATTAACCAGTTAGAGTCAGCTCCCATCTCTTTATGTAGTTTTATTAGCTCATTTTATTTAATAAATATTTATTGAGCACCTACTAAGTGCCAACATATTGTGCTGGTGCTGAGGATTTAATCATGGTGGAGAATGACATGGCTGCATTCCTCCACCCCCATGAGATGTACAGTCTGGCTTCCTAAAGTGTCCACAGTGCAGTTCATCTTGTTATTGGCATGGTTGAATGATCAATAGTCAGGAAAGGGAAGAAAAGCTGCATATGCCATCTGGCCGTAAAACTACAAGGGGATTTTAGAGAAATCAAACATTATCTCACATTTTATTTGGGATAAGATTTAGCAGAGAACGTTTATTTAAGATTATAATGTAACTAGCAGGCATTTATTCACTGTCCTTAAAGTATTTATAACAGAATGACAGACAGAATTAAGTATTGGCCTTATAAGATTAAAAATTAAGTAGAGAGAGAGAGAGAGACCTTCAAGATGGCGGAGGAGTAAGACATGGAGATCACCTTCCTCCTAACAAATACATCAAAAATACATCTACATGTGGAACAACTCCTATAGAACACCTACTGTATGCTGACAGAAGACCTCAGACTTCCAAAAAGGCAAGAAACTCCCCACTTACCTTGGTAAGGCAAAAGAAATAAGAAAAAACAGAGACAAAACAATAGGGATGGCACCTGGCCCTCTGGGAGGGAGCTGTGAAGGAGGAAATGTTTCCACACAATAGGAATCCTGTTCACTGGCAGAGACGAGGGATGGCGGGTGGGGGGAAGCTTTGGAGCCATGCAGGAGAGCACAGCAATAGGGGTGAAGAGGGAAAAGTGGAGAGATCCCGCACAGAGGATTGGTGCCACCAGCACTCACCAGCCTGACAGGCTTGTCTGCTCACAGGTCGGTGTGGGTGGGGGCTGGGAGCTGAGGCTCAGGCTTTAGAGTTCAGATCCTAGGGAGAGGACTGGGGTTGGCTTCGTGAACACAGCCTGAAGGGGGTTAGTGTGCCATAACTAGCCAGGAGTCCAGGAAAAAGTCTGGAAGGCCTAACAGGCAAGAGACCATTGTTTCGGGGTGTGCAAGGAAAGGGGATTCAGAGCACCACCTAAACAAGTTCTGGAGATGAGCACGAGCCACCGCTATCAGTGCGGACACCAGAGATGGGTGTGAAATGCTAAGGCTGCTGCTGCAGTCACCAAGAAGCCTGTGTGCAAGCACAGGTCACTATCCACACCTCCCCTCTTGAGAGGCTGTGCAGTCCACCACTTCCAGGGTTCAGTGATCCAAGGACAACTTCCCCAGGAGAGCACACTGGGCACCTCAGGCTGTTGCAATGTCACACCAGCCTCTGCCACCACAGGCTCACCCCACAATCCGTACCCCTCCTTCCCCCTGGCCTGAGTGAGCCAGAGCCCCTTAATCAGCTGCTCCTTTAACCCTGTCCTGTCTGAGCAAGGAACAGACGCCCTCAGGCGACCTACATTCAGAGGCAGGGCCAAATACAAAGATGAACCCAGGAGTTGTGTGAACAAAGAAGAGAAAGGGAAATCTCTCTCAGGAGTCTCAGGAGCAGCAGATTAAATCTCCACAATCAACTTGATGTACCCTGCATCTGTGGAATACCTGAATAGACAACGAATCATCCAAAAATCGAGGCAGTAGACTTTGGGAGCAACGATATATATATATATATTTCCTTTTTCTCTTTTTAATAGTGTGTATGTATATGCTTCTTTGTGTGATTTTGTCTTTATAGCTTTGCTTTAACCATTTGTCCTAAGGTTCTGTCTGTCTTGTTTTTTGTTTAGTTTTTTTTAGTATAGCTTTTAGCGCTTGTTACCATTGGTGGATTTGTTTTTTTCTTTTTTTAAAATTACTTTTTAATTTTTAATAATTATTTGTTATTTTAATAACTTTATTTCATTTTATTTTTTCCTTATTCCTTTCTTTTTTTTTCTCACTTTTCTTCTGAGCCATGTGGCTGACAGGGTCTTGGTGATCCGGCCAGGTGTCAGGCCTGTGGCTCTGAGGGCGGAGAGCCAAGTTCAGGACATTGGTCCACTAGAGACCTCCAAGCTCCATGTAATATCAAATGGCAAAAGCTCTGCCAGAGATCTCCATCTCAACGCTAAGACCCAGCTCCACTCAGTGACCAGCAAGTTACAGTGCTGGACACCCTATTCCAAACAACTAGTAAGACAGGAGCACAACGACACCCATTAGCTGAGAGGCTGCCTAAAATCATAATAAGGTAACAGAGACACCAAAACACACCACCAGAAGCAGTCCTGCCAACAAAAAAGACAAGATCCAGCCTCATCCACCAGAACACAGGCACTAGTCCCCTCCACCAGGAAGACTACACAACCCACTGAATCAACCTTAGCTACTAGGGGAAGACACCAAAAACAATGGGAACTACAACCCTGCAGCATGCAAAAAGCAGACCCCAAAAACAGTAAGTTAAGCAAAATGAGAAGACAGAGAAACACATAGCAGATGAAGGAGGAAGATAAAACCCCACCAGACCAAACAAATGAAGAAATAGGCAGGCTATCTGAAAAATAGTTCAGTGCAATGATAGTAAAGATGATCCAATATCTTGGAAATAGAATGGAGAAAATACAAGAAATATTTAACAAGAACCTAGAAGAACTAAAGAGCAAAAAACAATGATGAACAATACAATAAATGAAACTAAAAATTCTCTAGAAGGAATCAATAGCAGAATAACTGAGGCAGAAGAATGGATAAGTGACCTGAAAGATAAAAGAGTGGAAATACTTACTGCAGAACAGAATAAACAAAAAAGAACGAAAAGAATTGACAGTCTTAGAGACCTCTGGACAACATTAAACACACCAACATTCGAATCATAGGGGTCTCAGAAGAAGAAGAGAAAAACAAAGGGACTGAGAGAAGTGAAGGGTCCATAGTTCCAGAAGATGTGGTGCTGAAGCCTCTTTACTGCATCTTGTCATAAATGGCCAAGTTCCAAAGCCCTGCAATGGAAACCTGCCCTGCCACTTCTTCCACATACCAGCCCTCCTCCCCAAAGCATAAAAAGCTTGACCTCATCCCAGAGAGGGAAGACAGATTTCAGCCCCACCTCCCTTCTCCTTGCTGGTCACCCTCTCAAAAACTGGTGCCATAGTACTGGCTTCTGTGATCTTCTGACAGTGAGCCCTGTATTCGATCACACTGTTACCTGATTGGTTAAATTTTGAAACAAGTCCTTTGTTAGAATTGGACTTTGATTCAACGTATCTGGTGTTGAGTTCTCAATTCAGATGAACTTTGCTGGTGAGCTACTGAGAACTGAGACCCCTAAAATAATCCAGAAGCCATTCTGTGAAGTTGACAAGTGAAAGTCTGCAGACTGGAAAACCTCTCCCTTTACACACTGAGAATTCCCACCAGAGTGAATGGAAGGTGTGTGTGTGTAAAGAGCACGTGAGCAGCGGGGGTTCATCCCCAGAGAAAGAAGGTGTTGAGTTGCCTTGGTAAAGAATTTATACACCACATGTTCACAGTTTCTTGACAGCCGTGTGGATGAAAGAGTCTTGGTGCTCCAGCCAGGAGTCAGTGCTGTGCCTCTTAGTTGGGAGAGAAAACTTCAGGACACTGGTCCACAAGAGACCTCACAGCTCCATGTAATATCAAATGGCAAAAATCTCCCAGAGATCTCCAACTCAACATCAAGACCCAGCTTCACTTAACGACCAGCAAGCTACAGTGCTGGACACCCTATGCCAAACAACTAGCAAGACAGGAACACAGCCCCATCCATTAGCAGAGAGGCTACCTAAAGTCATAATAACGTCACAGACACCCCAAAACACACCACCAGAAGTGGACCTGCCCACCAGAAAGACAAGATCCAGCCTTATCCAGCAGAACACAGGCACTAGTCCCCTCCACCAGGAAGCCTACACAACCCACTGAACCAACCTTAGCCACTGGGGACAGACACCAAAAACAATAGGAACTACGAACTTGCAGCCTGCAAAAAGGAGACCCCAAACACAGTAAGTTAAGCAAAATGAGAAGACAGAAACACACACAGCAGATGAAGGAGCAAGGTAAAAACCCACCAGACCAAATAAATAAAAAGGAAATAGGCAGTCTACCTGAAAAAGAATTCAGAATAATGATAGTAAAGATGATCCAAAATCTTGGAAATGGAATAGGGAAAATACAAGAAATGTTTAACAAGGACCTAGAAGAACAAAAGATTAAACAAACAATGATAAACAAAGCAATAAATGAAATTAAAAATTCTCGAGAAGGGATCAATAGCAGAATAACTGAGGCATAAGAACGGATAAGTGACCTGGAAGATAAAATAGTGGAAATAACTACTGCAGAGCAGAATAAAGAAAAGAGAATGAAAAGAAGTAAGGACAGTCTCAGAGACCTCTGGGACAACATTAGATGCACCAGCATTCGAATTATAGGGGTCCAGAAGAAGAAGAGAAAAAGAAAGGGACTGAGAAAATATTTGAAGAGACTATAGTTGAAAACTTCCCTAATATGGGAAAAGAAATAGTTAATCAAGTCCAGGAAGAACAGAGAGTCCCATATAGGATAAATTCAAGGTGAAACACGCCAAGACACATATTAATCAAACTACCAAAAATTAAATACAAAGAAAATATATTAAAAGCAGCAAGGGGAAAACAACAAATAACACATAAGGGAATCCCCATAAGGTTAACCGCTGACCTTTCAGCAGAAACTCTGCAAGCCAGAAGGGACTGGCAGGACATATTTAAAGTGATGAAGGAGAAAAACCTACAACCAAGATTATTCTACCCCGCAAGGATCTCATTCAGATTCGATGGAGAAATTAAAGCCTTTACAAACAAGCAAAAGCTGAGAGAGTTAAGCACCACCAAACCAGCTTTACAACAAATGCTAAAGGAACATCTCTTGGGAGGAAAAACAAGAGAAGGAAAATGCTTACAGTAACAAACCCAAAACAATTAAGAAAATGGGAATAGAAACATACATATCAATAATTACCTTAAATGTAAATGGATTAAGTCCTCCTACCAAAAGACATAGACTCACTGAATGGATACAAAAACAAGACCCGTATGTATGCTGTCTACAAGAGACCACTTCAGACCTAGGGACACATACAGACTGAAAGTAAGGGGATGGAAAAAAATATTCCATGCAAATGGAAATCAAGAGAAAGCTGGAGTAGCAATTCTCATATCAGACAAAATAAACTTTAAAATAAAGACTGTTACAAGAGACAAAGAAGGACACTACATAATGATCAAGGGATCGATCCAAGAAGAAGATATAATAACTGTAAATATTTATGAACCCAACATAGGAGCACCTCAAAACATAAGGAAAATACTAACAAACAGTATTACTAATTACTATTACCATTAATTACTATTTACTAATTGCTATTACTAAGCAGTATTACTAATAATAGCAGACAGTATTTTGCTAGTAATCCATAAAAGGGGAAATTGACTGTAACACGATAATAGTAGGGGACTTTAACACCCCACTTTCACCAATGGACAGACCATCCAAAATGAAAATAAATAAGGAAACACAAGCTTTAAATGATACATTAAACCAGATGGACTTAATTGATATTTATAGGACATTCCATTCAAAAACAACAGAATACACTTTCTTCTCAAGTGCTCAGGTAACATTATCCAAGATAGATCATATCATGTGTCACAAATCAAGCCTAGGTAAATTTAAGATAATTGAAATCATATCAAGTATCTTTTCCAACCACAACGCTATGAGACTGGATATCAATTACAGGAAAAATTCTCTAAAAAATACAAACACATGGAGGCTAAACAATACACTACATAATACCAAAGAGATCACTGAAGAAATCAAAGAAGATATCAAAATATTCCTAGAAACAAATGGCAATGAAAACATGATGAACAAAAACATATGGGATGCAGCAAAAGCAGTTCTAAGAGGGAAGTCTATAGCAATACACTCCTACCTCATGAAACAAGAAACATCTCAAATAAACAACCTAACCTTACACCTAAAGCAATTAGAGAAAGTAGAACAAAAAACCTCAAAGTTAGCAGAAGGAAACAAATCATAAATATCAGATCAGAAATAAAAGAAAAAGATGTGAAGGAAACAATAGCAAAGATCAATAAAACTAAAAGCCAGTTTTTTGAGAAGATAAACAAAATTGATAAGCTATCAGCCAGACTCATCAAGAAAAAAAGGGAGAAGACTCAAATCAATAGAATTAGAAATAAAAAAGGAGAAGTAACAACTGACACTGAAGAAACACAAAGGATCATGAGAGATTACTGCAAGCAACTATATGCCAAAAAATTGGGCAAACTGGAAGAGATGTACAAATTCTTAGAAAAGCACAACTTTCCATGGCTGAACCAGGAAGAAAGAGAAAATATAAACAGACCAATCACAAGCAGTGAAATTGAGACTGTGATTAAAAATCTTCCAACAAACAAAACCCAGGACCAGGTGGCTTCACAGGCAAATTCTGTCAAACACTTAGAGAAGAACTAACACCTATCCTTCTCAAACTCTTCCATGATATAGTAGAGGGAGGAGCACTCTCAGACTGATTTTATGAGGCCACCATCACCCTGATACCAAAACCAGACAATGCTGTCACAAAGAAAGAAAACTACAGGCCAATATCACTGATGAACATAGATGCAAAAATCCACAACAAAATACTAGCAAACAGAATCCAACAACACATTAAAAGGATCATACACCATGATCAAGTGGGGTTTATCCCAGGAATGCAAGTTTTCTTCAATATATGCAAATCAATCCATATGATACACCATATTAACAAATTGAATGATAAAAACCATATGATCATCTCAATAGATGCAGAAAAACTTTTGACAAAATTCAACATCGATTTATGATAAAAATCCTCCAGAAAGTGGGCATAGAGGGAGCTTACCTCAACATAATAAAACCCATATATGACAAATGCACAGCCAATATGGTTCTCAATGGTGAAAAACTGAAACCATTTTCTCTAAGATCGGGAACAAGACAAGGTTGCCAACTCTCACCACTATTATTCTACATAGTTTTGGAAGTTTTAGCCACAGTAATCAGAGAAGAAAAAGAAATAAAAGGAATCCAAATCAGAAAAGAAGAAGTAAAACTGTCACTGTTTGCAGATGACATGATACTATATACAGAGGATCCTAAAGACTCTACTAGAAAACTACTAGAAGTAATCAATGAATTTGGTAAAGTAGCAGGATACAAAATTAATGCACAGAAAACTCTTGCATTCCTATACACCAATGATGAAAAATCTGAAAGGGGAAATTAAGGAAACTCTCCCATTTACCATTGCAACCAAAATAATTAAATACCTAGGAATAAACCTATCTAAAGAGACAAAAGACCTGTATGAACAAAACTATAAGACACAGATGAAAGAAATTAAAGATGATACAAACAGATGGAGAGGCATACCATGTTCTTGGATTGGAAGCATCAACATTGTGAAAATGACTATACTTCCCAAAGCAATCTACAGATTCAATGCAATCCCTGTCAAACTACCAATGGCATTTTTCACAGAACTAGAACAAAAAATTTCACAATTTGTATGGAAACACAAAAGACCCTGAATAGGCAAAGCAGTCTTGAGAAAAAAAAAATGGAGCTGAAGGAATCAACGTCTCTGACTTCAGACTATACTACAAAGCTACAGTGATCAAGACAGTGTGGTACTGGCACAAACACAGAAATGTAGATCAATGAAACAGGCTAGAAAGCCCAGATATCAACCCACGCACATATGGTCACCTTACTTTTGGTAAAGAAGGCAAGAATATACAATGGAGAAAAGACAACCTCTTCAATAAGTGGTGCTGGGAAAACTGGACAGCTACATGTAAAAGAATAAAATTGGAATATTCCCTAATGCCATACACAAAAATAAACTCAAAATGGATTAAAGACCTAAATGTAAAGCACAACACTATAAAACTCTTAGAGGAAAACATAGGAAGAAGACTCTATGTCATAAATCACAGCAAGATCCTTTATGACCCACCTCCTAGAGAAATGGATATAAAAAAACAATAAACAAATGGGACCTAATGAAACTTAGAAAACTTTTGCACAGCAAGGAAACCATAAACAAGGGGGAAAGACAATTCTCCAAATGGGAGAAAACATTTGCAAATGAAACAATTGACAAAGGATTCATCTCCAAAATGTTGAAGCAGCTCATGCAGCTCAATATCAAAAAAAACAAACAAACAAATCTAAAAATGGGCAGAAGATCTAAATAGACATTTCTCCAAAGAAAATATACAGATTGCCAACCCCCATATGAAAGGATGCTCAACATCACTAATCATTAGAGAAATGCAAATCAAAACTACAACGAGGTATCATCTCACACCAGTCAGATGGTCATCATCAAAAAATCTACAAATAATAAATGCTGAAGAGAGTATGGAGAAAAGAGAACCCTCTTGCACTGTTGGTGGGAATGTAAATTGATTAAGCCACTATGGAAAACAGTATGGAGGTTCCTTAACAAACTAAAAATAGAAGTACCATACGACCCAGCAATCCCACTAGCGGACATATAACCTGAGAAAACCATAATTCAGAAAGTCACATACCACAATGTTCATTGCAGCTCTATTTACAGTAGCCAGGATATGGAAACAACCTAAGTGTCCACTGATAGATGAATGGATAAAGAAGATGTGGCACATATATACAGTGGGATAGTACTCAGCCATAAAAAGGAATGAAACTGAGTTATTTGTAGTGAGGTGGTTGTACCTAGAGTTTGTCATACAGAGTGAAGTAAGTCAGAAAGAGAAAAGCAAATATTGTATGCTAACACATATATATGGAATCTTAAAAAAAAATAATGGTTCTGAAGAACCTAGGGGCAGGACAGGAATAAAGACGCAGAAGTAGAGAATGGACTTGAGGACATGGGGATGGGGAAGGGTAAGCTGGAACGAAGTGAGCATGACATGGACATATATACACTACCAAATATAAAAGAGATAACTAATGGGAAGCAGCCGCATAGCACAGGGAGATCAGCTCGGTGCTCTGTGACCACCTAGAGGGGTGGGAAAGGGAGGGTGGGACGGAGACACAAGAGGGAGGAGATATGGGGATATATGTATATATATAACTGATTCACTTTGTTATAAAGCAGAAACTAACATACCATTGTAAAGCAATTATACAACAATAAAGATGTTAAAAAGAAAAAAAATTAAGTAGAGAAAACACGTAAATTGTTATTTTATTTCTAGGTATAGTAATTTTGAGAGTTTTTACTTTATAAGGATATCATCCATTGAAGGATTTATTAAGAATAAAATTTTAATTCAAAACAAATATAGTATCCCAGATGTTTTGAACAAATTCTGAAATCTAATAATTAATAAAATGTCAAAAGCAAATCTATTCTGCCCACTCTTTACTTACTCTTTTGAACATGGTTGTATTAACTGTATTCTAAGAGAATTTATTATCTAATTTCTCATGTCAAATACATAGTAGGTCCTGAAAATGGAGGTGGTAAAATGCTTTTTTTAATTATTAAAAAGTTTCTTATATTAAAAGGGTATTACTGACCTGCATTTTATTGTGTTAGGCTGAATAATAATGATTCTAAATCATATTTTTCCCCCAAGAAGTCCATCATTCATTTTTTCAAGTATGATTTAAGAAAAAAAACAAAAGACAATAAACTTCCTTGAAAACAAATTAAAAGGGTTATGTCTGTTAACAGTAAACCATTTGGCAACTTGATTGGGGAAGTCAAATTTTCAGGATGACAATGGGCCAATAATCAGTTCTGGGACTGGGGCAGGGGAGGGGCTAGGCCTCAGGGACTGCATGGGTCATATTTACCATGTAAGGTTCTGGCAAAGCTTTCAGATGTGATCTTTATTAATTCCAATATTTTATTTTATACCTGAATTTATAATTGTGTCTTAAAATCAAATGAGATGTCATTGTATCACCATCTGTTGTTTCAAAAATAAAAGACATGTTGTCGATGGCCACTTAAAAAAGATGAGTCCTTGGAGTGTTCAAAAACTGTTTCTGCAGCATTTTCAGATTTTTTTCCATTTTAATAGAAAGAAAAATTAGGAATGTAGGTAGAAAAGTTCCCAGCAGTCTTGTATTTACTGCTCCGAATAAATACGTGAGAAAGTGTGTTTTATTTCTTAATGTTCTCCTCACTCCCACATCGCCACCATCGTGATGCCCATGTAGACTGCATTTTTAGAAGCAGGAAAGGATTCAGTCTTCCTCAGTCAGGACTGGCCTGGACAGAGACATCACGGCAGAGAGAAGGTGACCATTTTTTTCCCAGAGGTGACCCTTTAGGTGTTAGCCATGACAGATCTGGCAGGGGTGGGGGGGTGACAGATTCACATCAGATATGCAATGTGTGATTGGCAGGATGTTTAGTAAAATTTATACAGTCTCCTTTTCCAGATCTGCCAATCTATCATCTCCCTAAAACATGAAAAGATAAGAGACAGGGATTTTTTCAGCCTTGGTGTGATTTTCTTTAAAGTAAAGTAAACACTTTTACAGTAAGCATTTTATTGTACTCTGAATAATATTCCAAGTATTCTGAGTTGTATATCAAATTGGACATACATGTGTGCATATAAATATCTTTGTAGTTATGACTCATAAAATGTTTTGCCTGAATATATATACTACATATATTTGTATTACACATATGCATACAATCATGCATACAATCTATTCAATACGACACATACATAATCTTTTCAATAACATGAGAGCAAGAATCCCAAATAAAAACATATTCCTGGGATGTGATGGGTCATATTTTATTCCTTTGTGATTTTAACTCACATTTGAACCCAGATTTCTAAAATCAAAAGACACAGTGCATAAAACCCAGCATGTTAAGGACAGGGTGGAGGTGGGAGATTTCTGATCTTTCTGACCTGAAGGAGGGTCGCATCTGTCAGACACCTCAATTTTAATGGAGCTGAAATCCATCACAAGCATGTAGCTTTCAAATCCCAAAGCTTGCATGTTCCTAAATCACACCATTTAAATCCATGGAAAAGATCTCATTGGATGGACTTCTGCTTTCAAGGAGGATATTTCTACTGATCCTAAGAAGTCTAAGGGGAAACAATTTTCTCATTATTTGCCACTCTCCCTATCTTGTTTCGCCCACCTGTAACCCCAGGAGAGGCCGTTCAAAGTCAGTGGCTGCATGAAGCACCGAGAAAGAACATTTGAAGAAATAAAAATAAGGGTAAACATTCCTGCAGATTTTCACTGAATTTTAATGTATATCTGTGAAAAGTAATAAGCGGGCTCTAGTTCATTAGGCAAGAACAAATTTCTCCCCATAATTTTATCTGTGTTTAATTAAATATTTAATTAGTATACCTCTAAAACTAATTTTTCAATGTGTTCAGTACATTTAGCAGGACGGACTGGTGCTGGGCTCTGTCTGCAGAAACACTTCTGTGGATGCGGACAGCCCCCATGCCCTTCTTGTCCTCCTGGGTGAGCTGATAGAAGCGAGTGGGTCATTTGGCATTAGCAAAGGAGTAAGTTAGCATTTGCACTGAGCTGGATCTTGCCAGGCTGTGCATATTGGAAGCCACAGACAGAGGCTCCTTTCACAGTGATGAATGGGTTTTTTCAAGCGTTCTGCTCCCTAGTTATGAGAAGGGTGACCCGGTCAGGAGACGACTTTATGAAGCTATAAAAAATGTATGTCACTTCGGACTCTCTAATGTCACCGGGAAGGGAAAAAAAAAAAAAAAAAAACCTGTGCAAAAATGGAAGGGTAATAAGGCTGTTTTCAATGCTCGAAATAGCTTTCTGTCTATAGTCATATGTAGCCCTGAACCTGGGGCACAGAGAGTGCCCATGAAGCACTGTTGTTGGGCAGATTAGAAAAAAAAAATTTGGCTTTGTTTAGCTTTGCTTGTCTTTGCAGAAATGCTTATGGTAAGGACAATCAGACATTTCCAAAGGCAGGTCCGGTAGCTCTGTGTCAGAACTGGAAAAGGTGAAATGTCTTTTTAAAAGCCAGCCATGTACTCAAGGTGGTGATGACTCTTAAGTATGCAGAAGAGCCAGAAAGGGAATCACTACAAAGTAAACACATTTTGAAAGGGGTCTTTTAATCTAATATTTTATAAAGTCTTTCCTGTGTATCATAAGGAATTTTTTTTAAGAAAGAAAGGTTTGCCAGGTACGCTTACCCCTATGCCTTCTCTTGAATACTCTGGAGTTTACAGATAGTGACATGTAGACTTTAACAAAAGCAGTCCTCTGTAGACCCATAATTTAGCATTCATTGAATTCTCTTATTCTTCTCACCAATATGCAGATTTCACAGTATCAGGTGCTTTCCTTTTTGATATGTCACATATTTCATAACTCGTGTTCAAATGATAGTTTACACAAGGTAGGGAACCCAGAGGACCAAGGTCAAAGGTTTTGCCTTTATTAGGGCTTCAATTAGTCACAGGTGAACTTTGGAATGTCTCAACTGGATTCAAACACTAGCTTTGTTGGGGTTGAATTGCACAACACTGGAGTGTCCCCTTTCAAGCCTAGATGTGCCATTTCTTTTTCTGGGACCTGCCAACTTGCTCCATCAATGCACCTGGAAGGGGGAAAAATGTGAAAAGCAATGAGCTTAATACTTCAGTTATAGCAAATGTCAGGCTCATGGATGGTTCTGAAGAAGGAGGGAGAGAACTGAGTTTTTCACCCATACAACATGAGTTTGGCATTTCTCACCCTTTTTTTCATGAAGAGGACTCTGCACATCAGGCTAGCTTCCTAGCCACATTCTGAGAAAAGTTGGCCATAGGTGATTCTCTGTGTCCTGATCACTGTGTTTTCTACCATCGTTGCCACAACTAACCAAAAGCCCATGGAATGTCTAGACCTAAGAATTCTCCCCAGGGTGTAGACTATCTTGTAGAACCATTGAAGCAGTCAACCAAGTCTGTACTCTTGAAAGAGTTTGAATGTTAGACACATAGAAAGTTAGCAGTCAGCTGAAGCAGGCAGAGGGGAAATGAGAGACAGGAAGACACTGAATTAGACAGAGGACAGAGTCTACAGAGTCTTTTGCTCTGCACCAAAGAAGCAACGATATGAGGGCTTGCTCTGGATTCCCCAAGGCCTGGCTAATTAACAGTTTATCCCGACTTCTCTGAGCATCATAAAGCCCTAACATCTGTAAACTCCCGATCTGTTTTCTCTTTGTAGCCTGATCAACACAACATAATACAACAGTATACACTCATATTTCAAAGAGGTCTCATCTTACCATAGAATATTTTTAAACTTTACCTAAAAAGCAGCTAAGAAATAAGAGGGATTTAAGTCCTTATTTTTATTTAAAAAAATTTTTTTAACATCTGTATTGGAGTATAATTACTTTACAATGGTGGGTTAGTTTCTTCTGTATAACAAAGTAAGTCAGCTATACGTATACATATATCCCCATATACCCTCCTTCTGGTGTCTCCCTTCCACCCTCCCTATTCCACCCCTCTAGGTGGTCACAAAGCACCGAGCTGATCTCCCTGTGCTATGCAGCTGCTTCCCACTAGCTATCTATTTTACATTTGGTAGTGTATATTTTGCAGCTCTATTTACAATAGCCAGGACATGGAAACAACCTAAGTGTCCATCGACAGATGAATGGATAAAGAAGATGTGGCACATATATACAATGGACTATTCCTCAGCCATAAAAAGAAATGAAATTGAGTTATTTGTGATGAGGTGGATGGACCTAAAGTCTGTCATACAGAGTGAAGTAAGTCAGAAAGAGAAAAACAAATACCATATGCTAATATATATATGGAATCTAAAAAAAAAAAAAAGGTTCTGAAGAACCTAGAGGCAGGACAGGAATAAAGACGCAGATGTAGAGAATGGACTTGAGGACACAGGGAGGGGGAACAATAAGCTGGGATGAAGTGCCTATCTTTAAAGCATTTTAAAGAGGAGAGACAATATATGCTAATTGGAAGCTTCAGATTGGCTATTTACTCTTACAGCTTGGAAACCAAAAATAATGTACTGGAGTTGGCTTCTCTACCTAAGCTTTTGTTTTTGTTTATTAGTTTTCCTTTAATAAAAACAGCATCGCTCTGTGTATTTGGATGAGTAAGTTTGGTTTAAGCTAGCCCTGCAAGTTAAGATGGGAGGTCTCTGATGTAAAAGGAAATAGAAACCAAGTCATGAACATTGTAAAGATCAGCAAGTGTAAGAGGGAGAATCAGTGATGTTTTAGGCCCTGATCTCTTGCTAGTACATTATATTCCCATCTTTTAATCTCACATGAAGGGTAAGTAGGCAGGGATGAAGTTCTCCTCTAGGAACAGGCAAAAGGTGTGTATGATCTATACATAATTTTTAAACTATAATAAAACTGACAAAAAGTAGATCTGCTTTTTATTAACATCACCATTATCTCCCCAGGTCAGCCCTTGGAACTCCAATGCTATCGTTTTTTTGTTTTTTTTTCTGGTACGCGGGCCTCTCACTGTTGTGGCCTCTCTCGTTGCTGAGCACAGGCTCCGGACGCGCAGGCTCAGCGGCCATGGTTTACGGGCCCAGCCTCTCCGTGGCATGTGGGACTTTCGCGGACCGGGGCACGAACCCGTGTCCCCTGCATCGGCAGGCGGACTCTCAACCACTGCGCCACCAGGGAAGCCCCAATGCTATCTTGTATACTGAAGAATGTGTGCTTTACAAAATAAACCTAAGAAATTCTCGAGTAGAAAACGGATGCTATTTTCCAGACTCAAAGGATTAGAAGGTCTAATTTTGCCCCAGTGAGTGCTTGGCACTCAAGAGAACTCCTAAGACAGATATTTGGATCTAAGTTTTCATTAGTCTTGATTGGGCTCTGAGTATTGGAGCCCAATAGCATAAAACAGATATTTTTTCAAGAAATATTCCACATCACTTAAGAATTTATTAACAATTTACATAATTGTTTAAGTAATCTGCATAATTGACAGAAAGTTTAATTTGACCCTAGTTCAACTGTAACACTTATGGTTTTAAATTGAAATTGGTATAATTCATTTATGAGAGTAATTAAGCCATGGTGTCTAACAAATACAGTGTATGCTGCCTGAGGCCTCCAAGGCCAGAACATGCTATTAGAATGTTTTATTTAAATATGTCAAATCTGTTCATCTCTACCATCACCCATGTTAAAGTGGAACAAATGGCCTCTTTGACCTTGAGCACCATGCTTCTGAGACACAGTATTTGAAGCACACAATTCAACTATCTTTCTAGAGGAATCCATGAGCTAAAAAGTGTTTAAAGAAAGACTAAACTTTACCTAGTTTTTACTTTCCGAAAGTGTTCAGACATATCTGTTTCTATGATAACCACACATTATTAAACATCAGTTTTTCAGCATAGCAGAAAAATGCCCCAGAATAATGGATTGTTAGCTTCTGACAAATTGACTAAAATTCATGAGAATGAGAGAAATGGGGAATCTGTCAACTTTCCTTGGAATGCATGATTTTTATACTTAAGTGTATAATTAATCCAAGTAATTGAAGGATAGTTATCCCGAACAGTATATAATAAGATAATAATGCTGAACAGAGCCACTGCATATGTCTGGGGAAGGGCAGAGATTAATTTGGACAAGAGCTTGTGGCATGCAACATCTCTTCACTTGGAAACTATCAGATCTCATGGGTTTACTTTGTCACTGTCACCTGTTCAGCCTTGGGGACCAGAGGAATACGGACGAGGGTCACCTGCAGGTGACATGGTTATGTAGACAAAAATCTCTCTTGGGCACACTCAAGATCCATCCCTTTGTAAAACTCCCATGAGTATTCCAAAGAAAATTCTGGATGCATCATATGTTGTGTAATGCATACACAACATATGATGTGGATGCATCATATGTTGTGTAATGCATCATAATGTTGTGTAATGCATCATCACACAACACCACGTCTTAACACTGTAGGGATTTGTATTTTCCCCCTCGTTCTGCTCTTAGGATTTATTTTGTTTCTTTTTTCTCATTGATTCTTCATTCTCTTGATTAATTTTCCTATTACCCTCAATTCTCTTTTCTCGCATTATTTGAGAATCCAGAGTCTCAACCCTGCCCTTCAGACTTGCAATATTGAGTTGTTAGTAATAATTATGCTTCAACAGGTGCTTCTTCAGTGCCAAACACCATGTCAGGTATTTGATATAATTCATCTAATTTAATCACTATTGTAGTCCTACAAGTTATCTTCATTGTGCAGATGAGGAAATGGAGACTTTAGAGGAGTTAAATGACTCCTCTAGGTCCCAAAACTACCTGGGTTGCACCCATGACCACATGACCAATACACACACACACACACACACACACACACACACACACTTGGAGAGTTCCACTCCACTGTATAATGTCTGGGATTATGACTTCATTTCCTTTTTTATTGTATAATAATAAAAACAACAACATCAAATACAACAGAGAGAGAAAACCACAAACTTAGAGCTTTAATAAGTTATTATAAGTTCAACAGCCTTGTAATCATCACCCTGGTCAAGACAAACACTGTTAGCCACACCAGAACACCATGTGTATGTCCATTCCCAATCACAGCCCTCTTCCACACGTCACAACTATTGAAGTCCCATAGAGTCTCTCACAGTCTGGATTTTGTAGACTGCATACTCACAGTGCAGTTTTTCATGTTCCCATATCCTCGACATTTCCTGAAAACTGGTGGATGGGCACAGAGCCTTGAAGAGACTCAGGTTTGATCCCTTTGGCAAGAGTAAAAGCAGAACTCTTGCTCTTTTGACAAAGGCACATACCATCTGCTTGTTTTTTGTGACGTTACCAATCACTGATGACCAGTGACTTGATCCATTGATTCTTTGGAGGGTATTACAATATGGGAGCTATTCTAATTCTTTCATTTCTTTTTCATGAATTATCTAGAAAACTTTTATAGAGAGATGTTTTTCCTCTTTGGTCCTGTAATGGAACCATTCATATAGAAAGGCGGGATAAATGCTTGTTTCTTTCTTATTAATTATTGGTTTTAGTGATGATAAATATGCATCTACTGGTCCATGGAGGTGACAGATTATTTTGTTTTTAATATGTATATGAAGAAGTTGATTTAAAAATATGTGATGGGTTTCAATCCATTGTAATTATTGATATTATCCTTACTGAAGCTCAAATTGTCACATCTTTGGTACTAGAAGCCATTTAAAATTGGTCCCTGTGTCCCTTTGACATAATCCTAGTAATATTTAGTAACCTTTGATAGCTTCCTTGTTATTTAGTATAGCAAAATTTTTAAGGTTCATCTTCTATATTTTCTGCCCTAAATCAGCTATCAGCTATCTCTCCTTGAGTGAGTTTTATGGGTTGAGTTGTCTACAAGCAACTCACATTATATATAATAATATTGCAAGGTTTAAAGGAAAAGGAAGAAAAAAATATATCATGCAAAAACATTAATTAAGGTAAAGCCATAATGGTTATCTTAATATGAGATAATACAGATTTCAGAACAAAGAAAATTTTCAGATACAGAGTGGAACATTATATAATGATAAAGGGATCAATAAAAAATAATACATGACTATTCTAAATGTGTACGCACCAAATGGCAAAGCTGCAAAATATCTGAAGGAAAAACCAATAGAACTAAAAAGACAAATATACAAATTCACAGTTATAGTTAAAAAATTCAATGCCCCTTTTTCAACAACTAATAAAACACCTACAAAGGAGATCGGTAATGGTATGGAAGAACTCAACAACACTGTGAACCAACAGAATCCAACTCACATTTATAGAACACTTCACGCAAGAGCATGATACACATTATTTTAAAGTGCCCGCACAGCATACATCAAGATGAGCCTAATCCTTGGTCATAAAAAAAGCCTCAAAAAATCTTAAAAGTGTTTAAATAGTGTGATGTCATTAAAACACAATTCTATCAGGGAAGAAATCAACAAGTGAAAGATAACAGGGAAATCTCCAAGTATTTGAGAACTAAACAGTATACACTTCTAAATAATGCATAAAAAAAAGGAGTCTCAGGGAAAATAAAAATTACATTGTATTGGATGAAAATGAAAATACAATGTATCAAAATTATTGGGATACAGCTGAAACAGTTCTGAGAGGGAAACATACCTTTACAAGCATACATCAGAAAAGAGGAAGAGTCTCATGGTAATGCTCTAATTTCTCACCTCAAGAACTTGAAAAAATAAAGGTAAGATAAGCTGAAAGGAAACAGAAGGAAGAAAATAATAAACAGAGAAGCAGACATCAATGAAATTGAAAATAGATAAAAAACAGAGAAAAATCAATAAAACAAAGAGCAGATTCTTTTAAAAATATCAGTAAAATAGAAAAACCTCCAGGATGACTGACAATGATGGCAGAGAAGATGCAAGTTATCAATGTCAGGAATGAAGGAGGAGGTATCACTATAGACCCTACAGATTCAAAGAATGAAAAGAGAATATTATGAACAATTTTATACACATGACTTTGACAACTTAGATGAAATGACCAATTCCCCCCAAAAACACAAACTACCACAACTCACTAAGTATATAATAGATAATTTCAATAGCCTATAATTACTAAGGAAATAAATTCATAATTAGTGAACTCTGCAAAAGGAAATATCCAGATATGGATAGTTTTACTGGAAAATGCCACCAAATATTTTTTAAAATAACATCAATTCTACACAATACCTTCCAGAAGATAGAAGAGGACAGAACATATCCCAAATATTTTTATGAAGTTACTATTACTCTGATGCCAGAACTGGAAAAAGAAAGTACAAAAAAGAAAGAAAGAAAAGAAAAAGAAAATCATAGACAAATGTTCTTCATGGATATAGACAAAAAAATCTGAAATTTGTTAAGATATGAATAAATATCAGTAAATTGAATTCTGCAATACATAAACAATTATCCACCATCACTAAGTGATCTAAGGTTGCAGAATGATTCAATATTCTACTATCAATCAATACAATCCACCATTTTAACATTCTGAAAAAAAAAATACATGATTATGTCAGTTGATGCAGAAAAGGGCATTTGACAAAATTCAGTACCCACTTATAATTTTTAAAAAGTCTCAGGTAATTAGCAATAGAGGTGAAATTCTTCAATTTGATAAAAATACCCTACAAAAAATCTACAGCTAGCATTATACTCTGTGATAAAAGACCAAATGTTTTCTCCCTAAGATCAGGAATAGGCAAGCATATCCACTCTCATCAGACCTATACAACATAGTGCTGGAAGTTCTAGTTCGATAAGGCAGGAAAGGGATGTAAAAAGCAAAGCGATTGGAAAGGAAAAATAGTACTGTCCATGTTTGCAGAAGTCACGATCGTCTATGTAGAAAATATTAAGGTATCTAAAATTAAAAAAGTCCTCTTATGACTATTAAGTTTGATCAGCAGGGTTGCAGGACAGAAAATAAACAAACAAAAATACATTATATTTGTACATACTAGCAATGAATGCTTAGACACCAAAATTAAAAGTATAATATCATTTATAACATATCAAAAAATAAAACAGGTCGAAATTTAACAAAAATATACAGGACTTCTATGATGAAAATTACCAATGCTGATGAAAGAAATTCATGAAGACCTAAACAAGTGGAGAGACATACCATGTTTATGGATTAGACAACTGAACACTGTGAAGATGTCAATCCTCCCCACATTGAATAGAAATTCAGATCAAAATCTCAGCAAGAGTTTTAGGAAAGAAGGAGGAGAAAATATCTGGAATCTAAGACTAGGCAAAGAAACCTTAGACTTGACACCAAAAGCATGTTCTATTTTAAAAAAAGAAGAAGAAAAATTGGACTTCATCAAAATTAAAACATGTTGTTAAAAAAGCTGAAAAGACAAGCTTCAGACTGGAAGAAATTATTTGCAAACTGACCAATGTCTGATATCTAAAATATATAAAGTGGTCTCAAAACTCAAATAAATGATAATAATAATAATCCATTTTAATAATGGGGAAAAAAGCCATGAAGAGGCATTTCAGCCAAGAGGTTTTACAGATGGCAAATAAGCACATGAAAAAATGTTTAATTTGAACTTTCCTAATTGTTAGTCTTTAGGGAAGTTCAAATTAAAATCACAATGGGTTATCACAACAAGCATATCAGAATAGCTAATATTAAAAAGAAAACAGCAAATACTGGCAATGACTCAGATAAATTGGATTACTCATATATTACTAGTGATAATGTAAAATGATACAGCTATTCTGGAAAACCATTCAGCAGTTTCTTTACTAAACTATAAATATATATACAATTAACATACAACCCATCAGTCACACTCCCAGGCATTCATACCAGAGATGTGAAGATTTATGTTTCCAGAAAAGCCTGTATGCAAATGTTTGTGGTATCTTTATTTGGAATAGTCCAAAACTGGGAAAAACCCAGATTTTTCTTCAACAAATAAATGGATAAACTGTGGTATATCCATACAGTAAAATATTACAATCAATCAGTCAATCAATCAATCGATCAGAACAAATTATTGACAGTCAAGAACCTGGAGGAATCTTCAGATACTTATGCTGAGTAAAAATTCCAATCCCAGGGCTTCCCTGGTGGTGCAGTGATTGAGAATCCACCTGCCAATGCAGGGAACACGGGTTCGAGCCCTGGTCCAGGAAGATCCCACATGCTGTGGAGCAACTAAGCCTGTGTACCACAATTACTAAGCCTGTGCTCTAGAGCTCACGAGCCACATCTACTGAAGACCGCGTGCCTAGAGCCTGCACACCGCAACAAGAGAAGCCACCGCAATGAGAAGCCCATGCACCACAACGAAGAGTAGCCCACGCTCCCCTCAACTAGAGAAACTCGTGCGCAGCAACGAAGACCCAACGCAGCCAAAAATAAATAAATTTATAGTTTTAAAAAATTCCAATCCTTAAAGATTATATAGTGTATGATTCAGTTTATATAACATTCTTGAAATGACTAAATTATAGAAATGGAGAACAGATTAGTGATTGCCAGGGGTTAAGGAGGAGGTGAGAAGGAGGCCACTAAGTGGTCTATAAAAGGGCACCATTAGAGATCCTTGTGGTGATGGTGATGGGAATTCCCTATACGTTTACTGTAGCAATGTCAATATTCTGGTTGTGATATTATACTAGTTTTATAATATGTTACCATTGAAGGAAACTGAGTAAAGATACCAGGAATCACTCTGTATTATTTCTTACAACTGCATGTGAACCTACATTTAACTCAAAAATTTTAATTAAAAAATGTAAGTCCTATTTTTGCTTCCATCATGATAGTTTGATTTTCTCTTACCAAAACATATGTTTCATTACTCTCAGTGCTTTTGTGCTTATCACATATGATAAGCTTAAAAATGCTGATAGGTTGCTTCAAATCTAAGCACAAATACAATACATTTGCTATAAACCAGAGGACACAAAGGCTCCAAATAAAATTGCTACTTGTGAGTGGTCATCAGAGCTGTCAAGCTGTTGTTCTGAAGTAGTACTTGATTCATCTAACACTTAGATTTCAGATTTTAGTAGATAAACTTCTGTTTATATAAACCCTCATTATACCTGGTCTAGAGCAAATTTCAAAAAATGGGAACACTATCAGCAGTACTATTATTATTTAATTATCATTCATTTCTTAAAGGAAGCAAAAAATACACAGTATGCTTGTAGATCCCATGATCTGGCTTGGGGATTCTTCTATATATGCACAATCAACAATAAGCTTCACACATGCTGCTCTGAGTCCCCCACCTGTCTCTGGCAGAGTCATTTCTCATTTCTCTGGCAGATTTTTCAAGCTTTATGTGCTCTTTTTGATCCTCTTATCTTTGGTGAACTCCTTTTGGTTCTCTGTGATATTGTGCTCTCTTGCTTCATTTGTTCCGCTTAGAGTTCCACCCCATATTCCCAACCAACCCTCCTGCTTTCCCCCTACACACAAACACACACACACACCATTCTACCAACCACTCTTTGAGTGACTAACCTTTACTCGTATCTCAAGGCTCAGGTTATCTATCTCCACAATATGGACCTCCCAGCTATATCAAGTGTTCCTGACAGTATTTTAATTATTGGTTAATTGTCTCCTCAGCTAAATTATAAGCTTTGGAGAGTAGATTCTATGTTTGTCTTCTTCACCACTGTACCCAAGTGCCTACGTCAACACCTGTCACCAAAAAGGCAACCAATAAGAAAGCATCATGTCGTTTTATCACTCTGTGCAGCAGATAATAAGGATCCTCTGCTAGAGTGATGCCAGGGGTGGAGAGGTGATCTACAGGCAGCTGAAGTTTTCAAAGGAAAAAAGCAAAGAAATAATTTTTTCACGTATGTTCTATGTTTGAAATGTATCCTTTATTGTGATTTTTATAGAAATTTGTTGCTTTATTAATAATAATCAGTTTCTTAAAGATGGCCCATTTCATGCAAGGACTGAACTGATCAGATATTTTTTACTAATAATAACTTCACAGGGTACAAGCCGTCTCTGCTCACATTTTTCAGCTTATTTGGGGTTTTATTTTTTTTTTTTACTTTGGGTAGATTTTCATCTTTATCATTAATGCTATGTTGACTTATATCTTCAAATTACCAAAGTAGATAAATGGCTGCATTGAGATGTACACGTAGTGAAGGATTACAACTTAGAATATCATTATCAATGGAAACGGTGTTCAGGTATCCAATGTAAATACAAATTGTGAACCTTTAAGGGCTGGGACAAGTGAATTTGGCCTGGTAGCCAAAAAGGAAAAGTGAGATTAGAAGTGTGACAATGAACATCTGAAAACTGAATTTTATTGCACAAATTAACCATTATTAGTCCTTAGTGTGTTGAGTGGTATGACATTTAGGCAAAGGGTTAATAGGAAACATTGAAGGTTGTGTGCTCTTGTAAAACCAACCTACTCACCTTTCTGATAACCCAATTTAGATGTGTGTTTGCTTTTGTTATTCTCCAGACAAGCACAAAATAATGCTTTCTTGTAGAACTGGAGAATAAACTGGAAAGATTGAGTTGTACAACTTTTACCATAAGCAGCTACTGGTCACACAAGAGACTTGTGAAGCTAATCACAAGTTAAAAAATATCCTTAGAGAAAAAATATAATACTAACAATTGGCTGAATTGTTTCATCAAATGATATTATGGTTGTGTGTTAGGTAACATTGATTGCGTGTGGGAGCTGCAGTGCTATCCCATGGGTGTGTTTATAGTTCTGGCATGAGCATACAACTTACAGGGGCCAATAATAAAATAACTTTATTCTCTCACACCCTCTCCCAACCTCTCATCGCCCCTCTAAACATGCTTAGTGGGGCTTGCTTCTTCCTACCCCCTATATTGAAAGCTATTTGGAGTCTTATGGTTTTCAGACTTAAAATAAAATCCTCTAATATTCAAATAATCTTTGTTCAGGAATTCATGTACCTAGTCTGGGCAATGAGCAAAAACACATCTCAAATGTCACCTTTTTCTTTCCCTCAGTGTGAAGCAGCTTTGGTGGTCTGAGACAGGTCTGGTGATAGATCCCTTCTTTGCTCCCCTGTCTTGAATTTTTCCTCTTTTCCCCCATAACTGCAGGCCAAAGTTGTGTTTTTATAGACAGGTGCCAGTATGATTTGGCTTCAGTTTTCTCTGGCTGTAGTGGATATTTTGATCTAACACCCTCTGGTCTTTGAGGGCAGACAAAGCTGATTTCTTGTGTTGGGGCCTAGTGTGGATTCTACTATTACTCCCTCACCCACCACTACCACCAGACACATTGGACTCTACTTTTCATGATGGGCACAACGTATTTTCACTCAAATAGTCATGTAGTTGACTGTTGCTGCACTGAGTTTCATCCTATGTTGTTTTACTACTTCCTCCAGGCAGTTCTTCTGGGAAGAATTAAAATGTCTCCAGGCTGGCTCTTTTCCCCAGCTGGCCCCTCTCTAGTCTATGAGACACACTCACTCAACCTCATCCCTTCATGAAGGTAAGTGCAGCCAGCTCCTAACGTGTCTTTTTCCATTCTCTCTCCTTTGGCCAGTAATCACAGATTTTCCTCCTTAGATTTTCTACTTAATTAATATTCTACACAGCCTCATATTTTTAGATCTAGTTCATTGTGCCCTAACTCTTCTCCTAAACTCTGAGAATCACATCTTGAAACTTCCAAGTGATCTCTTTGAAGACTACCTCACTAGGCTTGAGATTCACCCATCCTTTAGGAAGAGGGGTGAGAAAAAAAGCTCTGAAATGTTGAGTTTCTCCAATTTTTTTTTCAATTTCCAATACTTTTAGCTGATTTCCTAGCCTGAAGTTTTAAATCTGGTTTTTAATATATCCTTTGCAAATCCTGAAAAGATAGCCTAGTATCTTTTATTTATTTATTTATTTATTTGAATGTAGGTATTGTGGATGCTATTGTGGTGGTCTTAGGGAGAGATCCAGCAAAAATGGAGACAAAAGGAACCCCATTTTAATACCCTACAGTACATGTATGAAAGAGGAGTGTTTGATAAAATTGTGTTTATCATTGAAAATCTGTGCTCCAGAAGACATATTTAATTAATTATTGATCATTTTGCAAGAAGTGAAGTAAGATTAAAAAAGTCACATTGGAGCCAGAACAAATACCACCTGCTAAGTATACATCAATATAGGTCCTTTTTATGAGAATGAAGTAAATGGTATGGGAATAACAGAAAACAGTTAGCCAACAACAATTTTATCCCAATTTTGTGTTAAAGATGCTACAGAGAATTGTTATTGTGATAATATTGAGGCTACTGAAGGCCTCTTCAATATCCTGAAAGAAGTACTTTTTAGTGAGGTCAAGAAACTGATTTTTCAAAGAAAAAATATTCTATCTGTGCAAATGAAACCTTTTAATTTGGTTTTATTAATTGAGAAATTATGTAAAAATACTTTTTCATGAAATTACTTTTTCTGATAAAGCCAGAAAAGACCCTTTGTAGGATTTCAAGTGATGTGTTCAAATGACACATCTTAGTTATTATGTTTAATAGCCTGAATCTAATTATAAAGTATTAATATCACAATTAATAATTTTAAAAATAAAATATTAGAATTTCTTGAGGCAACTTGATATTCTTCACTTTTGAGAAAAATAAACTGAAAGCATATTATTGGGGACATTTAAAGAAAATAGTTTCAAATTCTTCATCATGTATGAAGAAATATTTCCAGAGCTGAGTGCAACCAAGAGATTGAGAATTCAATAGAGCCATCAATTATTTCATTTTCTGAATATCAGTTGAGGTGGGACATGGCATCTGATAGTGTCTAAAAGAAACCTT
This sequence comes from Aethalodelphis obliquidens, assembly GCF_003676395.1. Classification (NCBI taxonomy): domain Eukaryota; kingdom Metazoa; phylum Chordata; class Mammalia; order Artiodactyla; family Delphinidae; genus Aethalodelphis; species Aethalodelphis obliquidens. The sequence continues at coordinate 6,851,576 of NW_020837993.1, forward strand.
CAATGAGAAATAGCTTCATAATTAGGGGGATATTTTAAATCTAAATATTCAGAAATATTTGATGGATGTTATCAAACATAGGCTGCCATTACTGAGAATCTATACTTGGAACATAATATTTTCTAATTTAGTAAAAAGAAAGAGAAATAAAAACAAAATGATAAGCAAACATGATAGTTGAACCAGCCATAGTTTTTAAAACAAAAACTTTTCCACAGTTATGAGATAATTCTTTCTCCTTCCCTTTCTCAGTTATATGTAAGAGTAATGTTTTAAATATTTTATTGTTCTTACTAAATAGATTTTCATACATTTTTATTTTATATATTTGCCTAAAGTTTGTGATCAGTGATAAATAGCCATTATATGACATGAATATCTAGTCTACTGAGAATACATTTCCCTATCTTTGTGCATCTGACACTTAGCACTCTATGTAACATGGAATTGTTACAAAACATTTGTCAGGTCAAGAAGCAGAATGAACAAATGGTGAGTGCTACGGACTGAAATATGTCCCTTTCAAATTCATATGCTTGAAGCTCTGACCCCCAATGTGACTGTGTTTGGAGACAGGACTTTCAGCAGGTAATTAGACTAAATGAGACCATAAAGGTAGGGCCTTAATCTGATATAATTGGTGGCTTTATGAGATGAGAAAAATTTCTCTCTCCCTTTCTCTCAGTCTCTGTCTCTCTCTCTCTCTCCACCATGTGGGGACACAGAGAAAAGGTAACTGTCTACAAACCAGAAAGAGAGCTCTCACCAGAACTGGATGGGCTGGCACCTTGATCTTGGACTTTCCATCTCCCAGAAACGTGAGAAAATAAATTTCTGTTTTTTAAGCCACACAGTTTATGATGTTTGTTATGGCAGCCCAAGCTTACCAATACAGTTGGAATGTAAAATAGTACAGCTGCTAAGAGAAACACTATGGCAGTTCCTCTATTTTTAAAAAATTTAAAATAGAATTACTATATAATTCAGCAATTCAACTTCTGATTATATACCCAAATTAATTGAAAACAGAATCTCAAAGAAATATTTGCATATCTATGTTCATAGCAGCATTATTTACAATACTCAAGAGATGAAACAACCCAAGGTTCCATCAATAGGTGAATAGGTAAAGAAAATATGGTGTATACATACATGTGCTATTATTCAGCCTTAAAAAATAAGGCATTTCTGACACATGTTATAGCATAGATGAGACTGAGTACATCACGCTACGTGAAATCAGCCAGTCACAAAAGACAAAAACTGTGTAATTCTGCTTACAAGAGGTATCTAGAGTAGTCAGTTCATAGGAATAGACAGTAGAATGATGCCAGAGACTGAGAGCAGGGAGGGAACAGGGAATTGTTGTTTAATGGATTTAGAGTTTTAGTTTTGCAGGATGAAAAATTTCTGGAGATTACACAACAATGTGAACATATTTAACACGAACTGTACACTTAAAAATAGTTTCAATGAAAATTTTATGTTATGTGTATTTTACTAAAATTAAAAAAAATCTTAAGAAAGGTTTTGATCAGATTTACTGTGAGACTCTGCCAAGAGCTGAGTCCTTCACCAAACACTTTTCCAACAGTCAGAAACATCACTTGTTAACCACAGTCAACCATTTATTCCAAAGGTCCTCTAAGTTTATACACTTATCTACACTGAGATTGCAAATGGTCTAGAATAATAGTCTGATGCTCTATATTTTGCATGTCTAAGAAAATTGTGTCTATTTCTTCCTTTGATGGAATTGGGAGTTTGAGGAAGAAAATAATGGAAAGCCTTTGCTCCAGGAAATTAAATGCTGCCTTGTGCAATATTTGCGAGTCTCAGATATTTAGGTTTATATCATAGCCATGTGTTTTCAATATGTGTACATCAGCAGACACTTTACTCTTTATATCCTATTGCACTGAAGATTTCAAAGCGCTTTATGAATAACAATTTCCTGAGATGTAAGCTTTTGGAAACCACAATCTGTTTTTCTTTTTCTGAGATGAGAGAATGAGCTTCATCTTGAAAGGTGTAGTGGGAGAATGTGGAAAAGAAACCTTACCTGTGTGGAGAGGCAGATATGGAGAGTGAGATGTGAGGGAACAGGAGAAGAATGTCTCCTTTTGGTCTCTGGAGGTAAAGTTTATGAAAACAATATAATAACTAGGCTACTTATAATGGTGGCATTTAAAAATGATAAATCCATATTATCTTCCTTGTGTAAATTAATAAGTCAAAGAGTGGACAAGCAAGGAAATACTGAACACTAAGGTACTGGAGTTTGTGAAGGAAACTAGGGTATGAAAATGAGAAACACTTAGTTCCTGCCACTGAAGAGCTTCTCATGTGTTAGTTTATTCTTGCTGTGTGATAATGGAGCAGTTTCAAACAACAGAGATGTATTACCCTGCAGTTATGTAGGTCAGAGGTTCAGGCAGCAATCAAATGGGTTCTCTGCTCAGGGTCTCATTAAGTTGTGATTGAGGTGCTGGAGCTGCAGTCCTCATCTGGGGCTCAGAGCCTCTTCCAATCTCACTGCTGCTGGAAGAATTCACCTCCTTGGGGCTGTAGGACTGAGGTCCTTCTTCTTTCTGACAGTTGACTGGGGATGACTCTCAGCTCCTAGGACAGTGTCAAATCCTTGCCATGATGATTACTACATTTTCAAAGCCAGAAATGGAGTAGAATCTCCAACACTCCTGTCAAGTATCTCTCACTCCCAGAAAGGACCTGTTCCTTTTAAGGGTTCAGTCAGGCCCAGCATCTGATCTCCTTATTGATTAAAGCAAAGCAAACTCATTGTAACCTGAATTATATTCTCCATATTCCTCTTACATATGTAAGGTGATGTAATCACAGGAGTGACAACCCATAACATTCAAAGGTTTTACCCACACTAAAGGGGAGACAGTAATACAAATTGTATACATGATGGAGCAGGAATCCTGGGGGGTCATCTTAGAATTCTACCTCTCATATCAGAGAGAAATGTATATAAATAGATAATGCATTATTTTAAAATGGTAAATGTTGGGAGCTATCTACTCAGGAGCCATGAGACCAGAGGAGGGGCCCTTGGCCAAGTCTGAGGATATAAGAAATCCTGGCGAATATAAGGTCACTTGAGTGTTAGAAGTTATGCAAAACTAAGGTAGGCAAAATAGGTTGAGATGGGCATAGATGAGCTCAGAAGAGATTGGAGAGAGAGCAGGTTACAATAGGCCAAGGTGAGAGTCCTGAGGAAACACTGCTTTAGAGGGGCAAGAAAGGAGGCAAATAAAAAGAGTGATCAGAGAGGCATGAAGAGAATAAGGAGTAACATAGATGCCAAAGAGGTCAAAAATGATAAGAAGGAGTGAGTGATTTTACTAGTTTCTTAAGGCTGTGTACTTAAAGTACCACAAAGTGAGTGACTTTAAAACAACAGAAACAAAATCCCTCATAGGACTGAAGGCTAAACATCTGAAATCAAGGTATTGACACAACCATGCTCCTTATGCAGACTCCAGGGGAGGAATTTTCCTTTCCTCTTCTTAGCTTGTGGTGGTTGCCTATAAATCTTGGCTTTCCTTGGCTTGTCAATGCATCACTCCATTCTCTGCTTCTATCTTTACATGGTCTTCTTCCCTGTGTGTCTGTGTCCAAATTTCCCTCTTCTAATAAGGACACCAGTCATTGGATTAGGGTCCACTCTAATCCAATATGACCTTATCTTCACTTAATTACATCTGCAAAGACCCTATTTCTAAATAAGGTCACACTAATGGGCTCTGGGATGAGAATTGTAACTTATTTTATGGGAAGGGAGGCACAAGTCAACAAATAAAGATAACAGTGATCAAGAGGAATAGAGATTGAAGGAAAGATAAAAATTGAAAGGTGATTTCTGGCTTTACCTGGGAATTTAGGGGTGAGCTCTGTCTGAGGGGAATGATTGGAAGCCAGATTGCAGTGGTTGATGGAGGAATGTGTGGTGCAGAAATACAGACTTGGAAGCAAGGAGAATAAATGAGAACTTAGAGGAATCCATGTCTGGGATCAAGGGAGGTGTAGGCAATTTTTAAATAAAAATGGAAGCAGATAAAGATGGGTATAGAAATGACCACTTCTTGGGGAATGTCTGGTAGTTACAATAACTCACTATTCATGGACTCAGTATTCTTCATGAATTAAGATCTGAGGTTGAGAAACAGACCACTGGTGAGGGGTTGGGCTCTTGAAGAGGGTAGTATTTTTAAAGATTTGTTCAAGGGCCATGTGAAAGAGAACTAACAAGAGATGCTGAGGCCCAGCTGAAGTTGGAGACTGTTATGTGTGATGCAGACATCTGCAGCCAGGGAGGCTTGGTGTAAAGACTGTAAGATCAAACCAAGTGCTGACCTTCTGCTAGAGCCAAGGCTGGCTATCTAATTTGCAGGACTTAGTGCAAAAATGAAGATATGGAGCCCCTTGTTCATAAAGCAGGAAACAGTCTTTTCCTTTCTTCTCTCTCTTCTGCTGTCATGGTAATTTTTATTGGCTACTTAATGTCATCATGCTCCCTCTGGCTCCTCCAGGACACCTGTGGGTGAGTATGGAAACAAGCCCGCAGAACCCCACCCCATACTTGGGGTACAGGGAGCATGTGCTGAACCACGACCTTCTTCATCTCCTATCAGGCATAAAAGGTGATGGTGCTTGTTGGGTAGGAATTGGGGAACAGACTGATATGAGTTTATCCCAGGGAGGAGAGGAGGGTCCATGCAGGAACAGTCTCCAAGCTCCTGACACATGCTTCATTGCCCCATTGGACAAGTTTCAAGACACAAATGCAAAGGTAAAATTATTAATAATTTCAATATGGTGAATGGAGGAAAATAAACCTCAAGTTGGGGGCCACCTTCTGAGTGTGTGGCCTTGTGGGACTGAACTGGTCCCCCTACCCAGGAAGCCAGCCCCAGCAGATGTATCAGGTGGAGGGTGTGAGGCACTAGATAATGTGGGTTTGATGGTGCCCAGCATGAAGTTATCCAGAGTTCTAGGTTGAGAGAAGAAGGAAGAGATGCCAGAAATATTCTGATAGGAGTGCAGGAATGAGGCACTAGGAGTTTCAGTGATGTTGGAAAGCATATGGATTGTAGAGGATGAAGTGAGGAAGAGCTGAAACAGTAGGAAATTGTGATCTCAGAGTGAAATGTGAGAATCTGACATTTTGGTAGCCATTGTACAGGAGGCTGAAATAGAATAAAACACAAAGAATTCTGTTCCTCGAAATGCAGGAGGCTTGAGGATGGGTATCAATGGAGGCTTGTCATTTTTTTCCCCTCCTTGTTCTCCTCCAAGCCCCCATCCTTTTTCCATTTACCAAGATCTCTGTAGAAAGTGAGAAAAAATTGGGAAAATTGAGTCATGATGTTTTAACTTAATAGCATTACTAATTTCTCACCATCTCCTATGGCTCCCAAAATGTATATACACAAACCATCAGTTTGTGTAAGTTGACACGTGATAACTTCCCATGGAGTTAAAATATCATGGAACTGCTTTATTTTACTCTAAAATTAAATCACAAATGAGGTATTGGAGACACATAAACACAACCATGTGTTATTTGTGTGACCTTTTTTTTTTTGTATCTCTAAAGGCAACAGGGAAATTTAAACACACATAGCCAGTGTAGCCTGTGTATTTAAGAAAATGGAAAAATGCTTTATAATATTTAAAGTGTATAATGGAATATCATGCTTAATATAAACAACTTTTGTGTGGAAAGGGAGACCAGAACATAGGGCAGTATTATTTTCTCCTGTTGTGCTTTGCATTAAATTTGCTTTAGGCATAATTGATTAAGATCACATATAACAAATGTCTCTAACTAGAGAAGAGGCCACTGAGAAAAAGTTCTTTCTAATGATTCTATCAGGACGTTTTCTTATTGTCAAGGTTCAAAAAGTTAGTAAAATGCTGGGAAGAAGTAGCTGAGGAAAAGTGTTAGGTGCAAATTTGTATGGAAACACAAAAGACCCCGAATAGCCAAAGCAATCTTGAGAACGAAAAACAGAGCTGGAGGAATCAGGCTCCCTGACTTCAGACTATACTACAAAGCTACAGTAATAAAGACAGTATGGTACTGGCACAAAAACAGAAAGATAGATCAATGGAACAAGATAGAAAGCCCAGAGATAAACCCACGCACATATGGTCACCTTATCTTTGATAAAGGAGGCAGGAATGTACAGTGGAGAAAGGACAGCCTCTTCAATAAGTGGTGCTGGGAAAACTGGACAGGTACATGTAAAAGTATGAGATCAGATCACTCCCTAACACCATACAAAAAATAAGCTCAAAATGGATTAAAGACCTAAATGTAAGGCCAGAAACTATCAAACTCTTAGAGGAAAACAGGCAGAACACTCTATGGCATAAATCACAGCAAGCTCCTTTTTGACCCACCTCTTAGAGAAATGGAAATAAAAACAAAAATAAACAAATGGGACCTAATGAAACTTCAAAGCTTTTGCACAGCAAAGGAAACCATAAACAAGACCAAAAGACAACCCTCAGAATGGGAGAAAATATTTGCAAATGAAGCAACTGACAAAGGATTAATCTCCAAAATTTACAAGCAGCTCATGCAGCTCAATAACAAAAAAACAAAACAACCCAATCCAAAAATGGGCAGAAGACCTAAATAGACATTTCTCCAAAGAAGATATACAGACTGCCAACAAACACATGAAAGAATGCTTAACATCATTAATCATTAGAGAAATGCAAATCAAAACTACAATGAGATATCACCAGTCAGAATGGCCATCATCAAAAAATCTAGAAACAATAAATGCTGGAGAGGGTATGGAGAAAAGGGAACACTCTTGCACTGCTGGTGGGAATGTGAAGTGGTACAGCCACTATGGAGAACAGTATGGAGGTTCCTTAAAAAAACTACAAATAGGGCTTCCCTGGTGGCGCAGTGGTTGGGAGTCCGCCTGCCGATGCAGGGGACGCGGGTTCGTGCCCCGGTCTGGGAGGATCCCACATGCCGCGGAGCGGCTGGGCCCGTGGGCCATGGCCGCTGAGCCTGCGCGTCCGGAGCACGGGAGAGGTCACGACAGTGAGAGGCCCGCGTACAGAAAAAAAAAAAAAAAAAAAATCCTTAAAAACTACAAATAGAACTACCATATGACCCAGCAATCCCACTACTGGGCATATACCCTGAGAAAACCATAATTCAAAAAGTCATGTACCAAAATGTTCATTGCAGCTCTATTTACAATAGCCCGGAGATGGAAACAACCTAAGTGTCCATCATCGGATGAATGGATAAAGAAGATGTGGCACGTACATACAATGGAATATTAGCCATAAAAAGAAACGAAATTGAACTATTTGAAATGAGGTTGATAGACCTAGAGTCTATCATACAGAATGAAGTAAGTCAGAAAGAGAAAGACAAATACTGTATGCTAACACATATATATGGAAATTAAGAAAAACAAATGTCATGAAGAACCTAGGGGTAAGACAGGAATAAAGACACAGACCTACTAGAGAATGGACTTGAGGATATGGGGAGTGGGAAGGGTAAGCTGTGACAAAGTGAAAGAGAGGCATGGACATATATACACTACCAAACGTAAGGTAGATAGCTAGTGGGAAGCAACCGCATAGCACAGGAAGGTCAGCTCGGTGCTTTGTGACCGTCTGGAGGGGTGGGATAGGGAGGGTGGGAGGGAGGGAGACACAAGAGGGAAGAGTTATGGGAATATATGTATATGTATAACTGATTCACTTTGTTATAAAGCAGAAACTAACACACCATTGTAAAGCAATTATACTCCAATAAAGATGTAAAAAAAAAAAAAAGTATTAAGTGCAAAGCAGACTACAACATAACCATAAGAAAGAAATGAATATTAAGGAACTATAATTTCCTTATACTTTTACATTTTAAAGATCAATGCCCTTATCAAACCTCAGATAGAGTTTATATTTTATAATACATCTTCATCTGTAGGTGAAAACATTTTACTTAAAGAGAAGCCGGCAGACACTCTGGAACTCTCAGTACATGGAAGCTTGAAGTTGAAACGAATTTGTTAAAAAGAATTATTAGGGTTCGATGACAGCAATTTTTTCTCAGAGGAAGCAGGTTAAGATGCATCATTTGAAGAACAAGTATCCAGTAGGGAAGAGCTCAGAAAGGGGTGGTGAGAATGTCTCTTTTTTATTGCCATAAATATGTGAGTTGCATCTGGCTGGATACTCTCCCATCAGTTTCTTGTGAAGCACAGTTAGACATTTCAAGTGGACATTTGGATGATAAGAAGAAGGAAGAGGAAGATAACAAGGTGACTTTTATTTTTATTTATTTTATTTTATATTATTTGTGGTACGCGGGCCTCTCACTGTTGTGGCCTCTCCCATTGCGGAGCACAGGCTCGGGACGCGCAGGCTCTGTGATCATGGCTCATGGGCCCAGCCGCTCCGCGGCATGTGGGATCTTCCCGGACTGAGGCACGAACCCGTGTCCCCTGCATCAGCAGGCGGACTGTCAACCATTGCGCCACCAGGGAAGCCCAACAAGATGAATTTTGCTGGACCATTTTAGTGCTATCTGGATTCCTAAGTGCAACCTTGTGGTTAAACTTTTCTGTTGATGTAAGACACCAACCTGTAGGTGCTCACTAGCAATATCCAGTCTATCAGAAGATCAGTTTCACAGCATTTCCTAATACCCAGGCCGAATTCCTGGTAAATTTTAAGTATCAGATTTTCCCTAGTATTTCAGAATAGATGCAGTAATGCACAACTCAGGTTAAAAAGAAAAAGAAAAGAAATATTGCATAGAAGATTCTCAATGCTATTTTTTTCTGGATCTCTTTTCTGCTAAATGATAGGGTTTTGTAGAAGAAAATAAAATCCCATCCAAATTTTAAACAAAGTGCAATTCATTATATTTTGGCGATGTAAAAGTTTGTTTCAGAGAAAACATGCGTTTATTTATCTGTATAACCAAAACATATTTCAGAGACAGGTTTAAAAAGTAAGTGTCCTAAAGAGTTAATATCGTCTTGAAAGAAGCACAAGGTTTTTTCAAAGCGTATCAGTTCTTGAAGCAATATGCTTGCTGTTCACCTAACAGGAAAGGGAAAGATGCATCAGATCATCAGACATTAGAGCTTTAAGTGCAAGTGGATTCTTTTCAGCTTATTCAGGTGGCTCCAACTGGGCAATGAATTTGTATCTCAGTACCATTTGATGGCCTGGAGTTCTTAATTACCAAACAAATGGAAAGTTGCTGCCTGGTGCTGACAGCTCCTTTGTGTACCATCTTCACAGAACATGAATGATTAATGGAATTTTCCCAACACAGTCAAAATTGTTTACTGATGGAATTAAAGCTGAAATTGGCAAGGTCCTAGTGGGAAGACTTTTGCTATAATGTCACAGACCTGCCAAGCTCTCCAGATGAAAAATAGGAACAGTTAGTGATGGCTTTGAGCAGTTTTGGATATTCTTAGGGTTTGACCCCAAATGAAAGTCATCTTTACTTGGATGTTGTATTGGAGGAAGGTACTGACATTCAGTCTCTCCTCTCTTTGTGGCTTATAAACATCAGTGACAGGGTCTGTGTCCTGATGAAAGCACTGTACCCAGGTAAGTAGTAAGGTGACATCTTTCCAAAGCCTGAGCCAGAGAAAATGATCAAAGTCCAGATCTATTTATTTTGGCTTTATTACTCCAGAAGCCCCAGCACATTTCTTCTTAAGCTCAAGGCAGGTGGTCTGGGCATCAGAGGAAGAGGTTATCCTAGAAGGGGAAGATTGTTAATGTCTAGCTTTATGAATAGCTGTGATTCTGGAGACAGAATCCAAGTTCCAGGTAAGATTCGTGCTTGGTAAATATTACTGATTCTGGTGTTGGTGTGATTAACAGGATATCAGAGTGTTTCATTAGTTTCAACTGTCAATAAACCTTGCCAAATGTACTGGGTACCATTGCATGTTGTTTTCCTGTTGCCTCTTGAAATCAGCTCCAAATAAATAAAACAAAGGACACATTTTGATCCTTTTAAGAGCTCTGGGTGGTGGTTCTACAGTCAATGATTTGCAGATCTCTCTACCTCTGAGTGAGCCGGTGTATTTTCATAGTTTCACCTACTCCACGGAAAGTGCCAGGCACCATGCAAGCGGGCAGATGCCAGGGTGATTAGCTAGAAAGCCACGTAGATTAACCTCCTCTATTAGCATGTGGTTCCAGTTTGGAAGGGATGTGTGAGTTTTCTCAGTATGCTTCCAACACCATCAGAGACACATAATCATCCCCTCTGGGAGAGCAGAAGGAACAACAGATCGCCAAGTGTCTCTAATCCCCAGGGGAGTTGTTATTGTATAATAACCACATCTTTTCTTTGCATTATCCTACTATTGGTTCATAACAACAAATGACTTGGGCAAATCAGGGTGTAAAGCACAAACTATCTCAGAGAGAAAAGACTGTACATTTTCTCCCTAACTCAAAGTTCAACTGGTTTTACCACAGTGTTTAAAATGTGGCTCCTGACTAGAATGAGGAAAATATACACAATTAATCTGGCAGAAATCAGGGAATATGGGAATGTAGTTCCTTTCCCTTGGATTTGTAGATTTTGGTGAATAATAATTTTTACAGATGAAGGTAAAAATCAGAGAATATCAGTTACCAAATGCAAGTTCATGTGTCCAATGCACGGTGAGGCCAGATAAACTGAAACGTTGGAGTTTGGAGCAGAGAAAGGCCATGCAAGGAGACGGGTGGCTTGTGCCCTAAAAGCCCTGAACTCCTTGAAGAGTTTCAGCAAAGCACTTTTAAAGGCAAGGTGAGGGAGTGGCGTGGTTAGTTGTTGTAAACTTCTCTGTGGTTGTTTCTGCAGCTGTCCACGTAGGTCAGGTCACGATGTTCCTGTAAACCTCCAACAAGACAAATATTATTCTCTGTTCTACAACTTTTTGAACGGACTCTTAAAGGTCAGATCCCTGAGTATAGGCTGTCCTGTATATTTCAGGCTATAGGCAACATTCTTTTACAAAAGACTCAGAGCCAGCATGACTAAGGACAGGAAAAGGAACAGATCTAATATGGAGTCAGATTTGTTCTTCCTTATTACATATCCAAAAGAGCACAAGCAAATGATGATCCAGTGACTCTTAAAGTGTGGTGCTCAGATAACACACTTCCACTCCCTTTGAGCTACACACTATATCAAGTTTGCTGATGTCTGAAGACCTTGATAAAGCACATAAGAGCCTGGTGCCCAAGAACTGAACACAACTCTACCACTTAGTAGTACTTGGGAAAGTTCATTTAATTCTTTGAGCTTCAATTTCCTCATTAGTTAAATGCAATCATAATAATACACAATTACAGTAGTAATTAAACGATGTCATCCACGTAACTGCCATGCACAGTGCCTGAAACATAGTAAGCATTTGATAAATTGGCAGTTGTATTGCCATTCTGATGGCCATTCTGATCATTATTATTATTATGGAATGAAAATTCTAGTTCTTCAATAACTCTTCCATACAGAATGGCCTGAGGGCCATTTCTACACAAAATGTAGAAATAACCAAGTTGACTTAATGCTAATTTAAAGGTGTGCTGGAGTGTGTATGTGTGAGTGCGTGTGTGCCAAATCTGACACCAAGAGTCCAGCACTCGCCATGGTTCGGTTAACTTGATGATAGAGAGTTGAGGCCTCCAGGATAAAAAGCCAATGGGTTATTGTGTCCAGTGATTCCCGAAAATTTATGAGTCATAAAGAGAGGGGAATGAGGAGAATGGGAAGTTCTTTGAACTTGGACTCCCTTAAATAATTGCTTACAATGAAGTCCTCTGTTTCACCTTCCTCTTCCTGCCACAAAAGGTTTTTTTTTCAGATATTCTCTACTTTGCGTGTCCTGTCTTATTTGTTTGCTTGTTTGTTTATTAGAAAAACTGAGAAACTCATGAGAATATTTACAATGAAGAATCAATTCTACACATTGCGCAGAAACACTTTCCATCTAGCTGGATGAAGGTAGCCTGTTAAGAAAGGTTATTTTCTTCTCTAGGTCTAGAGGGAGCAAGTTGATAGAAGAATTCATGTTGGTAAATACAATTAGGTAAAGAGAAGACATTGAGAAATTTTCCTCTGTATCAAATTTTGACAAAACTCTTGGAAAAAAATATTACAAGCTCTCTTAACTTGAACAGGTTGTATAACCTTCTCATGACTCAACCTTCCTCATGTCTAAAATAGGGATAATAATGGTATCTAACTCATCAATTTATGAGGATTATGTGAGTCCATTTTTATAAAACACTTAGAGCAGTGCCTGGCACAAAGTAAAAAGCTATATAAGCATTTATTAAATAAATAATATATTTATGAATAAAGTAGGAGAATAGAAATGTTTTATATGTTATTGCTTTTCTTCTTACAAGAAATACATGCATATATATATATATATATATATATATATATATATTAGAGAATGCTTGAGAAATATGTGTTAAAGAAGTAGTGAGTTGCATTTTAATCAGAAATCTAAACCATAATTTAGTTGACTTTGGTTTTTATCCAAATCTAAATGTTTTAACGTTCTAAATTTGGTAAACATTTAAAATTCTCTTTAGAACCCTAAGAATGTAGTATCTTCTCTATGAACTCAGTTGATTCATCTTTGAAGCTTTTAGAGTTCTAAAGGTGTATGATGGTAACAACTTTGCTATTATACAGAAAGTAACTCTTGCCTTATTTTTTAATATTACGCTCTCTGCATTGATTGGCCATGCTCCTGTTCTATTACTGAGAGTGAGATTCATCTCCTTTTTGACTCTTAATGTCTTCAGAACTTGGGCTTGTGACATTTCCCAAACCCAAAATGACATGGGCACTTATTTATTCCTTATAAAGAAATGAATCATTAAAAATCAGTCAATCAACCAATCAATCAATTGATCAATCAGTCAAGGAATTAAGGCTAGTCTCAGCTTTCCTTGGCTTCTATTTCTTTTCTTTTCTTTTTTTTTTAACATCTTTAATGGAGTATAATTGCTTTACAATGGTGCATTAGTTTCTGCTGTATAGCAAAGTGAATCAGCTATACATATAGATATATCCCTGGCTTATATTTCTTAGACAATTTCACCATGGATCTAAAGAGCTGTTTCTCAGCCTCATTGATCCTGTCATATTCTAAGGATCCATCTACATGAGCATCAGAAAAAAATCAAGTACAACCTTAGAGGCCCCTGATTTGAAACACCAGCCACTAGGGACCCACTTTGATTGTTAAAGGTCAGGGAAAGGTCCAGAAGAGAAAAAAAGAAGGAACAGAAGCAAAAAACACACTCAATATTACCATCTTTGAGATTGTTGTGTGGTTCATCAGAATATCTTCTTAATCTAAAACCTTTTATAACAAGCATATGGTCCTACCCCAAGAACATTGTCATGCTATTTTAAACATTTAAAAAGTGCATCAACAGACACTTCCATCAAAATAAACCAACAGTACATTCAAACAGCAACCCCTGTGAACCTACCTACCTCATTGTTTTTGTTTTGTGTTTGTTAGATGAAAAATTGAGGGAAAATGGAGACCACTGATTATAGGAAGAACACAAATAAAGACAGTCCCATCAGAACCCAGAGTTTTCCACCAAGGCAGGAAAGTCTTCCAAAGGAGAATCACCTGCTGGGTGAATAATCCAGAACTGAGCCAGCAGTTTTATCTCATAGTAATGCTTAACCCGATATTCATTTTCAGCTCACAGTGGTAAGAGTAAAGAGCAATTTCACAAGAGCTGTCAAATTCTTGATTCTACTCTCCCAGCAACTGCTTCAGTCTCATTTTGGAGATGTTAAACACCCTATCAGAGGGCCACATGCTGTTACTGCACTGTTAACACTTGCTCTTGGGACATTGGTGAGAGAGGCTGAGTGGTCGGAAACTTCCCCTTAGGTAGTTAGGAGAGAGACCTACTAATGCACCCTCAGACAACATAAGGTGCACGCGCCACAGTAGTGCAGAAGTATGTTTCTTTACAGATCATTTCAGGATAGCACTTCAGACACATGCTCTTGGGAATGTATCCCTTGCTTGACTTTAGTTTTGAAATGTAGCTGCTAAGCCTTCCTTTGGGTTGTTGATGTGCTTTCTAACAACTCAATATTCTTAAGTTCTTCACACGTGATAAGCAGATATTCCATCAGGAGATTTCACTGCACTCAACAGAAAGCTGTCAAATGTTTACACTGAACTAAGAATGGGAGGAAGATTTTGATAATATGTTGGATTATTGGATTCATTATTCAAAGGCTTTAAACAGAAAGCAATGGTACTATTTTTCTTGAGTTCTGAGTTACTGTGAATTTTAGCTACCTGTGCCTGCCCATATTTTACCAATGCAAACTTGTATTATGGTGAAAAATAACTAGATTGGTGCTTAGGAGACCAGAGCTCTAGTTGTCACTCTGTCAATAACTATTTGACATCGGGTCAGTATTTTCACCTCTGTTCAACACTCTTAACCTGTGAAATGGAAGTGTTAGGCTAGATAATTTCAAAGGTCCCTTCTAACTCTGACAATCAATAATTATCACTCTAATACATGTGCCAATGAAATAAAATAATTGAAATACATTCCTGAATGTTTAATAATAATTAGGCATTATAGGTCAGTTCTTCTTAAAATTCAATGCTAGAACAACACAAAAAAGAATGAAAGAAGGAAAGAAAGAAGAAAGAAGAAAAGAAAAGGAAAACAGAAAAAAGGAAGAAATCTTGGTAGCATCACTGGCATTACTTCAGATGAGGATAAAAGATATGTACACATGCCAGGATGCTTGTAGAGTGGAGTTCAAAGGACAAATTGAGAAAGCCGAATGCTTAGGTCCACATCCAACCTCAGCTGCCTACAAACTGAGTGACTTTCATCAAATTGCTCATTTTCCTATGTACCTCAGTTTCCTCATCTACAAAATGCTTATAAGTAGTTATAAATACCTCATAAGGTTTATATCTCCTGTGTCTAGTCAAGAACAAAGAATCCATTCTATGATTTCAAAATATATTTTGGGTGAAAAAAATCAAAGTATTCTTGTTTTTTTTGTTGTTGTTGTTGTGGTGCGTGGGCCTCTCACTGTTGTGGCCTCTCCCGTTGCAGAGCACAGGCTCCAGACGTGCAGGCTCAGTGGCCACAGCTCACGGGCCCAGCCACTCCACGACATGTGGGATCTTCCCAGACCGGTGGCACGAACCGTGTGCCCTGCATCGACAGGCGGACTCTCAACCATTGCGCCACCAGGGAAGCCCTAAGGATGATTTTTTTAAATAGTAAAATAAAGATTAAAAAAATGGATTTGAGTGAGGCATGTATACCATTTAAGGGTTCTCACACCTCTTCTCTGAAAGGTTCTTTCAGTGGGTTAGTCTTTCTCACTTTTGCAAAATTTCTCCTTCACACTTTCCTAAGAATCCTAACTCTTAAAAGAATGAACATCATTAGATCAGAGCTAATATAGAAAGAATCAAAATTGGGGAATTTATTTACCTAGAAACAGAGACCCATACTTGTTTTAACCTCATTCCAGGCAGGAGGCAACTGGTATCAACTTCTTTGACCCATTTTATTAAACAATTTGAGATTGTTGGAATGATCTTAATGAGCTCCTTAAAGGTTTTGTCTTGTTGAATCACAAGCTTCCCAAGATTGGGAGTTCTGTGTTGAAGAAAACAACCTGTCACCAGCGAATACCATATCCTTTCCCTTTTAAAGTTAAGCATTGCTACACTTGAGTGATTATAACAGACTCGGCACCTCCGAAAGTAATGGGATTACTCGGGCATCACAGTTCACTGGTTAGCCTCATTTTGGAGAATTCATCTCTCTTAATGTTGTTCCAATAAGGTGAGGCAGCCCTAACCTATGAGAAGTGAGTTCTGATTCTCTGCAAGGGAGGGGCTTAGTGTAAACCAGGAAAATATGCATGGACAAGCATGGAGAGGCAACTGAGTAAAAATCTAAGATTTCCTACTAGGCCCAGAAGAATGAGTTTTTCAGTGGTGTCATATTCACTGAAAACAAGTAAGAAATGGTGATGGTGAGAGAGAGAGTTAGTTGACAGTGTGCGGTGTGGGGCATGTACACAGTCACCCCTGTCCACCTCTGGGACTGGTCAATAGGGAATATGGGACATTCTTTGCTCAGAACTGTTGATTCGGCAACCATTCATTTCACAGCTATTAGGTAGCAATTACTCCATTATATCAAGGAAGGCATTGTAGACACTCCACTTGGGTTCATTGACTGGTAGGAAATGAAAGTCACTCAAATATCCAAAAATTGTAATTGAGTGTAGTGTCATGTTAGATTTTGTACAGAGTAAGGCATTGAGAGGATAAAGGGGAAAGAGACATCTAACCTCCTACGGTAAACTTTTCTGTGAAGATATGATACTTAAGTGGATTTCTGAAGGATCATTATCCAGGCAGAGAGAACAGGATGAATGGGGTGGAGGGAGAGATGCTTCCTGGAAACCATATGGAATTTGGTACATCAGGGGAAGGGATAAAGAGAGCTGATGTTTAGGCACATAAATGGCTTTGTGAGCCATGCACAGGAGGTGAGGTCACGCTGACATGGGCAGATGGGCATTTTAGGCACTTCCTTAGGGCAGCAGGGTGGTAGAAGATGGGAATGGGGGAGTAGTTGGAGGACAGGAATGCCAATGAATTACCTGTTATGATAATCCAGGAGAGACTTCATGAAAGACTGAACTAAGACGGGGGTCGGGCTAAAGACATACATAAGTGGGTATAAACATAAACAAAAAAGTTAAACTATCCACTCAAGAGTTCTTTTGCCCTGGACTGGATGCAGGGAGTCAGGGACGGAACTAGGCACACAAACTGCGCTGTTATTCAACAGCCACAACTAAGCGGGTGTCATTCATGTTGTAGATGTCTCAAATTTGTATGTTTATTAAGGTAATATTCCTTTAAGGTATCTTCTATCAAATACCAGTGAGTGTATACTAATCTTCTGACAGAATAAATTGATTCACAGAAGGGGTGCCTTATTTTATTAGTATTATATAAAGATTCTACGGGTTGAGAGTCACATGGGTTGGCGAATTTCAGGTAACTAGTAAACTAATGAACTTTTAGGTAAGCAGTATTAAGGAACACAAGGGTTCCACACCCGTCTTAGAGATACTGCTTGGAAATGCATGAATAGATGAAAATGTTGAGAATACACGTAAATGAGTTAAAGGGACTTGTATAAATGCTTATAGAGAGAGAGAAAAGATAAAAGTCTTAAAGTATATATTTTCCTAATTCTATCACTGAACCACAAAGTTTCTCTCATCACAGCATAATATCCTGGACTTCTATTTAGTTTGCTAAGTCAACCGATAGATAGAGCCAGGATTGGGGGGATCCGATGTTAGAATAAAATGGCAGAATTTCTCTGGTGATAAATAAGCCCACTTTGACACCGGGATCCCATAAAGCTGAATTCCTCAGTTGGGGATCTCAAACAGAAGTTGAATCTCAGAGCAGGAAAATGGGATTATGAAACTCTGTTCTTCCTGAATGTTACATTGGGCTTAATAGCATAAATATCTGTCTGCAGCTTTCAGTCTCTTTGATGGTAACAAGCTATTTATTTACGGATAGAGTTTCTAAAAGGTAGCAGTTTAGCACTGCTTTCTTAGTGATCAGTGGACTGCTCAGGAAGGAAAGGGAGAGAAATAGCCAGGATCCCCCCATCAGGTACTTGCTACAGGCAGTGTCACAGCCTAGTCTGTGCAAGTGGGTGCCCACAAAGCCCTGAGTTAGAAAAGTGGACCTTTGGAAATTTAGAGATGCTTCATAGACCATGGAATGTTTCATCACTTCCTTGAGAAACTGCAAAAACAAATATATGTCACAGGTTACTACAGGAAGGAATGCCTGAATATTGAAAAGCGATATAACTTGAAACTTTAATAGTTGACATGAGGAATCCAAGTTACATTTTTGTCTGAAAAGGGCTGGAGAGTATTGATACCGGTCTAGTGTTTATAGAAGCATCATGTTGCCCACGTTACTATAAAGACAAGAGAGATACCACCCTGATTTTATAGCATAACTGCCACATCCAAAGGTTTTCTTATTTCTAAGTAAAATAATTAAACAGAAAACAAGTAGTCTTTTAAAGAACTAGTTGTATTTTACATTTTGAGAAATAAGTGTTATCTAAGTTGTCTACTTCTGATAAAATTCAGAGTTTTCGACATATTGTGCTGCAATATTTGAAATTACTAATGTGCCTCTAAAGCTGCTTTATACATGAAAACAAATTAAATCTGCCTATTGTAAAGAAATTGCACCAATGTATGAGATGTTCAAATATACAATGTTTCTTTTTAAGTACTTTCTTAAGGCAGGCCTTTAGGAATGTATGATAAAGATTGTGAAGTTTGTTGCTTCTTTTAGCCTTAGCAAAGCCATTTATTTTTACAAATGCCATTCTGAGTGGGCTCTGGAGTGGAAGTGGCCTCCTCACAGTGTGTTAAAAAACCAGCCTGCATCTATGGATAGGAATGGGGTATAATGCTGAAAGCTTCTGATTTAACATAGTAGTTACTGGGAAAAATAAACCTTTTTTCATATTAGGCCTCGGAGAACATGCACGTTAAAAATTACATTCAAGGGAAGTCACCAGTTGTATAATTGATCAATTTAGCATGTTTCAAGTGTTTGTCATGTTAAAAAGGAAAATCCTTATAAACCTAGAATTGTAAATGTTTAAATAAAAATTCATGGTTAATCAGTCATTGAAATGATGTATCAAATTTGAATCTCCTTAAACCTGCATGACATCATGCCCCATGGGAGAGAGCTGAAATTAATCAAGGTAATTCTGTTGTATGACCTACTTTGGCATTTTCATCTGATGGAGCCAGGAAATGGGCTGGCTAATAGTCCATTTTGTAGTATCCTAAGATCTTAGCAATTCCATGTTTAAGGAGGTTAATAGGATACTAATTGGGGCCTAGGTGAAAAGTTCACAAGAAAAATGAACTCACCTGGATATGAGGACGATGGCCTCCTTTTTACAACTATTCTTCTTAACAGTTTCACCTTGCAACTCAGCGGGGAAGAAATCATGCACCTTGGGAGACTTGTGAAGCTACTATTTTGTCCTCTGGTCCCTGGGTAATAATGGCTAGCCAAATGCTGGGGTCACAGGTCACTAGCAAGATCAGCACTCTGCTTCTTATGAAACAGAAGTAAAGAAAAAACCACAAAGGGAAAAAATTCATACAGAAAATATGGCCCATTTCAGAGCTGCTGTGAACTTTTAGGAAAAGCACATTTTTTCGAGACTTAGAAGGTCCAAATAAAAAGAAATCAACTTCATCATCTCTGCGTAAGTAGAATTAAACCATGATTTGTGTGTGTGTGTGTGTGTGTGTGTATGTATGTTTTAACAAGCCTGGAAATCCTAGCTTTGGTCATTATTGACTAGCTAATGGCTCTATTCATCAAGGCCAATATGGTAGAGATGATAATATTCTTTCTCCATTTTCTCCCCTGTAAATATTTGCAATAACTCCTAGGTCACTTGGGAAATTCATCAATAGAAAAAGCAGGTCCCTGAAATATTTCAAGCTCTTCCTACTGCCTTATGGCCCCTCTGGCAATGTTAGACAATCCTAACACTATCTCAGAGTATTATCATTTCTTACCTTGCTCTCATTATAATGCATCCGTAGATAACATACTGTGTTGTGCTTTCCCTAATATTTCTTTAGGTTTTTATGTACAGAAAGAGTTAAGACATTTTCTACCATAAAGGCTCATGGCATGTCTTTCCATCTCCCTCTCAATGTGCGATCCATCTTCCAAGTTTCCAGAAGGGGCTGAGATTTTTAAAAACAGCTGTAATCTGCGGTCATTGATGGTGGAGTAGATTGTTTGCCAAACTATTACCATAACTGTCAACCGAAATCAGAAAAATAATCTCATTGTGCTGGACAGATGCGTTTCCTGCATTATTGATAGAGTCACTCCAGAGTAATAGAGAAATATAAAGCATTGTTCTATTTACAAAAGGAGATTGGTCAAGTCCTTGAAAGTGAGCATGAGAGACAGGCACTTTCAGGAAGTGAGATATAGTCAACTCAGTAAAAGTTGTGTGTCAGGGCCACGTGACCTCTAGAGTCAGCCGTAGAAGCTCAGGGCGCTCCCCCCCCCCCCCCCCCGGTTTGCTCTCAGAAGTGATAAATTGATGAAACCTGTGGAGTTTTTTTGTTTGTTTGTTTGTTTTTGCAGCACGTGGGCCTCTCACTGTTGTGGCCTCTCCCGTTGCGGAGCACAGGCTCCGGACGTGCAGGCTCAGCGGCCATAGCTCACGGGCCTAGCCGCTCCGCGCATGTGGGATCTTCTTGGACCGGGGCACGAACCCGTGTCCCCTGCATCGGCAGAAGGACTCTCAACCGCTGCGCCACCAGGGAAGCCCAAACCTGTGGAGTTTGCTGTGCATTCTTCATCTCTCACCCCATCTGTGTCCCTGTATATGCAAACTGTCCTAATGTGTTCACTACATACCTCTGGGTATCAAGCGAATTGCTCTGGACCTCTATATCATGGAATCATTGAATTTGTTTATTTCAAGAAGACTATCCCGACATTCCACAGGAGCAGTGAGTGAAACACACCTTATGCCTCCTGGCTTTGCAAGGAGGGTTAGTCATCTTCTATGCTTAGCACATGGTCCACCATTATTTGAGCTGTGAATAATGCTGAGTGATTCTATTTTTAGAGCACACAAACTGTGAAGGACTAGGAACTTCACATTTATTATCACTAATCCACAGAGCATCCTGACCAAGATAGGGATATCTTTTTAAATCTTCATTTTACTGCTGAAGAAATGGATGTTCAAAGAGTTTCCATAGATTGTCCGAGGTCATGCAGCTTTTAAATAATTTATCAGGAATTTGAACCTAGCCCTAAATCCAGGGCACAGTTCCACTAGATCATGTTTTCTTCCATTTTATTGAGGTACAGGCAAAACTGTATTATGCATTGGAATATTTGTCTCTGCCCAATACACCTTCCTCAAATATTAATACACACACACACACACACACACACACACACCTTTTTTCTTTATGGAAACAAAAGAGAGTTCCATAGCTGCCCAGTGCATGAATTGAAGGATACTTAATGAGACGGGTGGAGACCTCGGCACAAATTCCTAAATGAACTCATCGCAATACCCAGATTCTGTCCTCAGTAAGACAGTTCCAGATATTTCTGAGCAGAAGTTTGTGAATGCTGACAGCTCCATCCTGAGCACAAGGTAGGCAGCCAGGAAGTCTAAATTCCAACCTGGACAAATCAAAGTCTCTACGGTTTAGTTTCCTGTCTTTTTAGAGGAATGCATAATCCTGACAGTCTTTTTGGAAGCAACATGGGGATTCATTCATTAACAACCCAGAAATATGTTGTAAGCAGAAATTCCTGTAAAAATGTTGTATAATATCCTTAGTGGAAACTTAAATTAGTATTAAAATTCAAGGCCGTATGACAAATTAATTCACCTGTCCCAAAGATCTGTTATTATTACTGTTTTTTCTTTTGTTAATTAATATTTCCAGGGAAATGGCTCAGCATTTTGGGATTCTGAAAGAAAAGTGAGCATGTGTATTAAAGCTGGTTGGAAAGGTCCATTATGCAGCTATTCTAAAATGATTTACTTTAGTTTCTCCTGGGGTGTGATGGCTTTAATCTAGCTGCAGCCTTGCTTTACTTGTACTGTTGTCTTGACATGAGGAGATCCCAGGGTATAGGTAGGGCACACAGACTGGCCCTCCTACACGGAGTCTCAAGCCTGTGGTCAGAGCAGCTGAGTGAGTTAACCACTGGAATGCAGTGGGACCACTGGCGCCATCTTGGAACCAACCACCTACAGAGCCCAGGGCATAGGTCTGTGGAATTGGAGCAGGTAAGTTCTGCCTGACCTGACCACTTTCTTTGCACAGCTATTGTCTTTCAGATTGACAACTGGTTATCCTCAGGTAAGAAAAGATAGCAAATCCCACAAGTTTGAAAGGCAAAGCATGGGGACAGAGGAGCCAGAAGTAGGGAAGGAAATGACATGGAGCAAAAAAGGGCATTGTATTAAAAACAAACAAAAACTTCAAACATGGACACCCTTTCTACACACACACACACACACCTTCATATATTGCCTTTTCTTATTTTCATACCAAAGTATGCCTTTAGGACTGTTAGGTTTTTTAAGGAATTGATTCTTTCACCACTATGAAATATTTCCCTTTATCTCTAGTAACACTCTCAGTTTTGAAGTCTACTTTGTCTGATATTGATATAGCTGTATTAGCTTTCTTTTGCTTGTTGGTTGAATGGTATATCTTTTACCTGCACTCTTTTATTTTCAACCTGCTTGTGTTTTTATATTTAAAGTGTGTTTCTTGTAAACAGCATGGATCTTGCTTTTTTAAAAATCCAATCTGATAATCTCTGCCTTTAATTGGAATAATTAATCCATTTTCATTTAATGTAATAATTGATATGATTTTATGAGCCACCCTTCTTTGTCTTCTTTTATCCCATTTGGTCTCGGTCCTTTGATTTTTTTTTCCTGCCTTCTGTGGGGGGGGGTGACATATTTTTTAATATTCCGTTTATCTTGTGTGTTGACTTTTTAGTTATTCCTCTCTTTTTTAGTGTCTGTTCTAGAGGTTACAATCATCAACTATAAGTCATTATGTACTACAATCAAATCACGTTATGCTTCCTTTTACACAGTGTCAGTATCTTACCATAGTACCATTTAACAAGGCTTTAAAAAAAAATACTTTTTTTTCTGGGATGTCAAATACAAATCCCATAGATTAGCAGTTCATAACCTTTATTTTGGGCCATGGAGCCTTTTGAGATGCAGAGGAAAGCTCTGGACCCCCCTCATATATGTGCACATAGTCACACATAGTTTTGCATGCAACTCCAGGAGGTTTGCACCTACATGGAAGCCCAGTTCATGGACTCCTTGAGTAGGATAAAATTTACTTTTTTAACCAGCATTAATGTGGAATCTGAAGCACAAAAGAATGGAAAGGCAATCAGAGGATGAGGGTTAACAGAGGATGGGACACAGGAGGAAAGAGAAGGAAAAATATAAATTAAAAACTATTCCAAAATCCAGTTATTGACATTTTTTAGCACCCTATTATCATGCTCCTACCACGGGTCATATAAGGTGCCAATGATTTAACCAGGTGCTTTATAAAGTTATCTTGAAATCTCCTAACAACCCATGAGATTTTGAATTTATAAACTTTTAAACTTATAAGTTTAGAGAATTTAAAATTTGAACAAATAACCTGTCCACAATACCACACACATATGCAGCTTCAGAATTCATATGCCCTCTTCCTGATTCCAGACTATCTGTCTTTCCTATACTCCAGGTGGTCTGATGAATTTTCTATCATCTTGTTGTCTAAAAACACTTATTTTAGTTTAGGAAAAATAGGCTATAATGGTGCAAATATAATTCAGAGCACCTTTGTTGTCATAAAAGTGGTGAAGTGATTTCTCCTAAAGCAGGACTGGGGTGGGGGTGTGTTTTCCCATAAGCTGGCTCCCAGGACTCTTCTATCCTGAGCACTTGGTGCCCCAAGAGCACCCAGGTAAGTAAGAGAAGCAATTGCTGAATGGAACGAAGACAAATTGACTCATCTTCCAGGTGAGGAGGGAGTTAATTGCTCTGCTTATGGGCACCATAAATCATTGCTTGGTACATTTTCTGATAACCCATGGCCAAGAGAAAGATGTCCATCTTATTGACAAAATTTGGCTTCACCCAGAAACGTAGTATCCTGCTGATATGCATAAATAACTAGGGTTAAGTTATGCATGAGCACTAGGGTTAAGATGTTTTCCACTGACTAGCTGGATGAACTTCAGAAAAAACTGTCCACCTCAAAATGTCTTCTTCATTTAAACTGAAAATAATATCTTCTCAAATTTTACCTATCATTTACAGAACAGTTTAAAAATGTCTTCTTGAAAGAATTGTGATAGGAAAGTTCTATTTGTGCATACATAACTATTTCTGAAACATATATAGAGACTCAAGGAAGTTACCAAAACAGTTAAGAATTGATTTAATTAACCTCTGTATCTTAGTGTTGACCCAGGCTTTATGACTGGCTCTTAAACTCTGGAGTACCCCGAGCCCAGAGTGCAGGTGTATTTGTTTGTACATGCACATGCATTCACACACACACACACACACACACACACACACACACACACACATATACTCTTGCTCAGATACACCAACTGCAGTAGCATTTTTAATTGAAATGCATAAATTTGGACTGCTAAATCTATTAACGATTTGTTTTAATTAGGAACCCAGCTGCTTCCTGAGATTTTGCAGTCTGGGTTTCAGTACTTTTGCCATCTGAAAATGAGTCTCAAGTGGGTTGCTTCAGTCTTTCAGATCAGCATTTTTAAAGACTTGTTGGAAGAGGGAACTGCAAATACTCTCTGCTGTAAAATTACAGCTGCCTTTGTCCTTGGGTGAGGACAGGGTTGCTTTGTTAGCGTAGCCAGTGCCCTGCCCCTGACCTCTCACTTGGGCATGTTAAGTCTAGCAGGCAGCCTGATCTTTGGATCACCTTTCTTTCAGATCTTGCCAACTTGGCTCACAGAGGTGCAGCATCATGGTGAATTTGAGGTCCCTACTTATCCCACTATCGGTAGGGGGAGCTGTTACTTGAAGTCTAAAGCATCAAATCTATTTTTTTTTTCAATATTTCACTAGCTGAGAAGACAGATGTGTGCAAGTCAGTTCAGTGAAGTAGAGTCTGAGGAGCAGTCACATTTTTTTACCTCCTTTCTGGTGTTCAGCTAATGTCAGCAACATAACTTGTTATTTTGGTAACGTTAAATGGAGTATAACACATTCTGATCATCAGTCAGTATGGAAGCCATTCATTAGTCTATTCACTCACTCATTTTCTCATGTATTTATTCAATCCTTATTGATTGCCTACTATGTAAAAATGCACAGTGCTAGGAATAGGAAGATTACTAAGGCACTGCTTAGGTCTTTCAGGAGTTTATAGTCTAATGGATGAAACACAGACACAGAAATTATAATTACTGTACAGCATAATAAACACTAATAGAAGTATGTACAAAGTACACTGGGGCAACAGTTAGAATGATTGGGATGAAAGGAAGCAGGTCAGGGGAGAATTTGTGCCTGTGGTACTGGGAATGCTCTCATTAAATATTTGTTCCATGAATATCAATAAAAAATGGATGAATAAAGGAGTGGATGGAGAGAAAAATGTGTTGATTGGAAAGTGTGGTGGAGGAGATCAGGCAGTCTAGGAAAAGTGGTGTGAAGAAAGCTTAAAGAAAGGGCATGGGGAAGCTGGAAACTATGAGAAGCCTGATGTGGTTAGAGTTTAGAGCCAGAGAAAGAGCCCTCCATGGTGCCAAGAGGTGAAAAAAACAGAAAAGCTTTTTGTGCCATTCTAAAGAACTTGGACTTGATTGCCAGGAAGTCACTGGATCAGAGGAGAGATGAAGTCGGATCTGTATTATAAAAAGGTCATTTGGGCAGTGATGTACATGACTGTATAGAATGTAAGACTAGAGGCAGAACAGAAGAATACACTTGAGATATTTTCAATAATATGAAACTTATCTAGAAGTCTGAACTAAAGATTGTGACAGATTGGAAAGATATTTAGAAAACAAATCAGCAGGACCTAGCAGGTAAATGAATGTGAGTTATTAACAGTTTTAAAGGGGAAAAAAACATATTGTATTCCTTGGTAAGTATAGACATCCTTCTCTGTGGAGAAGCATTTTCCTAAACATTGATGTATATAGATCAATTGTAATAGATTTCTTGCTAGCTATTTGAAGACATCACCTGAAGAAGTCATACAGAAATTAAAAAATGTAACAATGGAGTGTAAAGCTTGGGTTAGCCAGTGTCTGTATTTGTATAAATTCAGTTATGGATGGAATATTTAGAAATATATGTTTTTATTTAAAAAGCCCTTTATTAATTCATATACATGTATTTATTTATCACTTAAGTTATCAATAAATTAGTTTGGCATTGATATAATAGGAAATGACTGTAGAATAGGAGTTGATAAACAACAATCTGTGGTACATACCCAGTATCTATCCTTCCCCATCTCCTTTTGTCAGTAAAGTTTATTGAATAAAGATTTATTGGAACACATCTAAGTTCATTCATTTATTGTCTATGGCTGTTTTCATGCTGCAGTGGCAGAGTTGAGTAGTCATGACAGAGACTGTATTGCTTAAAAAAAACTTCAAAGTATTTAGTATCTGGTCCTTTATAGTAAGAGTTTGCTGATCCCTGCAGTAGAATATCAGATAGTTCTTACCTGGAGAGAATGAAAACAGGAAAATCAAAAGGAAAAATGCATTATTTATTTGGAAAGCTATTGTGTTATTGTACCATTTCTTCTGGGCTCTTGGGTGAAATAGGAGTAAAGAATGTTCAGAACGGCTTGGTAGAACATTAGTCACTCAGTCCGTTCAGATGGTTCATAGCTCATGCATGTGAGGCCAAGAGCAGCAAGTGGAATGTGGGTGTGACCTAGTGAAAGAGTCCCTGGACCCTAGGCATAAACCAAGATCTGGATACCCCAAGGAGCAGCCACAGGAGGGCAGCAAAGTCACATGACATTTAAAATATCTACGTGAGAACAATAATCATCAATAGTGTGTAGATTAAAAACACTATTTGGCATTTAGTGACATGGGCACCAAGCTCCAAAGGAAATTTCTTTTCCATAAATATATATGCCCAGTAGTCTCTGGTGGATCCACGTGAAGAAATATTCAGAAATAAAATCTGCCTTGGGGAGAAGTCAAACATGTGAAAACAAGAAAGAGTCTTGATTAGGATGAGAAATGTCAAGTACAGATACTGAGAATTTTTACTTCATGGAACAACATTGATACACATTCATTAAAATAACTAGTGTTCACATTTTGACTCCTTTAACAGGAAAACAAGATGTTCTCATCACAGCTCATAACCCTTCCATGGGAAAATATGCATAGTGTCTATTTTAATTGTTTTAATAATGAGCATTGAGAAATAGCATTTCTTTATTTTTTTTTCTGTTTTCATTCTTCTCAACATTTATCTATTTATTCTGTAGAATCCTGTGCCAAACATTGCACCAGAGAAGGGGGCATATAACATAAGAGTAAAAAGAGAGTGGAGTTATTTTATAATTTTAAAATTACACCCACACCGAGAATCATAAACATCTCTGAAAAAAAGCATGGTTTAAAATTATATTTCTGTTTTTCCTTCCACTTCTTTGCCTTAATTTTGGCCATATATTAAGCCATTTCTCAGTTTCAAAGTGTAGACAAATGTGTTCATAACCTTTGATCTGGTGAACAGAAGTTCTTAATTTTAATGTAGACAAATTTATCCCTATCTTCTGTTATGGTTCATAACTCTTGTTTAAGAAATTTAAAACGTTGGTTTTAAGATTTGTATTAAATGTTTTACTAAAGTTCTAAGTCATTAGAATACTAATATCTATATTACAGCTTAACAAGTCATTTCTTGGCTGTGACTTGGCCACTGTTGATCCTTCCCTAATTAACTCTTGTTCCTGGTAGGTGTTTCTTGTTTGCACGTAGTACATCTACAATAAATGTTTGCTGGAACAGCTATTTTCTATGTCCCTGATATTTTGAGGGAAAGGATAATAGTTATTTGCAACTTCTTGATCAGGGTCAACTTTAACCAGATCTTTCCAACTGAAGAGAAATGATTAGCAGCTAATTATAACATTTTAAAATGTGAACATTTTTCCCTTTGATTATTCCAGTAGTTAATGCCTTAGACTTTGGGAACTAGAAGGAATTTTTGTAAAAATAATTAGCTTAGTAAAATCATGGATTTGTGTGGTGTGTGTGTGTGTGTGTGTGTGTGTGTGTGTGTGTGTGAGAGAGAGAGAGAGAGACAGAGAGAGAGAGGGAATATCTCAGGGGATAGCCATAAAAAGGTGTACACAGGTATTTTTGTCTCTAATTTGCTGACCATAATCCATGTAATTCTAGGGAAAAATTTTGTGAGAAAACAACACATTCAAAAGCTAAATATAACACCCCCTTTCCCTGCTTTACTTTAAATAATTTCTCCAGTGTAGCATGACTTTCTCATCTTGAATCCTCTGAGATCTGCTTAAAAGATGTTTTGTTAGCCTGACAGGGGTGAAGGACTCAATTTAGGCGTGATTCCCCCACCACCCCACAGTGTGTAGATTAAAAAGACCATTTGGCACTTAGTGAGGTTAAAATGGGATATCTAGATTCTCCCTCATGAGTCACAAGTAAAAGGGTCCCTAAGCCTGAGCAAGCAGATAGAAATCTCAATAAACAAGAAGAAGATCTGGGATTTTAGCTAAGCAGCCCCAGGGTTCAAAGAGACATGTTCATAGGAGAGAACACATTACTGAGTGGTCTCTACAAAAGTCCGTTTACCATCATGTGGCATTATGTACAATTTCCCTGATTCACTGAAAATTGATGTTTTCACAAGACATGTTAAACTTATAGCCATACTCTCCCTGATTAAAAACAAAAACAAAAATCAGATGAAGAAATAAAAAACGACAGAGGAAGATGAAGAGAAAGAAAATATTTTTCAGAAACATGTGTAAGCTTTGCACTCAGATCACCATCTAAATGTTTCTCAAGCCCTTTCAAATGGGAATGTGGTTTAGAATAAAAGCTAAGGCTCTTGCTTTTGAGAAGCTTACAGTTTAAATAAAAAAGGTAGAGTGGTATTTCATTGCATGGTGATATGTGACATTTAGACTTAAAAAATGTCCTGGGGCTCTAGATTAGAAAAAAAAAGATATAGCTATTAAGAAAAAAAAGAAGATTCTATTCTCTTAGCAGTTGGTCAGCATGTAATATATGTATTTACATTATAGATATAGATACAATATCTATGTTTCTACATAACTGGAAGAAAAAAGAAAAAAACATAACACCAAAAACAGGGACAGAGAAAGGACCTTATTTAAAAGGTTAATCATCAGGCCCTTAACGCAAAAGCTTCAGACAGTTATTCGTGTTGCTAAGGGAACAATTAATAAGAGGCATACAGCTTTAAAAAGTGAATTTCAGTAACATTTAGTTAAATCAAAAAGAAAACTCCTGTTGGTATTTTGATTGGGATTGAATAGCATTATTTAGTAAGGAGATATGACAAATTTAGGACATTGTCCTCCTAGTCAAGGACAAACTATTTCTTCTCATTTATTCTTGTCTTCTTTTGTGGTTCTTAAAAGAGGTGTAAATCTTTCTTAAAGTATATCTATCTATATCTGCATCTATCATATGTATCTCTATCTATTTTTCTATATCTATCTCTATACATATTTCCAATAAGATGATATATATTTTTATTGTTGTCATTTTTTACTTCATTATATTTTCTATCTGGTTATTTTTGTAAAGTTCATAAAAATACATTGGAGAATTATTAAGATATTTCTGAAAAGAGAATAGTAGGAGGCTTGGCTAACCTAAGCATATAATAAAATATTTTATACAGGTTCAACAATTAAAGCAATTTGGTAGTGGGATTAAAAAATATACAGATCCAAAGAATAGAATAGAATTCAGAAATGGATCTAATTGTATATGGGAATTTAGTAGCTTATAAAACTACTATTTCAAATTAGTGGGAGAAAATGTATTTATTCTTAAAAACAAGTCCTTCCTAAGTATGACACATGAGCCAAAAAGGAAAAGATAAATAAATCTAAGCACATAAAATTTAGAAATTTCTGATGGCAAAATACCACAAGTAAGGTAAAAATACAAATAGCAAACTGAAAAAAAACTTATGACAGATGGAAGACTAATTTCATCAATATACTAGAAGGCAAAAAAATCAAATATAAAAATGAGCAAAAGATTCAAGAAGGCAATCCTCAGGAAATTAAAAAAAAATGACTCAACAAAGGGGAAAATGCCAACTGTATTCATTTTGAACAAATGCAAAATAAAACAAATTATATGGCATTTTTCTCCCATAAAATTGTCAACATTTTAAAAGTATTTATTACAGTCATTGAATGTGTGGAATGAAAATGAATGTGTGGAAGGAAAATCATTTTACTCTTATGTGAGTAAAATTTTTGGTAAAATTTGGATAATAACTTGGAAATATCCATTAAATTTATGAATGCATATGCTATTTGACACAGACATTTCAATCATTCTATAGAAATATTAACACAAGTGTTGAATGAGAGATATATAAATATATTTATTGCAGTACTTTTTGAAAAACCTAGTAAAAAAGATCATTTTGTACAAGTATATGAAGATAAACAAATAATGATGTAAAACTATACTTTTATTAAAGCATTATTAAGTAATTATATATATGTATTGATTTAGAATGGTATCCAGGATAATACTGACAAGTGAGAAAAGCAATTTGCAGTTCAGTAGGTATGGTATGATTCTATTTGGTTTTAGACTACAGCTGTGTAGTCACCAATGTCTAGGGATAAGATGGAGAGTATGATTACAAAGGGATAGCATCAGAGAGTTTTCTGGAATGATAGAATTGTTCTGTATCTCATCCGTTATGTATCGTGATTGTGGTGGTGATTACACAAATCTACACATATGTTAAAACTCATAGAACTTAGAGTTATGTCAGCGAGATTGCAAACATGGAAGCTCTAGACCCTTGTTCCTCCTTGGAAACACTAACTAAACAACTGAAAACAGAACTGAAATAACTACAGGAGCTTTAGGAATCAGTCAAAGATCTATAGTGACCAAACCCAATGAAAAAAAGCTATGTTTAGAATGGTAGGAAATTTCATGGCATTTTTGCTCATCCTTGCTCCTTCCCCTCTCTGGAATGATATGGTACAGTGTTGTGGGGAATAGCGGCCTGATATAGTTCCTTCTGCAAATCAGAGAGATCAGAGTGGACTGCATTTGCAATATTCTAAACTGTCTGCAATCTTCCTCAGGGACTGACCTCTGTATCACCTAACTTGAAGCCCAGATGGCCAAAAGAATCTCAGATCTCAAGGTAGAAAAAGATGTCAGAAGGAACAGGCATGGTTACATGAAACTGTAAGAAGAAACAGTTACATGAAAACTGTAAGGGGATTATAGACTTAGAGATACCTGGAAGCCAGAGGTTATAGGCAGAGGAATTCAATAGAACAGCTGAAGCTCCAACAAGTAAAAGAGAGACTCTAAGGGAAATTAAAATAATTAAAAATAGCCATGTACAGTGGGGAATTTGGGGAAAATTCAGTACATACAAGCTCAGGAAAGACACCAACTTGGCAAAGGCTTCAGAAGACATTAAGCTTTCCTCCTGGGCTGATCAGTGAGGGTCTTCTCCAGCACAGAGCCAGTATGCAAAGACTGAAAGGGGTGGCTGTTTTTTCAAATGCCCAATTTCCAACAAACAACCACAAGGCATACAAAGAAACAGGAAAACATGGCCTTTTGAAAGTATCAAAATATATCTATAGAAACTGTGACCCTGAAAACAACACAACCTTCAGACTTATCAGAAAAAGACTTTAAAAGAACTGTCCTAAATATGGACAAGGAACTAAAGGATATCAGGAAAACAATATATGAACAAAAAGAATACCAAAGAGATGTTATAGAAAAAACAAACAGAAATTCTGGAGGTGAAAAATACAAAAACTGAATTGAAAATTTCATTAGAAAAGTTCAGCAGACTTGAACAGGCAGAAAAAAAGAATTACCAAACATAAAAAAAAATTGAAATTATCAAGTCTGAGAAGCAGAAAGGGAAAAAAAAATGAAGAAAAGTGAACAAGCCTAAGGGACTTATGGGGCTACATTAATTGGACCAATATATGAATTATGGAAGTCCCAGAAAGAGAAGAGAAAGAAAGAGGCTTATTTGAATAAATAATAGCCAAAAGTTTCCTAAATTTGATGAGTGACATGGCTATGTACAAATGTAATATGGTCAATGAAATCCAAGTAGGAAAAGTCCAAAGAGACCCACATGAGACACATTGTAATCAAACTGTCAAAGGACAAAGACAAAGGGAAAATCTTCAAAGGAGCAAGAGAAAAACAACTTATTGCATAAAAGATTTTCAGCGGATTTCTCAGCAGAAAATTTGCAGACCAGAAGGCAGTGGAATAATATATATAAGGCACTGAAAGGGAAAAAAAAAACTATCAACTGAGATACATATTCTTAAAAAATATAAAAATGAACTATCATTAGTGGAGTAGGAAAATGGGTCTGGGATTGTCTTTTTTTTTTTTTTAATTGAACTATAGTTGATTT
>NW_020837993.1:6884126-6971655 GCF_003676395.1 Aethalodelphis obliquidens
TTATCTATTTTATATATAGTAGTATGTACCTCTTAATCCCAAAGTCCTAATTTATCCCTTTCTCCTCCTTTCCCCTTGGGTAAACATAAGTTTGTTTGTTTGTTTTCTACATCTGTGAGTAGATTTCTGTTTTGTAAATAATTTCATTTGTACTATTTTTTAGATTCTACATGTAAGTGATATCATATGATATTTGTCTTTCTCTGTCTGACTTACTTCACTTAGTATGATAATCTCTAGGTCCATCCATGTTGCTGCAAATGGTATTTTTCATTCTTTTTAAAGGCTGAATAATATTCCATTATATATATGTATATATATATATATATATGTGTGTGTGTGTGTGTGTGTGTGTGTGTGTGTGTATACACCACATCTTCTTTATTCATTCATCTACTGATGGATACTTAGGTTAATTCCATGTCTTGGCTATTGCAAACAGTGCTGCTATGAACATTGAGGTGCATGTATTTTTTTCTAATTAGTTTTCTCTGGATATATGCCCAGGAGTAAGATTGCTGGATCCTGTGGTAACCCTATTTTTAGTTTTTTAAGGAACCTCCATACTGTTCTTAGTAGTGGCTGCACCAGTTGGTCTTGGGTCTTGTTACTATTCATTAATTCTGTTTCTTTATTCTTAAAATCATGAGCATATTTTATTTCAGAATTTAAAAACTACTAATTAAAATATTCCTCCCTCACTCAAAAAAAGTGGTATATGTCTTAGCACTATGTTTTATTTTTATTTGCATTGGGCTCAAAAGGAGCTCAATTTTAGCTCTAAGATGCTACTTTACAAATGATTCCTTTACTAGCACCTAGGAAAACATATTTTTTTTCATCCTTATGAGTTTAGAGTAGAAGTAATGTTTCCCTTGGCAGATATATGGGATGTATGGGCTGGTGTGTGTGTGTGTGTGTGTGTGTGTGTGTGTGTGTGTGTGTGTGCGCACACATGCTTGCATGAATCTATGGGAGCCAACAGTTACCAACTAAATTAGAACATTAAAGAGGTGTGTCTGCCACAGACCTTAGTGAGAACACTTCTGAGAGGACAGGATACAGACTGCTAATTCCAGTTTCTTCTGCAAGACTTAAAATAAATCCCCCAGCATCCTTATTCTTCTCCATGCCATTGAGTTTTAACCACAGTCTGTTCTGTTGCAACTCCCAAGGCAGTGTTCTAGACTGAAAAAAAAAATCAGACTTGGATAGAGGTATAAGTGGGAAAAAGGTAACAGATCTTGGGGTGAGGCCAACTCCTGCTGGATGGGGTGTCATGAAAAGCACATGGAGGTTTGCCTTGCAGAATATATAATAGAAATTCCCAGGACAATCTGTTTAGAGACACATTTATAACAAAACTTGTTAATAGTGTAGCAATTTGAATTTAGGTGTACAGTCTACATTAAAGATATAAGAAATGTTTGGTTTTTAGCAGTATCATTTGAAAGTATTGGTGATTTTCTTGTACATGGGCAGATTAGACATTGACAACTTGGCCAAGTTTGATAAGAAACAAAACTGAGTCCATCATTAATCATTAGAGAAATGCAAATCAAAACTACAATGAGATATCATCTCACACCAGTCAGAATGGCCATCATCAAAAAAATCTAGAAACAATAAATGCTGGAGAGGGTGTGGAGAAAAGGGAACACTCTTGCATTGCTGGAGGGAATGTGAATTGGTACAGCCACTATGGAGAACAGTATGGAGGTTCCTTAAAAAACTACAAATAGAACTACCATATGACCCAGCAATCCCACTACTGGGCATATACCCTGAGAAAACCATAATTCACAAAGGGTCATGTACCAAAATATTCATTGCAGCTCTATTTACAATAACCCAGAGATGGAAACAACCTAAGTGCCCATCATCGGATGAATGGATAAAGAAGATGTGGCACATACATACAATGGAATATTACTTGGCCATAAAAAGAGATGAAATTGAGCTATTTGTAATGAGGTGGACAGACCTAGAGTCTGTCATACAGAGTGAAGTAAGTCAGAAAGAGAAAGACAAATACTGTATGCTAACACATATATATGGAATTTAAGAAAAAAAATGTCATGAAGAACCTAGGGGTAAGACAGGAATAAAGACACAGACCTACTAGAGAACGGACTTGAGGATATGGGGAGGGGGAAGGGTGAGCTGTGACAAAGCGAAAGAGAGGCATGGACATATATACACTACCAAACGTAAGGTAGATAGCTAGTGGGAAGCAGCTGCAAAGCACAGGGAGATCAGCTCAGTGCTTTGTGACCGCCTGGAGGGGTGGGATAGGGAGGGTGGGAGGGAGGGAGATGCAAGAGGGAAGAGATATGGGAACATATGTATATGTATAACTGTTTCACTTTGTTATAAAGCAGAAACTAACACACCATTGTAAAGTAATTATACACCAATAACGATGTTAAAAAAACAAAACAAAACTGAGTCCACTTAAAAGAAGGACCTCATGATGGCCTGGGATACTAGGACATGCATTCTCTGCTAGGCCTTTGCTGTTTCACCTGCTGAACTGCTGAATCACTCCTCCCCGTTCCTCCCATCAAATGGGGGAGACCCAGTTCCTGGGGGAAATACAGCTGTCTGGACAGACCCTCAGCAATGGTCTCCACCATCTGTGGGTCACATATTCTGGCTGCACTGGTGAGAGTAACTTCTTATTTTTCTTCTGGCTTGGATTCTTTCCTCCTTTTCCTCCATACTGCATCTAAAAGGAGTTGAGATTTATCAATAAAGCTCTTTGTTTTGTTGTACTCATACCATGTGAGTCTTGTTTTCTTTAATCAGGAGGGGGGAAATACTGCTCTCAATTCTACCTTTGAAACAAGGAAATTAATCTTTTACCATATAAAATGCCGAGGTTAAGAGTTCACTGTATTATCATAGAAAGGGAGCATCCTTGAGGCCAAGATAGCAATGTTCAAAACTGGTATTGGTGTACAACTCTGCTTGTAGTTGTTGTTATTGTGGTCACTTTTGGGGACTGCCTTTTCCCTGTTAACCACCTGATTCCACATATACTTTTATTCCAGGTGTAGGTTCATGAATCAACCTAGACAATCATAGTACTATATTCTTCTGATAGTGTTAGGATTATATATGGCCAATTTTATTGATTTAACCAACATAGAGAGCACTTACTATGTGTCCGGAACTGTTGTAAACATTTTACAAATACTCAGTGATTTAATATTTTTTAAATATATGTACGTTTTATGAAGCATTCTTTATATATATATATATATATATATATATATATATATATATATATTTGGCCACACCATACGGTATGTGGGATCTTAGTTTTCCAACCAGGGATTGAACCTGCACCCCTTGCATTGGAAGCACAGAGTCTTTACCACTGGACTGCCAGGAAAGTCCCTGATTTAATATTAAAAATAGCAGAAAGTAGAATTCAACTCAGACAGTACAGGAGTCTTTAATGAAGGGACTACTTACTGAGCTGTGGACAGGGCTGAAGGGACCAACGAGAAATATGAGGTCCTCAGAGACAAGCAAGAGATGGTAGCCTTCGCCACCTCCAGGCCTAAAGGAGAACGAAAGAAAATCACCTTAGCTAACGGAGCACAGTGAGAATTGGGGCACTGAATATGGGCCCCTCTTTGGGAGCTGTATTCCTGGAGGGACCTAGTCAGTGACACTGATGTGGCCCATGGTAGGAGGAAACAAGGAAGAAATATGACAACCACTGTCTCCTCTTGCCCTCCAGACTTCTCCCAGGTCTTCCCATTTGTCCAACCCAACTGGAAGGCTGGTGATCAGGTAGCCAGGGTTATGCAGTCCGTTGGAGTCTGGGCACAAAACCGGGACAGTGCAGAAAATGGATCTGGGGTGGATGGTAAATAAAAATACAACCAATACACACTCAAATCATTTTAGACATTAAGCAGAGAACAAATAACAAAATCATAAAGTAAATAACAATTAAAAATTTTTCTTCCTAACTTTGTAGATACCCATCTCCTCCCTGACCCTTACAAACTACTGAAGTCATTAACAGTCTATAAATATCTTGGTTCTAGCCATGAGAATTCAGCTAGAACACCCCAGCAGCCTAGAAAGGCTGAGGCTTTCAGGCTTTCAGCAGATTGGACAACAATTTTCCATTTACCATTTCCCTTTGCCAGATAATTCTAGGGTTAATCCCTTACACTCCCCTCACACCAAGCCAGCCTGTGATATTAACACTTAAGAAACACAGGGCTGTTTACATTTTGGTGGAGAGCTCATGCTATCAATTTGCACATTAGTGAGCTCAGCTATTGCTCTCTTCTATCGGGATCTATTGAGTGGTGGCTGGAGAGATATCCGCTGCTCAAAAAAAAAAAAAAAAAAGAAAGAAAGAAAACTTAGCTGTCTGATGAAATGTTTTAAATGCATAGGGTTCACCTTGGGGTTGGCTGCTGTTCAGATTTTATCCATTAATAACACACAGGGCTGCCTCTGTACTTTCCAGGGCTGATAGGAAAAATAGTACTACTTATAGGTCCTTGCTTTGCCTGAGGGAGCATATTCCAAATGCAGGTTGTGGGTTCCTGTACACACACGTGTGCATATGTGGGCACATCTAGTTCCATGCATGTAATGGTGCTTCTTGGAATTCTTTTATTAAATGACTCATAAGAGGATTTTTCCATTATACATTATTTTCTTCTGATAGAACCATTTTTAAGAAAGAAGACAATGTGTGTGTCAGTGTGAATGTCTAAGCCTAATGCCTGACCCACAGAGCTGCATTAGCATCTTCGCTCATTTCCAGTTATTTGATATTATGTTTGGAAATAGAAGGGGGAGGGAAACTCCGAAACTGTGATCCATTTTCAGTGTTTGCCCTACTAGACCTTATGCTGACATTTGAAGCTAAAGGAGGAAAATTAAAATTGCTACAAGAAGGTGGTATAAATGTACCAACATGAGCTGTTGGATAGTATTTGTGTTCTTAACAAAGTCCCATATTTATTCCCTCTTACTTTTTCTTTGAGATACTTTAAGAAAAAAGATATTTAAATGAGAGTCATGATTAGGTTTCTGCCATACGTTAGTTTTCAGATGCAGCTTGTGAGGCACTTGGCATCATTTGGCCAGGAGAGGATTCTATGCATGATTCCCTGAACGTTGATGATGGAGTTATCTGAATTGCATTGTGTTGTTTTCTCTCTTTCAGTGTAAACCAAATAGCTATTTGCTATGGAGAAGAGTTATTTAAGTATTACTTAAGATGATGATTCTCTAATGTATGAAAGCATGTGTATAATGGGGAATACTTATATGAAAGGGGAAGATGATCACTGAATTGTTTCCTGAAGAGTTTTGTTAGGCAATTACATTTAAAGCAAGAAGGGGATGGCTTTAGCACTTGGTCAGTGAGAAGCAATTCACTAATTTTTCTTTACCTCTAAAACTCAACTGCTTCAAGTTAATGAAAAACCTTTCAATCAAGTCATTCTATACTTAATATTTATCTAAACTACTTTATTAGCGCTAATGGTGTCCGGGGCTAAAGTTAAGAAAAGAATTGTCCCTAACCCCTCCTAGAAATGGAATTGATCACCTCAGAGAAGTTGTATCAGACACTAAGGCAATTATAAACTTTGGATTATCTGTGTTGGGTTAAGCATTTTATTTCATATTTTCTACACTGAAAGGTTAGTCTCAAGCTGAATTGCCCCATTTTTTTTAGCAAGGAGAATTCCATGAATTAGCATGGACTAGAAAGAATTGAGTCTACAGTCAAACTTGCTGTTGAGTCAAGACGTAATAATAATTACTCACTAATTAACTAAACCCTGAAAAAAAATGCGAGAAGACCATGATGGCTTAGAAATGTTTCTACACATATGGCATGTTTATTTTTAGATGCTTCTTGTATTTGTTTCCTTATAACTTGCCATAGAAGTGACATTAAATTCCTGGCTTTGACACTAACTGTGTGACCTTGGGCAAAACAGTTGGCCTTTTTAAGTATCAGGTTTTTTAATCTGGATAGAGGAGATAGAAAACACTTCACAGTGGTTATGTGAGGATCAAGAGAGCTAAACTACATTTATTCTTTTTTAAAAGCTTTTGGGAAAATGTCATAGAGAATATGTTTATGGTGTGAAAGAAAATGACCATGCTAAGAAGGAAATAGACTGAGGGCAAAATTTTATTTCTCGAGCCAGTCTTCTTTCCATTTAACTATTAATTTCTACCATCCAAAAGGTCACGAAAGGCATAACTGTAACAAAAATACCATTAGAACCGTGATTTAAGGACAGGAGCCAAGTGGTGAAATGACGAAAATTCATCTTAAATCAAAGAAAGTCAGAATTATGGGCAGCTGAAGACAATGTCGGCAGCACAGCTATGTGCCTCCTCATTACAGTACAAAACAAGACAAAACAACAGAAAGAAAATAGGCTCTACGTGGAAATTTCACACTTGGCATACCTTGAAGAAAGATGTTGCCTAACTGAAAAATCACTGGGATTAAAAAAAAGAAAAATCAACAAATCCCAGCTTAAAATCTCTCACACTCCCACAACCCCATCCCAAATGTATGGCTGCCTAGAGAAACCCCCATGATTTTTCAAGGTATCAAGAAAATCTGTGAAGAAATACAGAAGAAATACAGATGCTCATGAGGAGGAACAAGTTTGTTCTCAAACTGCCCCAGAAAAAGCAAGTCTAGTCTGAGTCTAAAGAGTATCCAAGTGGATCTAAGGATGGATTGTAGGAGAGAGTTTTCAATGTGTAAGTTAACGTGGCAGGCATAATCTAAAGGGGTGGTTTAAAGGGGTGGTGTTTGAAATGCTTACATTGTAGGACAGAAAAAAGATGAGAGAGAGGGAGCAGAGACAGAGAGAGAATGAGAGAGGGAAAGCACTATTTGGCTGTGGGTACTGAAGAACAAAAGGAGGAAAAGGGGAAAATTCAGGGTCCTGAATATCAAAAGAGAATTTTAATTGAGACATACATTCCCCCACCCCACCACCACCACACACACCTTCAAAACAAATTCGTAAACAAACATATTGAAGAAACAGGCCAAAATATCTGGACTTTGATATATTGATAGATGAGGATTCTTTTAAACTAGAAATCATGGAGAACACCTCATACTACAAAATTAAACAAATGGAAAGTCAAATCCATTCAGAGTTATTACAGAAAATCAAGAAACACAGTCTCATATATATTAAATGAGGAGTGGTCCCTGTAGGAAAAGAAAAAAAAAATATGAAAGAGAAGAAACCTGTAAGTTAATATTTCAAACAGAATTAAATATACTCAAGCAATAAATGTATGGAAAGCCAACGTGCATCAGAAAATTTTAAAGTAAAACAAAAAGGGACAAAAAACTAGGATGAAATTAAAAGAAAGTTGACTTAATTCAGGGAAGAAATGGAAGAAAAAGACAAAAATGTTTCACAAATAAATAATACATTGTAAGATGCTCAAGGGAGAATAGACTCAAATGATAATTTAATAAGGGTCATTGTAAAAAGAAAGAAACAACCAAGAGAATGAAAATGAAAGGGTCAGAGAGAACATAGCAGAAATGGGAGAAAAGCACAGAAGGAATAACTTCTATTTTGTTGGAGTCTCTAAGGAAAAAACAAAACAAGGGAACAGAACTAATATTTAAAACTATAATCCAAGAGTATATTTACAGCAATGATCAGAGGAAAATTCACAATATTAAACACCTTCATTAGACAAATAAAAAAGTGAATATAAATTAATTCAATTCTCAGCTCACAAACTAGAACAACAAAATAAATTAAAATATACAGAAGAAAGGAAATAATAAAAGTGAAGAAATTGATAAATAACAGAATAACAATAGATATGGTTAATAAATCTACATTCTGGTTTTTAGAAAAAATTAACAACATAGACAAATCACTAAGTTCATCATCAAAAAAGGGAGATACAAAATAAGGGATAACAACAAGCAAATAACCACTGGCACAGAATAAAACTCAAAAATCATAAGAGACTACCTTGTAGAATTCTATGCAAATAACTATGAAAACCTAGAAAAAGAATAATTTCTTAAGGAAATGCATTTGACTGAAATTGGCCCCATTGCAAACAGAAAGCTTAAGACCGATTTCCATTTAAGGAGTAGAAAATGCTATTAAGGAAATGTGCCACAGAAAGCACTAGACCCAGATAGCTTCAAGGGGATTTCTAGTATATCTTTAAAGACCAAAGGGTAACTCTTTAAATTATTTCAGAGCATTGAAAAGGAAGAAAAATGTCATAATTTTTTTGAAGCAAGTCTAACACTGATATCTAAACCTCTTAAAGGCAGTACAAAAAGGAAAACTAAGATCTATATTTTCCAGGTATCAAAGCAAAAATATGCATTAAAATATTGGCACACAGAATGCAGACCTAAATTAAGAAACAACTACACCCTGAATACACAAATGAAATGTATTCTAGGAACCTGGTCAGCTCCCCCACCAGGTCCTCAGCACCCATGTTACTCTTGATCCCCCGGGCTGGGTCTCCCAGCTTACCTCATGCTTTGCGCTTGTTTACCTTAGTTTTTATTGCCTGTTTCATTGCCATCAAAAAGCAATTTTTGATGTTGTTTTAGGAAGATGCATCCTAGACGATTTAAACATAAAATAACTTGTCACTAGTTAATAGTGAGTTCTTCTTTTATGCCACTTTCCCTATAGTCTCATTTAGTTCAATAGGCTTAATTATTGAACACCAACTTGGTACAACCCCTTGAACCAGAATCTAGGCCAGCTCCATTGTTCCCCTTAATTAAATTATTTTCAAACCTCTATTTACTTTGTCCTACCTTTTTCCCTAGTTTTCAAAATGGTATTAAATTTTGTAATAATAATTATATGATAATATACATTATTATTATTATTAACAAAAAAGATCACTTTATTTAAATTTATAATTCTTCTTTAGGTTTTCTATTCCTCCTCTGAGAAGATAACATTTGATTAAAAGGCCCAGATTTTGTGATGGGATGATTTCCAGGAGAGGAGCAAAAATTTTCCTCTTTATTTATAGCAGGTCTGAAGTGAGAAATTTCTTTGAGAATTTCTTGCCAGGAAAATCTTTGTTTCTCTAAGGAGTCCAGTGTGCTTTTTTTCATGCTCATGGTGAGAGCTATGTAAATTACTGTGTCACACATTTTTCCCTCAGACTCTTACTTGATATTTATTGATATATATTTATGGCAAAAATATTAATCCATAGGGTGGGAACACTTCTTTCTCTTTATTTACCATCTCATTTTTACTTATATCATTTTATTGAATATATGTTTTACTATAAATTGTCTCATATTCTTTGGACACTGACAAGCTAATTAATTATATTTAAAATTAAGATATTTAACATTTGAATGTCACTTAGAGTTTGCAAAGTATAGGAGAATACTTTTTGTCACACTCATCTATTCTTTTATATCTCGTGCAGTTTTACAGGTTTTCATGCATGTGCTTTATACTTAACATGATCTAGAAAAGCAGTATCTTTCTCAATCATGACCTTACACTTGGAGGAGGAGGAAGACAATGAGGTGAGATTACGGAGAGAATAGGGGGGCCATGACCACAGAAGAAGTGGCACTGATGGACTAATTTCCATTTCCTCTTTAAAAACTTTAACAAGGTGCTGTCAATAAGAGTTGTGGAGACCCCAGGATCATCTTTTATTGTTGAAATAGACTTTTGCTCATGTATTATTGCTTGCAATGTGCTTAGAGATGTGATGTTGCCAGGGATGGCTGTGTGACCTAGAGAGGGAAGAAACAGAGGTCTTCTCAAATGTTCCAGTTAATTCCCTAACTCTGATGAACAGAGAGAGCCAGGGTGCCAGCACATGCAAGGGAGTTTGGAGCATGAGACAGCTTCCCTTGCTTTGAAATATTAAAAAGAGCATCCAGAATTCTTGGTAGCATTTACTGGGTGTGGAATGTTTAGAAATCTGGGGGGAAAATGTGAAAGGTCTCTACTGTTATCACTAAAATCCTTGTCTCATGCGTATCCTGAGCAATAAATGTCTGGCCTACTGAATGGGAAGGGCCACAGATAAAAGAAAACACAGGGGAAAAGTATCATTGGTTAATCTTTTAAAACTCGTCTCATCACAAAGCTATTTGAGCAGAAGATATCACTAGATATTTTTGTAAAAACCAATGTGTCTTTGTATAAGACCAGACCTAAAAGGTTTTAGTCTTAATAGTCAAGACTATTTCACGTTTGTTTTTGCTGATTTTTAATACATTGCATTTATTTAGCACCTACTATATCCCTGAAGCTGTACTAGATGCTGGGGCACACAAATACCAGAGACAGTGTTTTCACTCTCAAGAAGCTTACTTCCATGGGGGAGTCAGATATTGTAGAAAATCATGGTGTGCTTATGTGAAAACTCTTAATGGGGAAGTGTTTTTATATTACTATGTAATTTACAACTTTTATAATTTAATATTGCTAAAATCGCTGTCAAAGGACATCTTAATTCTAAATATTGGATCCATTAAAATCAAATGGGAAAGTTTTTACTTGAATATCACCATTGTGTATCAGAAATCATAGGCATGTCATCGTCCCTATTCATCATCCTTCAAAACTTGCAAGTTCAATGATACATCTATGAAGCAAGTATTACTCTATTAGTATATCTCTTTCCACATAAAAAGCACACACAGACACATGCACAGAGGCATAGGCATCCTTATCCTGTCTTCACTTTACCTGGGAATTCTAACCCACTAGGATGTGTTAGTCTCTTCATTAGTCTTCCATGGGTTTCCTAAGGAGAACAATGAAGAGACAGATTAAAATGGGGAACTGGCCCTTGGCACTGACGCTTCAAGCCAGGATGTGACATTCAATATCCCAAGCCCAGAGGAAGACCTTGGTGTGCCTGTGCGCTCGCCCTGAAGATATCTGGGCTTCATAATGGAATCCTGCCTGATGGTCAGAGGGAAACTTCTGAGTGGATCTTGAGAGCATTATTTTGTCACCCAGCTTCTGGTCCAGTTTCCCCTAAAGTGATGCTGAAGCCCAGGGCCCATAGACCACCAGAAACAGACGACATTACTTTATTAACTTGTCGCAGCTAAAAAGAATGCACGGGAGAAAACCATGGGGTTTCCTAGTAAAATAAATTTGGGAAAGACTTGTGATAGGAGGTGGGCTTGTGTTAGGGGATTTTGAGGAAGATTTAGGAAAGCTGGAATCAATTCTGTATTGGGTGGTGTCAGGAAGAGGGGGTAATTTAGCCATTGGGTGTACTAATTTTCATCTAGGAGGACCATAAAGGGAGGTGTTGTTATTGCTAAAGAGGCAGTAGACAGGGGGTGTTTGGTC
Organism: Aethalodelphis obliquidens; assembly: GCF_003676395.1. Classification (NCBI taxonomy): domain Eukaryota; kingdom Metazoa; phylum Chordata; class Mammalia; order Artiodactyla; family Delphinidae; genus Aethalodelphis; species Aethalodelphis obliquidens. The sequence continues at coordinate 6,895,508 of NW_020837993.1, forward strand.
ATTTTTGTGGTGGTGCAGAGATCTTTTTTTGTCTTTGCTGAGACATGATTACAGAGCAGGCTTGTGTTTGTCCTGTTTTATCATGGTCAAGGAGTGATGTGTCTGATTGTTGCTATTCTGTGAGATTGTTTGTGTTCATTGGGAAACACCAGTCTAGCTACTGGTTGTCAGCAGCTAACTGTCAGAGGGCTCAATAAGCAACCCAGAGAGAGTGAGCCTAACTTTGAAGCACTGTCACATTTAGGATATTCAGGGAATGAGCAACGCCACTGTTTGGCAGTCTTATGTTTGGGACAGCCTAGTTGGGAGGCTGCCTCGCTTACTTTGGTGGACATACAATTAATCGTGGCATTGGCAGGGTATTGGCAGTACCTCATTCATGAATTCATTCAAATATTTTTGTCCACCTTCCAGATGGAATTGGTGATGCCAAGGCAGTAATCCTCAGTGGCAATGACAAACAAAAGCAGTGGCTGCAGAGATTAGAAGTCAGAGAAAAGAGAGGGTATAAGAGCAGGCAGAGGGATATGTCAGCCACCCAGAACCAGGGGCCTGAGCTAGCTACAACAGTCATGTGGAGCTCGGAGCCCTGTGTGGTCTTATCACTGTAATGGTTACACAATTTGGCTATCTTTCCAGTTGGGAAGGCGTGGACTATGGTTCTCGTTGACTAGTGGAAAAGGGCTCTTGGTGGTAGGTTTAGAGAGCTTTGGGAAATTGGAATGGACTAGTAAGAAAGAATATGAATGACATGATAAGGCATCTCAAAGCAAATAGGTCACATAAAGAGAGAAAACAAAAACTGAACAACATGAGGGACTATGAAAAAAACAGACACCTCCCTTGTCTAATCTTCACTCACATTTGATGATGTTGCATATTCACCAAAACTGATAGCTAGTTTAATAACTGTTTTAGTTAGGAAAAAAAATATTAACATTTTATGGAACAAGAGAATACTGAATCAGCCCATAGCACCGTCGTGATAACTTGAGGAAATCGAGTATTGACAATTTCAGAATGGCCATAACCATGTCTTCATTAGATCTGCTTAGCATGTAGGATGTCTATGAAGTGCTCCCTTCTTAAAAAAAATTAAAAAGCTGAATTTCTTTGGCAGGAAAGTATTTGTGAAGTTTTTAAGTAAATGAAATGGCTCTCTTTGCATTGAAATGTAAAGCTCCCATTTCCTCTCTTTAAATGTTTAAAGGATTTTTTTGTCAGTTTCAGCATGAAGAAACATTAAAATTCATCTCAGCCAAAACCATATTGGATAAAAAAATAAAAAGATGTCAAATATCAGCAAATGGATCTGATAATCTGCAGAGTATTTCTGCTGTCAAAGAAGGACCGTGGGATAAAAAACACGTGTTCTGGATTTGACATCCCTTGGCATCTTGTAAATAGCCTCCACGAATCCATACCTTAAAACTGCCAACACCAGCAAAATTGTGCCCAAGTTTCTAGTAAGTTAAGCAAGCAAAGCAGAGACAGGAAATGTGACTAGGTTGCATATAAAAACCCAAGGACCCCGAAAACTGACCTCAAACTCATTTTACCAAAAGAGCTGCACTGTTACAGAATTGTCCATTTATTTATAAGTCAAACAGCATTTTGTGGTATGTATGTATGAGTAAATAAGAATATAGAGAATAAAACATGTTAGGAAGATCAGGGGAGGATGATGGGGTAAGTGGGAAGAATTTTCCTTGTGGAAAAATAAAACCCTGCTAAATAATACAAAATAGACATTTCTCATTATTAAAAGTTTCTGCCTCAAGAGAACATCTAAGTGATCCTTTGGCCTGGATTTCTAACATTTTAACACCACCTTCCTAAATAGGAAAAACAATGTATTTGTCAGTTTGTTGCCAGATTCAAAACTCAAAAAGGGGGGCTTCCCTGGTGGCGCAGTGGTTGAGAGTCCGCCTGCCAATGCAGGGGACGCCGGTTCGTGCCCCGGTCCGGGAGGATCCCACATGCCGCGGAGCGGTTAGGCCCGTGAGCCATGGCCGCTGAGCCTGCGCGTCCAGAGCCTGTGCTCCGCAACGGGAGAGGCCAAGGCAGTGAGAGGCCCATGTACCGCAAAAAACAAACAAACAAACAAAAAAAAAACAAACAACTCAAAAAGGTGAGTTTCCCTGGAGTTGGGAAGTGCTTTCTGCCCTCCTGTGCAAATCATTGACAAGGAGTCCTCCTCCAAAGATGAAGATAGGGCCCATGATGCATCCTGTTGAGTGACGTTTCAGTGACTACCATTGTTTCCGAGCCCACATTCAGCGGCTTGCCCCTCAAAAGCCAATAATTCGAGAGGCAAGTGTCAATAGAAAGGAAAGGTGCTTTAATCAGAAAAGCCAGCAATCTGAGGAGAAGGTGAACTCATGTCCAAAGATCAACTCCAAAGATTCTGGTTAGCCATGACAGTTTTTAAAGGAAAAAAGGGGGAAAGAACTTCAATGAATCATCAAGGCAGGGGGCTGGGTTCTGCATCATTCTCCGTTGTGTGCAGGCTGGCTGACTGTCTCTTCAGATGTTGTCTTGCCTGTGTGATCTGCCTGCAGGATCGCTAAGAGGACTGTTGGGGGTAGAGAACTAGTCATTCTTTAACTACTTAATTCTTCATCCTTACTTCTTTTTATCTAGGGAACAAATCCACAGGTTCATTAGGTTTGTTCAAGGTTAGAGGGGAACATAAATGGGCAAACGGAAAAGGGGCAAAAGAGCTGCTTTCATCATCACAGATCTAGTTGTTTCCCCCAAACTGAAAAGTTTTGAAAAGTTTGTTTCATCAACCATTTCTAAGTAATATTCACTCACTTCCCCCAATTATTAATCAAGAAAATTGGTAATTAGAGCTCTTATTAGCATATTATATGCTGACATTACCTACAATGAGTTTGAAAGCTCTTTTGCCCCTTTCCTGTTTGCCCATTTCTGTTCCCCATCAACTTTGATAAAACCTAATTATAGGAATGAGATCACTAGGCAATTTAAACTAACTCCTGACTTATACTCTCCTGAATGCACACTATGCCTTGTCTAACCTGTTGATTCTTATCCTAGATTAAAAGAAGAATGAATAATTAAGTAGTTAAAGAATGACTAGCTCTTTACCACCCCCCCCAAAAACCCCCCTAGCAAACCTGCAGGCAGATCACACAGGCAGGATAACATATGAAGAGAGAGTCAACCAGCCCACATGCAATGGAACATGATGCAGAATCTCAATGATTCATGGAGATTCTGTTTACCGCCCCCCATCCTTTTCCTTTAAAAACTGTTATGGTTGAGCAGAATCTTTGGAGTTGGTCTCAGGACATGAGTCCACCTTCTCCCTATTTCCGGCTTTTCTGATTAAAACTTTTCTTTCTACTAACACTTGCCTCTCAAATTATTGGCTAAGTGGCAAGCAGCTGAACTCAAGTTTGGTAACAAGTAGTTATTTTGGCCAAAAAAAAAAAAATCATCTTTTTTCTTGCTCTCTGAAATTTTATTAGGGTAAATGTGCATTTCTATACATGAAAAATGACAATGGCATATATTGAAAATACATTGTATGATAGATGATTTATAAACATTATTTTATGTAAACCTTATGGCAAGTCCACAATTTAGGAATTAGAGAGGAGGATGGAGGTCTACAAAATTGCCCAAATCTCGCATAGTCAAGGAGGTGCAAAACTGGATTTGAACACGCTAAAATCCCATGTTTTTGCACCATTCCCTGCTGTCTTTTTCACAAATATCTTAGTTGCCCATAGTGTATGGATGACAAAGTTCCTGAGGATTTCAGCTTGGACACATCTGCATCTCTGACCCTTCTCTGACCCTTTCGTACTCTGATGAAAACACATTTAGACATATTCCACTGCCACTTCCAGTAAACACAAATAAACATGCAAAGTCTGAAAATAACATAATAATAAAGCCTCATTTTAACTTGTATTTTCTGTTAATACATATAAATCCCAACTTTTTCAGTGGCTGTTTATTATGACACTGTACTATAATTTATTAAATATTTCTCTATCAATAAACACTTAGACTATTTTCCATTTCTTTTGCTATTGTCAACAATTCTGCAGTAAATACAAGCATTTATTTTTTGTGGATTTGCACAAGTCTTTCTGATCCCTAGCATTCATAATTCTGGGCACGTGAATCTGCATATCTTAAAATTTGAAAGACATTGTTAAATGGCCCTTTAAAAAGTCAAAATGAGTTTAAACAAATATTTTTAAAGTGAAAGCATGTTTATTGAGAGAGATACACATTCCATAGGCAGAATTTGGTCCGGCTCCGAAGGATTAGCAGCCCCAGGGCATGGGGTCCTCTTGGAAAGTGAGAGTGGATGAAAAGTCAAAACGACTTTTATTCTCACCAACGCTGTTGAGGACAGCCTGTTTCCCAGTCCACTGGACAACCTTGATATTATCAAACTTTTTACCAATGTCATAGGAAAAAAATGTTTTCATTATGTTTCTTTTTTTTTTTTAATGTTTAGTGCTATTCCATAGATTTTTTTTTTTACTATATATACATTTTCTATGGAGAACTGTCTGTTTATATCCTTTACTCATTTTCTCTTCTTATTGATTTTAGGAACTAATGGATACTAATGTTTTGTTAATCAGTCTTTGTCTTTAAACTCTGTTTAAATGCCTTTTGTTACATAATTAGACCAAAAAAATGTGTACTCAAATTATAGATGCTTCCAAGCACTTGACCTATGAGCTGTGTTTTATTATTTCCTATGTTGTATGAATGAGGAAACTGAAGGACACAGAGACACCCAGTAAGCAAGTTGCCAGGATAGGAACTCAAGAAGTCTGACCCAGGGCTACTAAGCATATGGCTTTTCTGTTGATTTTTCTCCCCTTAAATGCTTCTGAATTAAAAACGTATTTCAAAATAGGGTAATAGAATTATTAAACTCTAAACTTTGCAGAATAAGAGAGAAAGCTTTGGAATGTGGGTCTCATTTACCACGAAAGGTTAGGACTAAAGGTTGTAGAGTTCGTTGCCTTTGACTCTAGTTCTGGGTTGGCCTTCCTATGACAATGGCTAAATAACCAGAGCAGGCATGGATGAGTGAATCAAAGGATGGCTTGAGAGCATAAACTTGCAATTAGCACTGTATTTCAAGATACACACACACAAACACACCCTCCCACACAGTTACACACTCTCCTATGAAAAGCTGGCAAGGGTGAACAAGGTCAGGTGGAAACTCAAAGCAAACAGAAAGCTCCAGAGCAGAAAGCTCAGGCTGCTGTAGAAGGTCTGATGAGGCTGCTCTAAGGGGAGATGGGACTTGGCTGTTGCACTGCAGCCTGCGGAGCTGACAGGCGTGTGAAAGTGGCTCTGCCTGTCCTGAGAACACCTGCTCAAGAGCACCAGAAGGCACTCCCTGACTTGTACCCTGATAGTTCCTTGAGCGTCCAGTCCATCCTTAGCATCTTCCTCTGATCTCTTAGGCCAGTGACCTTTCTGCTCAGGCAGCAGCCTCTTGCATTTCCCCATCTTTGTCCCTTTCATTTAAGGCTCATCCCATCTCTTCCAATCACTCTACAGCACCTCCCAGCTGGGTTCTTCTTCTCTTCTCTGACAATGGCCCCAAGCATAGCTCAGGGGTTCCTGCCAGCCTGAGCTCCCAAACCGTACCCCAGGTTATGCTCCTGTGTCATTTTTCACAGGACACTGACTCCTTCCTACCTCCCGCATCCCTCTTTGGAGATGTCCCCTCAGAATTGCAGGCCTGTATCCCTGTCTTCCTCCTTAAATTCACACAAGTCTCTGCTCAGCAGCAAACTGTGGCTTTCTTTCTCCAGTGACACCCACGGCCCCAAATATTTCCCAATTGTGTGTGATTTCATCAAAACATACCTATCTGCTACATCTAATCAGCTAACCTACACCAATATGATAATTGGAGACAAAGGCTCAATGTCGTTCTGTGCCCCAAAGGAACAGATAGGGAGTCCAGAGGACCTTTCATCAGATCAGATAATGCCTTAACCCCCGAGAAAGGACTCCAATGATGAGAATTCCGCTTTCACCGCAGATGGGCCTTTCAGTGTTCATTAAGTTACACTGGATAGGTGAGCCCCCCTTCCAACTCTTCATGGGGTTAGGTCTAACCTAATATTTATGTAGGTCTGGGATTTTTTTAATCCCTTTTCATTTCACAAATGAGAACTGCTCTTCTTTTTTGTGTTCAGCGTGTCTACGCCAGAAAAATGTCCATAATTCGCTGTTCTGCATAGCTTGTTTACACAACTCCTCAACACAAAATGTGATATGTGAAAATTGGTTCTTTTAAAATTTTTATTTGTATTTTTTTGGCAAGCTTTGGGAAAGGCCTGTTTCCTGGCACTCAAAGTAGCCAGTCTTGGCATGAACAGCCCCTGACAATTTCCAGCATATGGTAAGAGAAGATGCTTCTGCCCACCCATCAGGTAAGTGCCATCTTTCTGACTGCAGCAGTGATAGATGTTGTGCTTGGAGAGCAATGACTGCTGGGAAAGGTGCCAAGCAGCCAACTGGCCAAGGCTAGCGAGCAGGTCAGAATGTACCAGGCCTCTGGGGGAGGCAGCCCTGTCCGTTCCCAGTCACACTGAGGCCATACTCTGGAAAAACGTACACAGGCAAGTCCTGAATTTGGCTGCAGAGCTGAATATTATTATTTGTTTTGCTAATGTAGCCATAGTATTTTTCAACAGAATGGTAGTATTTCTGGTTAAATATACCTGCAGAGAGCATTGATTCAGCTATCAGGCAAGAACCCCATAGTCAGCCCTCTCCTGTATGAAGCGGACTTAGCCATCTCAGAGAGGTGGGGCCTGACATCAAAGTTTTTGCTACCCAGTTTATCAAAGCAGTGTACCTTCAGCACTGACTGTCAATGCCAGTCATGTGGTCATTTTCAGTCTTTTGGAAACTATTTTGTTGTTTCATATATATATATACACACACATATATATGTATATATATACATATAAATATATATATATATACATACACATACACACACATACACTCAATGTAGAAAAGTAAAATGATCCCCAAAGTATGAAGAACATAAATATTGTTCAAACACCACTACCTAGAGATCATAGCTAAAGTTTTGAAAAACTGTCTTACAGAAATCTCTCTATTCATGTATATTATATTTTATGAATGAACTCATGCTACACACACTTGCTCATAACCTATATTTTTCATTCAGTAATATATCATGAATATTATTTTTTAAATGTGGCATCAGAGACTATTGCATATGTGCACAAATATTTACTTAAACCGTCCCCTAGGGAGGACATTTAGGTTGTTTCCAATTTTCTAATATTATAACAATGCTGCTGGGAATGTCTTTTTATGCTTATGCAATTATTACTTGAGAGAAATTCCTAGAAACTGGATTATTGAGTCAATGGTAGGAACATTTTGCCCTTTGATATATTTTGCTAACTTTTCCAAAATACAATACTTTATTAATTTATGTATTCTTAACGACATTGGGTTTTATAAAGTGTTATAATATTTATGAATTAATTTCTATTGCAATCTAGGGAAAGATAGCAGCTAGTAATTTTTAGGTAACTGGGATAAAAGTTCATGCATAGGAGATAGATTAGGAGACCTTTGGAGGATATTGGTAAGACCATTGATAAGCTGGCAGAAATCTCTGCTGAGAGTTTTAGGAAATAAAAATATGAGGTCTTCAGGATCTGCAACCTCAAGCAGGGCTAATATGACCCGTCATCCTACCATTTTGTCTTGTTGGGGGTCTATTCTCCCATCTCATATTCTTTTCTCTCTTCAAACCTCTCATTCTTGTCTTACCCTCCTCCATTATTTCAGTAGATGGCTTCTCTTAGAACTTTATCAAGAAAAAACAAAAACATCAGAAAGGGACTTTTTCTTTGTCAACAAATTTACAGATACAAATAGTAGTAGGCTTATATGTATTACATGTATTTTTCTTCTTTTATTGCATTGGCTAGAGCTCATAGAGCAATGGTGACTCATAGAAGTCAGAATGCATAGCTGTGAACAGGGATGTTTTTCATATTCCACCAAAGTATAATGCTTGCTTTAAGGCTCCTCCTAGAAACCCAGCCTAGGGGTTCTCACCAGGGGCAATGTAGCCACCCCCCACCCTGGACACATGTAGCAAAAGATCTGGAGAGGGCTGCTATGGGAAACTAGTGGGTAGAGGGCAGTAAATCTGCTAACATCCTATAAGCACATTAAGACCCTCTACAACAATTATCTGGCCCCAAATATCAATAGTGTTAAGGTTGAGAAACCCTGCTCCAGCCCATGGTATGGCTCAGTGTTTAAAAAAGAGAACTTGGGAGACAGACTACCTGGATTTGAACCCTGGCTCTACTACTTACAAACAATGGGGTTTGATCAAATGAGGTTAAGGTTTCAATAAAGCCTGAATTGTCTGTACCTGACCCATCATTGACGTTTTGGAAATCACGTCACATGTTAATGATAGTATAATTAGAAAATAGCTTATGTACAGAAAGTAATAATTAAGGTGAAGCCATTTGATGTCTCTCTGGCTGCACTTAGGGAAACATTTTTGGAAGTAGTTTGGAATAGGTTTGTTCCACAGGCAAAAAATAAAAGTCATGAGGAAAGAATTTGAGTCAGGCATGAAAGAGTTAAATCGAACCTGAGAGGAGAATTTCTAGGTGTGTATCTGTACCTCCTGCAGTCTTTTTTCCTCTTGACTTTAGTCAAATCCAATGTAGATATTTAATCCTTTGGTTCCACATTCTTGTGTCATGCTCCTATTTATTAGCAACTCTGCCAGGATGGTACTATGAAATGACAAAATAGGAAGCTCATTGTTGGCCAAAATGTGCTGGCTTGGGATGAGAGCAACTACACGAGCTTGCTGCATACTTAAATAATATAACCCAGGAGGGTTAGACTGATTCCTCCCGGAAGGGGAGGAAAGAAGAGTGTCATCAGAATCTCCCATGTTGCTTCATTTATTTTTCATTTCTCTCGCATCCTTTGAGTTCTGTTCTGGAAGGATTCCTTTGCTTCTCTACCCATCAAAAATTGTTCTTCAGTGACATCCAGTCTTTTGTCCCATCCATTAAACTTCTCATCGATTAGCTTTAATTTCTTTATTTTTACCATCATATTTTCCTTTTCAAGATCTTTATATGTATAATATTGATATATAGTTATATATATATCAATATATTATACAGTTATATATAATTTAAAATCTTGAAATGTATATATCCTTTTCTTACTCAAGGTATGTGATATTGTCTGGTCCCTCTTTAAAGATATTATATTTTAACCTGTATCCACATAGTGGAGGTATGAATATGTGTGTGTGTTGTGTATATACATCGTGCACATTTAATTCTCCTCATCTCCTTGCTTATTTCCATAGCCTCCTATTCTGATCCCCTGTTCTGCCTTTTGCCAACCTCCAACTTCCAAAGAGTGGCCGGGATGTTTTTTTAAATGTTGGGCTTCCCTGGTGGTGCAGTGGTTGAGAGTCCGCCTGCCGATGATGCAGGGGACAGGGGTTCATGCCCCGGTCCGGGAAGATCCCACATGCTGCAGAGCGGCTAGGCCCGTGAGCCATGGCCGCTGAGCCTGCGCATCTGGAGCCGTGCTCCGTCCGCAACGGGAGAGGCCACAACAGTGAGAGGCCCGTGTACCGCAAAAAAAAAATAAAAAATAAGGAAGAGTTCCCTTTTGCTCTTTGCCATTTTTTAGGTGAGGAATCACTTCTGGAAACCCTGTTATGACAGCACACAACACTGCAGGCTTTGTCTGCAGGAGGTAGCATGCACAGGGAACTGGAAGGCAAGCTGTCCCCAGGTACCAGCACTTACTGCTGCCTTGGGAACCAGAGGCAGCAGGAAAATGGAGTCTGCTCCAGAAGGCCCCTTCCAGGCTTGGCTTTTCTGTAGATCTCATCAGCAGAGGCACCAATTAGTGCTCATTAGAAAGGTGTTTGGGGTTCTTAATTTATTTTGTTTTCCTGATGTGGAAAGCGTGGACTGAAAAAAGCAATGTGTTCCAGGAAAAGACACAGTGCTGGAGAGACAGCTGCATTCTAGACATCACGGAGTGAGGCTACTGTGGGTCTTAATGAGGACTGGTTGTCGCAGATCCTCTCCGCAAAGGAAGGGGCTGCGAGCTGCCCTTGTGCCTGCAAGTCCTGTGCTCTGTGGCTGTGCAGATCATCCCGCCACAGATCACTGTCACTTCACAGGGATGGGCCCCAGGATCCCCCATAGCCCTTGGTAAGAAACAGTTGACAATAAGTTGTAAAGCTGGGATGGCTACACATTGCTAAATTACTTATCCTTTATGGATACTGTAGGATGGAAGGGTCTGAGTGGGTTTCCTGAACTGGGTCCTGTCTGCCTTATGGGTCTTGTGGGGAAAGCAGGTGAGAAGTGCTGTTCTGGAACATCGAGCAATTGTACTTTCTTTAATGTGTGTGTGTTCCCCAGCTTCTTCCATTTACATTCTTTTGCAGAATAAGTTTTACTTTTTCTTGTATAATTTCTATTTTGCCTGAAATAGCACTAAGAGGATATGGATTAAAAATGGAGGATATCCAAGAGCACAGGGTTTGGAGTCAGAAGATATGTTCCAGCCCCAGCCAACCAATTCCTAGCTGGGTGACCTTGGGCTAATCATTAACCACTGTGAGCCTCAGTTTCCCTGAGTGGAAAATATGGAGCGGAGGTAATAATGCCTGCCCTGCATATACCCCATGGCTTCTGTGACTACTAGCAGGGTGCTCTAGACTGAAAGTTTGAGTCCCCTTAAATTTCATATTTTGAAATCTTAACCTCCAATGTGATGGTATTCACAGGTGGAGCCTTTGGGAGGTGATTAGATCATGAGGGTGAATCCCTCATGAATAGAATTAGTGCCCTTACAAAAGAGATCACAGAGCTCTTTTTCACCATGTAAGGATATAACAAAAGACAGCAATCTATGAACTAAGAACTTCTCATCAAATATTGAATCTGCTGGTTCCTTGATCTTGGACTTCCCAACCTTCAGAACTGTGAGAAATAAATTTCTATTGTTTATAAGATGCACAGTCTATGGCAATTTATTATAGCAGCTGAAACAGACTAAGACACAGAATGTTATAAGTAAAATTTCTCTGTAAACCTAAATAAACTACAGATAGGCTTTGAACAAGGATGATCAGTTACTTTACTATTGAAAGCTGTATTTACAAAGACTGGTAGCTGAATGAAGTCAATGTTACCCTGCTCCCAGAACCAAAGCAGTACAAAAAATAAAAATACAAACCAATATCCTTCATGAATATAGAACAGAAATTCTTAGTGAAATATTAAGAAATATACATATCCTTGAGAGACATAATACTGAAGTTACACTGAAATATAAATGACTGATAGCTAATTTTGACTACCAGGGCCGGTCTGGGGAGCCCTATTCACCCAGAAGAGGCCATAGGTGCAGGCTGGGGAGAGGAAGAAAGAGAGGTATGGGCTATGGGAAAATAGCCTCAGGAAAAAAAAATTCTAGCTACAGAACATGGACTGTTTAAGTGCACAGTTTTGCCTCTGAAAGGTCCTGATGTTAATTATTTTATCACTCAATTTAGAATTATCTACATTTGAATTATTGCATTTCTTCATTCGTTTCTTTCCTCACTTGCCGGCAAGTTTTATTAAACTGCAGTATTGCGGTAGGTGATCTGGGAGATCTAAAGATATATAAACCAAACTTCTGACTTTAAGGAGTTTACTATCTAATAAGGAAGAGAAGAGAAATTAAAAAAATAAGTATAATTCACCAGGGTAGTGACGTAGAGAGGAATGGCTTTCACATTGTGGATTTCAAAAGACAGGGCTTCTAAACTATACCATGGTGGTAAGTCTGGTTTTAGTAAATGAGGATGGATGGTTAAGGGTTTTCCAGGTGGAGGGAAGAGCATGAATAAGAGCTTAGTGATCCAGCTTTCAGTTGGACACTCTCCCTCTCTTGTCAACAAGTCTTCTCAACTCTTTCGAGGACCTTCTCCTTCTCTAAGAACAGCCTGGACTGCATCCGAAGGAAGGGCAGATCCCTTGGCCCATCCAAGAGCAAGACTGCCCCCTGCTTCTCTCTTTTCACTAGTGAAGGGTAACAACTCCAGGTGTTTTCACTTCAGAGACTCCACTAGCCACCATACGCTCAGCACTTGGAAGGTAACAAATTTGCTATGTCACAATTGATAATCAACTCTAGTAAAAGAATGTCCAAATCAATTGAGCTTTAGCAAGGGCGAACCAACTGGACGCAGGCAGGCTCCCAGCTAGAGCTGGCTGGGCTTGATAAATTTGCCCTTATTATGGCTATTGATGTTTAAATTTCTTCAGGGATGTTGTTACATGGGTGCCTGGTGGTGACAGAGGTACGGTGACCTCCTTCGATCCTTAATCTACACCTGTTAGTTGGCTCCCTGGTTGCCTCTGAGTATGCTCAGGCTTAAAGGTTAACAAAAGAAAAACAGGCCAAGTTTACGCGACGGCAGCAGCGGATCAATGCAAATAAATAACCTTCTCTGTCTTATTTCCCCAAGCATTATTGATCCACATTCTTTGTTCTTTGTCATGTTTCTGTCTTCTTTTCCCAGGGGACACTCAACAATCAGCTTGTACTGGACATGTTAACTGACACATTATGACAGCTACCATTTTGTCACTCGATGTGATGAGGTATATATAAGTATATTTTATATATATATACATACATATATATATATATAATTTTACTTTGGTGTTTTCTAAGCTGTAGGCTGGTAAGTGAATTTCTGACATAAACGTCCTTTGCTCCAATTTCTTTTCTTTTTCTTCTGTAGCAAGCAGGTGAATTCTGTGAATCTCTATCACATTAACAGGTTTATTTGTTGGTTTTTAATACCAATCAAACTGGATATTAACCTGATGATTTAAAACTAAAGTCACTATCAGCTGAAGTTTAGGGCGATAAGTCCAGGTGAGTTGTACATGCTGATGTCTGGTCTGACCCCCCCAGGACTTATGTTTCTTTAAAAACTGGGTCCTTTTCTTTTCTTTTCCTGGTAGTTTTGAAAGGCTATTTGTCATCTTTCCTTCGTTATCTCTGTGGAACACTAGGGGATGTTACAGTGATACCTCTGGCCATCCTGAGCTCCATCCTTTCTCCAGTAGGGGTCTGCTGGTGCTCCAACAAGATGGATGCTCAAAGTGATGAACGTTAATTTGGACTTTTATAGTTTTCTTACCAAATGCATTGGTTCCTATTCATATGTATCTGATGTATGTATATCAACTCCAAAATAGAATTCCCCATGTAATTAAAAATTAGTTCTATAGAAGCAGGAACATTCTTTTCTAAAACCAATTATACTTTGCCACACTTGTTTAGTTGAAAAGAAAAACATCCTCTTTGAGTTACAAAATAAATAAAGCTAGCTGAATTATAAAATCATGACAGTCAGTGTTGTACCCTTCTGTAGATCTCCTGAGTAAGGATGTATAGTTTAATTCTGAAAAAAAATACTTGAAAGACCTTAAGAGCACTATAAAGTATTTTTATGGCATCCTGGGAGGTAAGACCACTACTTTTAAGCTAAAAATGTATTTGAATGAAAAAAAATAGAACCCAGTATCTATAATTGTTGCCCTTGAACTGAACATTTATGTCAAACAAAATAAAGACAATACCACTTATTTTGCAAAGGGAAAAAATAGTCTGTTAACAACTAGCTAGTGCCAATATTTCCTTTGTGGACAAATTTTTAAAAATTAAGCCAATCTTGGTGATCTAATGTGTTGAAACTGACTGTAATTATCTAAAGTCTTTAGGGTCAATAGCGTAAAATTTGTTTCTTAAATTATTTGACCAAAGAAACTTCACTTGCCCAGGGATGTATGTCAATAGTGTGCTTCTCTCTTTCATTTGTAAATCATTAAAATGCCCCATGTATAATAATTAATACCACTGTAAAGCCCCTTTTCTCCCAGATCCCAATTTAGTATTCTGTTTAATCCACTGAAGAGTCACCTTTCAAGTGATGCGTTGGTGCAGTATGAAAACTTATTTCTAGCATTTCTCTACATGCAGAAATTTCTCTACTGCAGGCATTGCTGGAGAATGAGAAATTGGTTATCATTAATGTTTAGAGCTTTTCATCCTTGATGTGCTTTGCAAACACTAATTAATGAATCCTTGTATGAGAGTCACACCAAATGAGTTGTTAACATTCTGTTCAACAGATAAGAATCTTTGGATTTTGGTCACTTACTTAACCTACCTCACTGTTCAGAGACAGTGAGTAGGTCAGGTAATGGTCCCAGGACTATATGCTCTGGCTCCTATGTGTAGTATACTGGGATGCTTTCTGAAATAGCAAATGTGTTTTCTTTCGGTTGTGTCATCTCTAGTTTCATGTAACCATGGCACTAAAATGAAGGTAAAACATTTTATCTGTATATGTTATTCAGGACTATATATTATAGAGATAATTTTGAAATTAGCCTTTATTGGTTTTTTGGTTTTGTTTTTGTTTTTACAACCACTGGCCCTCCCACAAAGGTCAGTACAGTTTTAGGAGAACATGGTCAAACTTTGAACAGAAATAAAAATGAAGTCAACTGAAAGTATTTCAACCTTTGAATTTCTGCCAAATAACCTCTTCTTTTCTATCCCCCAAGCTGTTGTTGGAAGTTAAAGAAGACAAAAGGACTATTTTCAAAGCTTTAAATGATTTGGTTTTATAGGAAGAGTCTGTTTGGAGATTGTTTTTCCCTCCATATGAGAATTTTGTCAGCTCATGTCATACTATGAAAGAACCCAAAATTTCCCAGAAATAGTATTTAAAGACATCTTTAGTATAGAGAATGAAAACAAAATCATTACCATGTTTACAATTGCTACAAGGTTTCTATTTATTTTTTCTATTCCTCTCAAGATATACCTTTCTTACAAGAGTTTCAGTATTAAAATAAACTTTGTAAAGTGTTTAGATATTCCCAGTTTACCCCAGTCACAAAACTGGTCCATAGAAACTTTGCTTGAGGATCAGACCAGTGTCAGAAATTATAGAACAATATATATAAAACCTCGCTTATCCAGAGAAATTGGAATATTTTTAGTGCACAAAATTTTTAATTTTCCCAAAATACGTCAGTAGTTTTTTTTTTTATGTAAGTATATATGCTACAATAGGAGAGGCACACTAAATAAATCTTTTCAACACATCCAACACAGGTAGGCACGTCTAGGTTCTCTACTAGTTTTCCCATGGAAACTTAGGCTGAGGAATCCCACAAAGATAAGATGTTCTATTGTATGAAAGTAGAGCACATACAACTATTTTAACTGTGCTCCCATAGAAAGAAAGTCTACAAACACCAGAGCTTTTGTTGATTAGAGCCATATAAACATGGTACCATAATTCATTTGCATGAGATGCATATTAGATGATAATTTTCATGAACATTCTCACTGAGATGACCTTATTATCAATGTACATAATTGAGTACCCTTCTTTTCTGTCCTATAAGCCTACTTATTTGATTTTATCAAGCAATATCTCTAAAACCATTGTGAACTTCTTGACAGCAAAGGCTGTGTCTTGACAGGTTTTGTAGCCCCAGTGTCTGCACATAAAAGATATTTTATAAAAGTCTGTATGAAGGCTGATACAGCCACCAGTATTAAATTATTATACTGCTTTACCACTTGTTGACAGTTATCATTAGTGATATCTGGAATATTAGGAATATACTAAATCATTATGCCACAAATGAAAAGGTCTGGAATCACACACATGAGGATTTGGGGTGGCTCCAAGCATGAGTGAAGATGGCTTGAGGCAGATCTGTAAAGACACTACTGAATTTTGCCTCATTGCCTGAGAGATTTCAAATTCAACATGCCCAGCGCTGAAACCCAACTCTAAGTTTTGCTTCAAGTTGCAGTAGACTTCCTAGACCAGGTAATTCGAGCTCTGTGACAAATGGACAAGCTTCCCCAAGTCTGATAGAAATAGCAATAGAAGATGAAATAATTGTTTTTTGGGATATACACTTCGGTTGGTTTTGAACTAATACCAAGGAATCATTGGTTGCGTGAGCTTGTGGGAAGGCCATGTGGTGTAGCATTGTGGTTCTCAAATTCCAACATACACACAAAGCACCCAGGAACCTTTTTGAAAATGTAGATTCTAAAACAGTAGATCTGAGGCTGGGCTTGAGATTCTGTATTTCTAACAAGCTCTTAGATGGTGTCATTGGTGGTGGGCTAAGGAATACACTTCAAATGCAAGGGTATAGCATATAGCTATAGACTTTGGAAACAGAGAGACCCAGGGTTCAATCCTAGCTGTGCTACTTACCAGAAATGGGATTTTGTGCAAATTTAAAACATTCCAGAGTCTTGATTTTCTTAATTGTCAAATGGCAATAATAATTCTTATCTCACTGATTTGGGTTTAGGATTAAATGAGATGTAGAGTATGCAGCTTAGTTCTACCCCACCCCACCCCCTTTTCTTAAGGGTTAAAAATTCAACTCCCAGGCTTCCCTGGTGGCGCAGTGGTTGAGAGTCCGCCTGCCAATTCAGGGGACACGGGTTCGTGCCCCGGTCCGGCAAGATCCCACATGCCGTGGAGCAGCTGGGCCCGTGAGCCATGGCCGCTGAGCCTGCACGTCCGGAGCCTGTGCTCCGCAATGGGAGAGGCCACAACAGTGAGAGGTCTGCGTACCGCAAAAAAAAGAAAAAAAAATGCAACTCCCTTGTTTATTTGAGGACTTAACAAATGTCTGATATAAGAATATTTTTGTAACCTCTCTAAGCTTAATGATTCATATCTGTAAAGTGAAGATCATGCTCCAATTTCTGAATAACTGAGATCACAAATGGAAAAGTCTCTAACCATTTCTAGAGCAAAATAGGTACAACATAAGTATTATTCTCTTTCCCTTTGCATGAGCATAACTTAAGAAAACCAGTACATACCTGGACCCCCATGATGGTAAAACAATTTTTGGAACACTGTCTCTCATCGTGCACACAGAAAAATTAGGCCTCTTAAAAGTTTGTGCACTATTTCAAAAGCAAAATTAGTTGGGAAATCTTTTTACACTTCTAATCTATATTCTTATAGAAAAATTGCCATGTCAGGAACACATAGTTTTGCTCCATCTTATCTTGTGTTTTGTTTTGCAACTGGGAAATAGATATACTTCAGTAAAATAGAAAGCATTTGTTATGCCTTAAGGCCCTATTTGGTCCTGTATCATGGTCATATAGCTTAATTTAACTGTTATTCAACTTCTTGAGACTTACACAGCAAATATAACCAGTCAGAATAGGTTAGCTAGTTTTACAGTAATAAATCACCTCGAAATACCCATGGTTTAAAGAATAACAAGCTTTTTTTCCCTCCCTTTTATGCTGCATGTCTTTTTTAGATAAGGATGGTGGGGTGAAGAGACTCTTTACTGTAGTCACTTAGGGACACTGGCTGCTGGAACAGCCGCCATCTTGACTGTTGTAGCTGTCATACCAGAGTGAGCTCTGCAGGGTATTTTACTGGTAATTGGATGCTATAGCAAAAACAATTTCCTCTCACAACTCACTGGTCTCAACAAGACACATGGCCCCATCCCACCAATGCAATGGACAAGAACTGTAATCACACCATTGTCCTGGAGGGAAAATAACTAGAAATAGTTGGCAAATAGCTCAAATGACCACCATACTTACTTTATCAGCCACAAATATTTATGCTTCCCCATAGATCCTGAGCTGCCTCCAGCATGGGACTAACCACTGATTCCTTCCATTCTGATTCCTTGACTTCAGCAACACAGCAACCAAACAGACACACACTGGGGTACCTGGACCCTTCCACCACCTTCAGACTCTGAATGCAGTGTATGGAGTCGGACATCCCTGAAAGCCTTGGAAGGAAAGAGATCATACCAATCAGAAATGTGTTGGATGTTAAACCTCCACCCACCAGTTATGGAGTAAACTTTGACCAATGACAAAGAGAAAACTTCCCTCCTTCTCACCTTTTAAGGACTCACTGAGATTTTACCTTGCAGCATTTCAAGAAAAGCAGACAGACCTACTGAGTAGATTGCTGCATCTCACTATGGGTTCTCATCCACAGCAGTCAGCATCACCATGCATCACTTGAATTGCCTCCCATTTTCTCTTGCCTGAAATTTTCTTTTTCCTCATCTTCATCAACCTGGGCTTACACCTCCCAACTAAAGTATTGACACTTGAATCCTTCCTTTAGGCTATTTTCTCAAGAACCTAGGTTGTGCTACCTAACAAATCTGCTTCAGGTTCTGCTTGTACACAGTATCATAGTGGGAGTCTGACCAAATGTAATATTTCTGATTCATGGAATCAAACATGGAACCAAACCAGGTCATGTTATTTGGTGGGTGACCTCCAGTGGACCTCAATATTGCCAAAAACTATTTTTGGTCATTTTCATATTTGACAGCTTAGGCAGAGAGCTTATTCAATTACATCAATAACTGATTCAATCATTATTAAAATTAAAATATTACCTTGGCACTATTGACATTTTGTGGTGAATATTTCTTCATCGTGGGAGGCTGGCTATAGACCTTGTCAAAAATTCTCTGAGGGACAAAATCAGTCCTAGTTGAGAACCACTAATTATAAACATTTTGGTAGCTTAAACTTTTCAAGGTAATTACTTTTTAAGCCATGATTTAAATATATTGTATTGATTTTCCATATTGTTACATGTAATATGAGATACTATACACACACACACACACACACACACACACACACACACACATATATGGATTATCTAACAACTTCTATAACATATTTTCCCCAATAAGTTAAATACCATTCATATGAAAAACATGGAGGAATACCATTCTAAATTAGTGAAGATGTGGCAGGTAAAAGTTAGACAGATGAGGTAGAAAGATAAACTGGTAGATTGATTAGATAGATAGATAGATAGATAGATGATAGAAAATCACAATACACTAAGAGTATTTCTAAATAGATGTTATGCTGAATATACTTTTTTCATTGATAGTCATTACATTTGTATACACATGAATGCTGCTAAATTTCTAAAAATTATTTGTTCTATTCAATAATTTATATTGTAGTCCTGAGATCTTGTTGGGATTTTTTTTTTTTTTCCGCTACTGGGAACTTTTTTCTTAGGTAATGAAGAACAGTGTACCTGTTCAAATTGTCATGAAATTCAAATGAAGAAGTCTAAATTAATGAGGTTTTGCTGTGCTTGAACATATGCTGAGGACTGATATCAGATCATCTCTAGACTCTGAACCAATAGCAATTACGCTGTACCTTTAGTGGTGTCAACCTGAATTAAAAATTGTCTGGCTTTATTAAGAATACCTGTAACAGACTTCTTAATTAATTTAGAGATACTATCAAGTAATGTAGTTCACTGCAGCTTCTAAAATAGATAACATATGAACACCTTTCTACCTTTTACTTACTTTATTATAAATTCAAGATTTTTAAAAGTAGAACATAATAATTGCTCAAGGTAAGTCAGATCCATGGGAAAAAATCATGTTACAGTTTCTTTGTTTAAACATATTGCTAAGTCCTTTATCCATAGTAATTTTTTCTTTACTATTAAATTTAATTACACTGGTCAATTACATAATCTGTGTTCTACCTAGTTTTCTTCAATAGTCAAACTGATGTTATGGGCTTCATTAAATTGATTCAATTGCTTGAGTCACTCTTTGCATGTACATGATACGTAGTTAAAAATTACTTCAAGATAAAGATATACACTATGAATGTATAATAGTGTACATGTATGTAAGATGTTAAAATAAGATGCCTGAAAAGATGTTCCCTAAATGATTAAAATTGGCTCTCTCTGAGTGGTGGATTCAAGAACTTTTTAAAAAACTTTTCCTTTATATTTTTCTG
This sequence comes from Aethalodelphis obliquidens, assembly GCF_003676395.1. Classification (NCBI taxonomy): domain Eukaryota; kingdom Metazoa; phylum Chordata; class Mammalia; order Artiodactyla; family Delphinidae; genus Aethalodelphis; species Aethalodelphis obliquidens. The sequence goes on from NW_020837993.1 coordinate 6,915,509, forward strand.
TTTGAGTTATTTACAATAACTATTTACTGTTTTTCAACAAAACATTTTAAATGACATTTTAAATGTTCTTCAAAACATGGTTTTATACTTATTGAAACACTTTAAAGAATGTGTCAAAAATGTTATTAATTTTCATATTAATATATGTTTGATTTCTCAAAATATCCCTTCAGAAGTGAAATACGGTACCCTATATCTGAAAATACTATGTATGAGTATAATAATAAAACATTAAAGTAATTTCTTCTCACACTGTTAATTATATTTGAAATATTGCTAAACAACAACAACAAAAAAAACTAGGACTTAAAGGAAAATAAATGTAATGCTGCTTTTTCCAACATTTTAATTTTAATTAGGTATCCTGATTTTTATTTTTTTATTTTTGCAGGTCTATAATTCCCTTTCATTGAGATTGATTTGTTATATATAAAAGTATACTTATATTCAATACTTGTGAACAACAGCAATGAGGTGATAAATTCTTCCACAAAATTTTATAATTATATAGAGATAATTCATTCAAGAAATCAGGATATATATATATATTTAATATACAATGCTCATTTTAAAATGAATTATATGTATGTATATAATACAAACACACACATATAGACAAATGAGAATTCATTAAGCAAATGAACCCTCAGAGGACAAAGCATTGATTTAAATCATAATTTTTATAATGTTACTTAAATATATAAAAGTATAAAACTGAGTACATAATTTTCATGGTTATAATTTCTTTACAACTAAAAATTCTAAGCAAGTTTATAAATGCATGGAAAACTATAAAGTCAGGTATATCTAATAAACCATTATTTTTAAAAATTAAGTATTGTTGATTTACAATATTATATTACTTGTACAACATAGTAATTAAATATTTTTATAGATTATACCCCATTTCAAGTTATTACAAAATTTGGCTATATCCCCTCTGCTGTACATTACATCCTTATATCTTAATTTTATACCTAATAATTTGTACCTCTTAATCCCCTTCTCCTATCTTGTCCCTCCCTCAATGTTCATAGCACCATTATTTACAATAGCCAAGATATGGAAGCAACTTAAGTGTCTATCAACAGATGGATGAATAAAGAAGATGAATAAAGAATATATATATATATATATATATATACACACACACAATATATATATATATATATATACATACAATGGAGTATTACTGAGCCATAAAATTAATGCAATTTTGCCATTTTCAACAACATGGATGGACCAGGAAGGTATTATGATTATGAAGTAAGATAGGCAGAGAAAGACAATAAACCATTATTTTTAACATGGTGGATTATTATTAAAACTAAAAAGTTGAGGTTCCTATTGGACACATGTAACCTAAGATATGGTTCATCATTAAATTTATATTTGTGTTTCAACTTCAATATTATTATTCCAGATTTTTTATGTCATATAATAATGTATGTACTATACATAAAACAATTGCTGTAAGACTTCGCTTGCAATTCCGGGAATTATTGAGACTCAAACTTTATTCAAAATGCACACAAGTAATATTCAAACACCAATTCTAATGAATCATTTGATATATATGTAAGACTTTTTTGTTCACTGGAATATAATGTTGGTGTTATGGAATTATTGATAATTGTGTTAAATGGGCATCTAATTCAATTGTTGCTGAAACTGGGAATAGAAAAAACTTTCATTGATTTTATTTTTTTTTAATCATTACACCTATTGCTAATGAAATGGTGTTATGCTCTTCTGCTTAAAAAACATTATCCACTCAATATGTCTGCCTCCAAGGTGTATATGGCATTCCTCCTTAAAATATTTTTGTTTAAGTAATGAACTAGAAGCAATTTGACCTTCATTTCTGTTTAATACATCAAAAACAAAAAAAGGCAAATTATAACACTGAAATTGAGTGGCAGAATACTAATTTCCAGACAGTCCAGAATATGCTTATGTTGTTTTGTTTCTAGAATCATTTAAAAAATGAGAAAGTTTGTGTAGATGGTGGTAGATCCCAGAAAATGGGTTTCTAGAATGTGTTCCAAGTTTAGAAATCCTAGTTTAGTGGAAGACATGTTTAAAACTCAACTTCTTTTTATTCATTAATTCAAGATATTTAGTGAGTTCTTGTTTTTTTTTACATCTTTATTGGATGATGGTTGCTTTACAATGGTGTGTTAGTTTCTGCTTTATAAGAAAGAGAATGAGCAATACATATATCTACATCTCCATATCTCCTCCCTGTTGTGTCTCCCTCCAACACTCCCCATCCCACCCCTCTATGTGGTCACAAAGCACCAAGCTGATCTCCTTGTGCTATGCAGCTGCTTCCCACTAGCTATCTATTTTACATTTGGTATTGTATATATGTCCATGCCACTCTCTCAGTTCGTCCCAGCTTGCCCTTCCCGCTCCCCATGTCCTCAAGTCCATTCTCTATGTCTGCATCTTTATTCCTGTCCTGGCCCTAGGTTCTTCAGAACCATTTTTTTTTTTTTTTTAGATTCCATATATATGTGTTAGCATATGGTATTTCTCTTTCTTTTTCTGACTTACTTCACTCTATATGACAGACTCTAGGTTCATCCACCTCACTACAAATAACTCTTTCATTTCTTTTTATGGTTGAGTAATATTCCATTGTATATATGTGCCACATCTTCTTTATCCATTCATCTGTTTATGGACACTTAGGTTGCTTCCATGTCCTGGCTATTGTAAATAGAGCTGCAGTGAACATAGTGTTACATGACGCTTTTTGACTTACGGTTTTCTCAGGGTATATGCCCAGTAGTGGGATTGCTGGGCTGTATGGTAGTTCTATTTTTAGTTTTGTAAGGAACCTGCATACTATTCTCCATAGTGGTGATATCAATTTACATTCTCACCAACAGTGCAAGAGGGTTCCCTTTTCTCCACACCCTCTACAGCACTTAGTTTTTGTAGAATTTTTGATGATGGCTATTCTGACTTGTGTGAGGTGATACCTTATTGTAGCTTTGATTTGCATTTCTCTAATGATTAGTGATGTTGAGCATCCTTTCATGTGTTTCTTGGCAATCTGTAAGTCTTTGGAGAAATGTCTATTTAGGTCTTCTGCCCATTTTTGGATTGAGTTGTTTGTTTTTTGATATTAAGCTGCATGAGCTGCTTGTATATTTCGGAGCTTAATCCTTTGTCACTTGCTTCATTTGCAAATATTTTCTCCCATTCTGATGGTTGTCTTTTCGTCTTGTTTATGGTTTCCTTTGCTATGCAAATGCTTTTAGGTTTCATTAGATCCCATTTGTTTCTTTTTGTTTCCATTTCTCTAGGAGGTGGGTCAAAAAGGATCTTGCTGTGATTTATGTCATAGAGTGTTCTGCCTATGTTTTCCTCTAAGAGTTTTATAGTGTCTTGCTTTACATTTAGGTCTTTAATCCATTTTGAGTTTATTTCTGCATATGGTGTTAGGGAGTGTTCTAATTTCATTCTTTTACATGTAGCTGTCCAGTTTTCCCAGCACCACATATTGAAGAGGCTGTCTTGTCTCCATTGTATATTCTTGCCTCCTTTATCAAAGATAAGGTGACCATATGTGCGTGGATTTTTCTCTGGGCTTCCTATCCTGTTTCATTGATCTATATTTCTGTTTTTGTGCCAGTACCATACTGTCTTGATGACTGCAGCTTTGTAGTATAGTCTAAAATCTGGGAGCATGATTCCTCCAGCTCTGATTTTCTCTCTCAAGATTACTCTGGTTATCAGGGTCTTTTGTGTTTCCATGCAAATTGTGAAAATTTTTGTTCTTGTTCTGTGAAAAATGCCACTGATTTATTGATAGGGATTGCATTGAATCTGCAGGTTGCTTTGGGTAGTATAGTCATTTTCACAAGGTTGAGTCTTCCAATCTGAGAACATGGTCTATCTCTCCGTCTGTTTGTATCATCTTTAATTTCTTTCATCATTGTCTTATACTTATATGCATACAGGTCTTTTGTCTCCTTAGGTAGGTTTATTCCTAGGTATTTAATTCTTTTGGTTGCAGTGGTAAATAGGAGAGTTTCCTTAATTTCTCTTTCAGATTTTTCATCATTAGTGTATAGAAATGCAAGAGATTTCTGTGCACTAATTTTCTATCCTGCTACTTTACCAAATTCATTGATTACCTCTAGTAGTTTTTTGGTAGCATCTTTAGGATTCTCTATGTATAGTATCATGTCATCTGCATACTTTGACAGTTTTACTTCTTATTTTCTGATTAGGAGTCCTTTTATTTCTTTTTCTTCTCTGATTCCTGTAGCTAAAATCTCCAAAACTATGTTGAATAATAATGCTGAGAGGGGACAACTTTGTCTTGTTCCTGATCTTAGTGGAAATGGTTTCAGTTTTTCACCATTGAGAACAATATTGCCTATGGGTTTGTCATATATGGCCTTTATTATGTTGAGGTAAGCTCCCCCTATGACCACTTTTGAAAGTATTTTTCTGCATCTTTTGAGACAATCATATGGTTTTTCTCCTTCAATTTTTTATATGGTATATCACATTGATTTATTTGCATATATTAAAGAATCCTTGTATTCCTGGGATAAACCCCACTTGATTATGGTGTATGATCCTTTTAATGTGTTGTTGGATTCTGTGTGCTAGTATTTTGTTGAGGATTTTTGCATCTATGTTTATCAGTGATATTGGCCTATAGTTTTCTTTCTTTGTGACATCTTGGTCTGGTTTTGGTATCAGGGTGATGGTGGCCTTGTAGAATGTGTTTGGAAGTGCTCCTGCCTTTGCTATATTTTGGATGAATTTGAGAGGGATAGATGTTAACTCTTCTCTAAATGTTTGATAGAATTTGCCTGTGAAGCCATCTGGTCCTGGGCTTTTTTTGTTGGAAGATTTTTAATCACAGTCTCAATTTCAGTGCTTGTGATTGGTCTGTTTTTATTCTCTATTTCTTCCTGACTCAGTCTCAGAAGTATATGCTTTTCTAAGAATTTGTGCATTTCTTCCAGGTTGTCCATTTTGTTGGCATATAGTTACTTGTAGTAATCTCTCATGATCCTTTGTATTTCTGCAGTGTCAGTTGTTACCTCTCCTTTTTCATTTCTAATTCTACTGATTTGAGTCTTCTCCCTTTTTTTTTTGTTGAGTCTGGCTAATGGTTAATCAATTTTGTTTATCTTCTCAAAGAACCAGCTTTTAGTTTTATTGATCTTTGCTATTGTTTCCTTCATTGCTTTTTCATTTATTTCTGATCTGATCTTTATGATTTCTTTCCTCTGCTAACTTTGGGTTTTTTTTTTTTCTTTCCCTGATTGATTTAGGTGTAAGGTTAGGTTGTTTATTTGAGATTTTTCTTGTTTCTTGAAGTAAGATTGTATTGCTATAAGCTTCCCTCTTAGAACTGCTTTTACAGCATCCCATAGGTTTTGGGCTGGTGTGTTTTCATTGTGATTTATTTCTAGGTATTTTTTGATTTCCTCTTTGATTTCTTCAGTGATCTCTTAGTTATTTAGAAGTGTATTGTTTAGCCTCCATGTGTTTGTATTTTTTACAGATTTTTTTCCTGTAATTGATATCTAGTCTCATAACGTTGGGGTCAGAAAAGATATTTGATACAATATCCATTTTCTTAAATGTATCCAGGGCTTGATTTGTGACCCAATATATGATCTATCCTGGAGAATGTTCCATGAACACTGGAGAAGAAAGTGTAGTCTGTTGTTTTTGGATGGAATGTCCTATAAATATCAATTAAGTCCATCTTGTTTAATGTGTCATTTAAAGCTTGTGCTTCCTTATTTATTTTCATTTTGGATGATCTGTCCATTGGTGAAAGTTGGATGTTCAAGTCCTCTACTCTTATTGTGTTACTGTTGATTTCCCCTTTTATGGCTGTTAGCATTTGCCTTATGTACTGAGGTGCTCCTATGTTGGGTGCATAAGTATTTACAATTATTTTATCTTCTTCTTGGATTCATCCCTTGATCATCAGGTAATGTCCTTCTTTGTCTTTTGTAATAGTCTTTGTTTGCAAGTCTAATTTTTCTGATATGAGAATTGCTACTCCAACTTTCTTTTGATTTCCGTTTGCATGGAATATCTTTTTCCATCCCCTCACTTTCAGTCTGTATGTATTGCTAGGTCTGAAGTGGGTCTCTTTTAGACAGCATATATATGGATCTTTTTTTTTTTTTTTTTTTTTTGTATCCATTCAGCCAGTCTATGTCCTTTGGTCAGAGCATTTAATCCATTTACATTTAAGGTAGTTATCGATATGTATGTTCCTATTCCCATTTTCTTAATTGTTTGGGGTTTGTTATTGTAGGTCTTTTCCTTCTCTTGTGTTGTCTGCCTAGAGAAGTCCCTTTAGTATTTGTTGTAAAGCTTGTTTGGTGGTGCTGAATTCTCTTGGCTTTTGCTTGTCTGTAAAGGTTTTAATTTCTCCATCGAATCTGAATGAGATCCTTGCTGTGTAGAGAAATCTTGGTTGTAATTTTTTTCCCTTTGATCACTTTAAATATGTCCTGCCACTCCCTTCTGGCTTGCAGTTTCTGTGAAATTTCAGCTGTTAACCTTATGGGGATTCCCTTGTAGTTATTTGTTGCTTTTCTCTTGCTGCTTTTAATATTTTTTCTTTGTATTTAAGTTTTGATAGTTTGATTAATATGTGTCTTGGCATGTTTCTCCTTGGATTTATCCTGTATGGGACTCTCTATGCTTCCTGGACTTGATTGAGCATTTCCTTTCCTATATTAGGGAAGTGTTCAACTATAATCTCTTTAAATATTTTCTCAGTCCCTTTCTTTTTCTCTTCTTCTTTTGGGACTCCTATACTGTGAATGTTGGTGCGTTTAGTTTTGTCCCAGAGGTTTCTGAAGCTGTCCTCAATTCTTTTCATTCTTTTTTCTTTATTCTGCTCTGTGGTAGTTATTTCCACTATTTTATCTTCCAGGTCACTTATCCGTTCTTCTGCCTCACTTATTCTGCTATTGATTTCAAGAATTTTTAATTTCATTTATTGTGTTGTTCATCATTGTTTGTTTGCTCTTTATTTCTTCTAGGTCTTTATTAAGTGTTTATTTTATTTTCTCCTTTCTCTCTCCTAGATTTTGGATCATCTTTACTATCATTACTCTGAATTCTTTTTCAGGTAGACTGCCTCTTTCCTTTTCATTTGTTTGGTCTGGTGGGTTTTTACCTTGCTCCTTCATCTGCTGTGTGTTTCTCTGTCTTCTCATTTTACTTAATTTATTGTGTTTGGGTTTCCTTTCTGCAGGCTGCAAGTTCATAATTCCTGTTGTTTTGGTGTCTGTCCGCAGAGTCTAAAGTTGGTTTAGTGGGTTGTGTAGGCTTCCTGGTGGAGGGGACTGGTGCATTTGTTCTGGTTGATGAGGATGGATCTTATCCAGGACCGCATCTGGTGGTGTGTTTTGGGGTGTCTGTGACCTTATTATGATTTTAGGCATCCTCTCTGCTAATGTGTAAGGTTGTGTTCCTGTCTTGCTAGTTGTCTGGCATAGGGTGTCCAGCACTGTAGCTTGCTGGTCATTGAGTTGAGCTGGATCTTAACATTGAGATGGAGATCCCTGGGAGAGCTTTCACCATTTGATGAAACTGGGAGGTCTCTGTTTGACCAATGTCCTGAACTCGACTTTCCCACCTCAGGGGCACAGGCCTGACACCCAGCTGGATCACCAAGACCCTGTCAGCCACAGGGCTCCCACGTCTACACTTGCTCCCAAAGTCCACAGCCTCAATTTTGGGGTGATTTGTTGTAGAGATGCAAGGTACATCAAGTTGATTGTGGAGATTTAATCCAGTGCTCCTGTGGCTGTTGGGAGAGATTTCCCTTCCTCTTTTTTTCTGCACAGCTCCTGGGGTTCAGCCTTGGATTTGCCCCACCTACGTATGTATGTTGCCTGATAGCATCTGTTCTTCACTCAGACAGGACGGGGTTAAAGTAGCAGCTGATTAGGGTCCTCTGGCTCACTCAGACCCAGGGTGAGTGAGGGGTAGGGAATGCAGGGCGAGCCTGCGGAGGGCAGAGCCCAGCGTGATGCCCGCAGCCTGAGGTGTGCCGTTTGTTTTCCCGGGGACTTTGTCCATAGATCACGGGACCCTGGTAGTGGTGGACTGTACACACTCCCGGGAGGAGAGGTTTGGATAGTGACCTGTGCTTGCACACAGGATTCTTCCGGCATCAACAGCAGCATTAACATTTATGCCTGTCTCTGGTGTCCACTCTTATAGCCGCAGCTCATGCCCATCTCTGGAACTCCTTTAGGTGGTGCTCTGAATCCCCTCTCCTCGTGCACCCCAAAACAATTTTCTCTTGCCTCTTAGGCAGTTCCAGACATTTTCCTGACTCTTTCCCAGCTAGGTGTGGTGCACTAACCCCTTTCAGGCTGTTTTCATGCAGCCCACCCCAGTCCTTTTCCTGGAATCTGACCTCCGAACCCAGAGCCTCAGCTCCCAGCCCCCACTCTTTCTGGTGGGTGAGCAGACAAGCCTCTCAGGCTGGTGAGTACTGGTCATCACTGACCCTCTGTGCAGGAATCTCTCTGCTTTGCCCTCTGCACCTTTGTTGCTGTGCTCTCCTCTGTGGCTCCAAAACTTCCCTCCCGTCACCACTGTCTCCACAAATGAAGGGGCTTCCTAGTTTGTGGAAACTTTTCCTACTCACAGCTCCTTCCCAGACGTGCAGGCCCTGTCTCTATTCTTTTGTCTCTGTTTTTTCTTTTTTCTTTCACCCTACCCAGGTATGTGGGGAATTTCTTGCCTTTTGAGAAGTCTGAAGTCTTCTGCCAGCATTCAGTGGGTGTTCTGTAGGAGTTGCTCCACATGTAGATGTATTTCTGTTGTATTTGCGGGGAGGAAGGTGATCTCCATGTTTTACTCCTCCACCATCTTGAAGGTCTCTCGTGAGTGCCTTTTATGTCCTAAGTGGGTGCTAGGTGTTGAGTGAGTGAGAAAGACTTGTTCTAAGGCCTCCTGGAGCTCACGATTTAATGGGAGTTAATGTAATTGGGGAGAAATTAGACTCTCTTGCCTTGTGATTTTGAACTCTCTGGGTTCCAACTTTCTCAGTTATCTGATGAGGCACAGATGCACTCTAACCATGAGATGAGAGTCCAGTAAAGTTTTAAAGTCCTGGACAAAAGGCAAACATTGTCAGTCACACTTACTCTTGCCACATCAAATCATATTCAACATAACTACTGGGAAAGTCATTTCCAAACTCGTTCAACTCCCATCACAGTACAGTGATTACAGTCAGCAATATTAATAATTTTATAGCTCTAATTCCCTTTGAAACTAGCTTGTTTGAACTCTAAATCCAAAATGATAGTTCTGATGACATTATTATGATCAATATTAAAATCAGTCATGCCTGGAGTGTGACATGACAACTGTCTGGCAGCTGTATGAAGTACTACAAATAGTTGAGGATGGTAACAGGAAAGCAACTTCTTTAGATGAAATTTCAAGAGGCATAGCATGTGGCTTCCTAGCTTGGAACGCCTCCAGGATCATTAGAATTACCAACCATCCTGCACTCGTGGAACATAACATGGGTGCTTTAATGGTCATCTTGACTTTCCATCTGAAAGACATCATCTCTCACAGCCAAAGGTCTGATGGTTACAGCACAACACATGAGGAATTAGTGGGGTAGTAAATCACTGCAACACTTTCTGCAAGCAAGGTCTTTTTTCAGTTCTTTTAGTGTGGAAAAGAGTCTGAAGATCTTGAACTGCTAATGCCCTGAGCTTACTTTTACTCCATAGCTACTTTCCCCACCATTAGTGGGATTGTGCTCAGGGAGTGCTAATTTTAATATTGCCTTAAGAAAAGCATAATTAGAAAGGTAAATCTGCTGAGGGGACAATCAAATTATATCTTCTGTGTGTGTTTCTGTGTGTGTGCTTTAACCAGAATATTCCAAATTATGTCCATTCTGCTAGCACCATGGTTGATGAATGTATGCATTAATCTCTTCCAATATTCAAGTATAATCAAAAGATGAATTTTATGGCTATCCATGTCTAAAGTTGTCTGAAATCAGTTTTGAGGTCAAAGCAATGTGTACATAATTGCAAATTATATGTATATAAAAATTTTAAGTCTCTATATATTTCTGACTTTAAAAGTAGTAGAAGCTTTCAGTAGAAAAATCTTAAAATATAAATAAGTAATTACTGGAATAATAACTACAGTCAGCCCACTATATCTTTGGGGTCCACATCCATGGATTCAACCAACCTTGAATCAAAATTCTTCCCTCCAAATCCAGAAAGTTCCAAAAAGCAAAACTTCAATTTGCTGGCAACTATGTACATAATATTTACATTGTATTTATTACTTTTAACATAGCATTTACATTGTATTAGGTATTACAAGTAATCTAGAGATGATTTAACACATATGGGAATCCTCCCATATAGTTATATGCATGTACTATGCCATTTTATATAAGGGTTGGTTCCTGGAATACCCCTTGCAACTATCTAGGGATCACTGTATCAGTAATCTGCTTATCCACTGATAACATTATAGGATTAACATGTTGATGTTTTTCGCTAATTTGTATGCATGTACATAATTTAAATCACATATGTGTTTGTATCGGTATTAGAATGTTGTCATTCATTGTACTAGTCTTTTTTGGTGGTGGTGTTGTTTCCTGATGCTACCAAAATTGGAGTCTTCCCTTATTAAAAAATGAGGGAAATATTTTCCAGAATAAGTCCAGATTTATCATCAAGCAAATATATTAAATTAAATGTTTAATATAAAAGAAATTAGCATGTTGTGTCTTTAGGAAAAGTCTACTAAGCCAATTTAATCTTGGGTCAACACAATTCATCAAGAAAGGGCAGAGAGGACTAAAAGTGCTATAAAATTTTTTTCACCTTTATTATAAAATAGTGCTCATTTGTGTCCCTTTTTATTCAATATAGTTCTGCTGGCTTTGCAGCATAAACCAGAGGTGCCTGGAAAGTTTATTTAAAAATTTGGGAAAAGAAGTGGAGAAAAGTGTAATGATATTAATGTGTCTCATTAATTGTAGAGAGTGTAACCTCATTTACTCAACTCCCTTGGGGAGACTGTTGCTGCTTTAAATGGAGAACAACCAGCAAAATTGGGAACCAAGAGTCTGAAAGCTTAAAACAAGCTTCTCCTTCAGAGACAAAAAGTCATGTTCCAAAGAAAGCATAGTCTCTGCTTTGTCCATTTAAAGCTGAACAAAATGTAGTGGAATTGAAGAATGCAAGGGAACATGAAACAGCTGTGAAATCCTGGGGGTTGAGGGGGAGAAGAGGCTGAGTAAAAGTGGAATTTTCGATAACTACATCAGCATTATCTTTCCCAGTGGTGACTGCCAAAATTGTATTTGTTTATAGTTCCTTGAAGATAAAGAACTAACTTTGAGCTGAGGGAGAAATCCTCTATTTCCCTGAGAAATGAAGGCATTGGAGATTCTCTTGCAAAGTCTGGAAATCATGCCAGACAGGCCTGCCTGTGGGGTATTTCCTGCCTAATTTGCAGTCCTGAGGGGTGATGCTATGCTCCAGAAAAACATCCATATTAAATTGTGCTATTAATTGGGGAAAAGTTCAGAGGTGGGAATGATACACTCGAATGCAGTTTGCCTAAGTAGCCTTGAGCCTGCAAACTAGTGTCTTTCTCAGGCTGAGTTTCTTCAGATTAGCCCTGTGGTTTGGGAGAAATATGGTTGACCCCTGGTTTGTGAGCCTGTAATTCATTCCCTCATTGAGTCATAAAGTTTCCATCATGTTGTGTTACATTATTTTATAGAGCTTTACATAGAAACAAAACTCTTTCATATGGTGTATGACACCCTCCATGATTCAGCCTTGCCTCCAACATCCTTCTTCCTCTTTCTCAACATCTTTCTCACGAGCTAGTCATTCTAACTTGGTAGTTCACATCTGTGCTCTAACTAAACCATGCTCTTTGGGGCATGCAGATAATGTCTCGAGCTTTGTAACGCCTGCAACTAACACAGATCTTTGCACGTTGCACTTGACAGAAACCAATGCACATTTATTTATCCACTGAATTTTCAGGCTACTGCAGGCAGCAGTGAAATGCTCATTGCCAAACATATGTGGCTAAAAATGGCCTTTTTTCTTTTTCCTACTGAAATGCTTCATAGTACCTGATTTGTTTTCATAGGACATAGGTGTAATAAGAATTTTTCTTTCCCTGTGATTTTTCAAAGGAGATAGTTCTACTAATATGGAAAAAATATCTAAGGTGAGTGATCAAGCTTCAAATGAGATTCAGCACTTTTTGTGAGTTACTTAATAATAAAAGCCATGTTCCATAGCAATTCCATAGCACTGTTGTTGTTCCATAACAATGAGTAAGAAATAATTCTTTCCCTTAAGGAGCTTAAGAGATGGGAAAAGATAAGCATACCCACTACAAATAGATTTGATCAGATAAACTGTGGTCAGTATTGTGGAACCCTGAGGAAGAGTGATGAATTCCTACTGGTTTTATGGAAATGTGACAGTAAATGTGGAACCCAAAGAACATGTAGATTTGGTAGGTGGAACCAAAGCACAGGGCATATTGGGAGGAAGAGATAGACTGGGTAAAGATCCAGAAGTGGCAGAAGTGTTTGTAGCTAAGTTCACCGCAAGTTAGGGAAGATGAAGAATATCAGGAAAAATTGATAAAGAAAAATTGATAAAGAAATAGGTCCCTCATTCTTCTGGGACCATTTTGGGAATATCAAAGTGATGCTGCATAAGCTAGTGATGCTGAAGAGACAAAGCTGGTAGAACCCACTGTTTTAAGATGTTGTTAGGTACAGAAGTAGCAAGACTAGGTCTCCTACCAAAAAAGAGTCCAGGACCTGTGAGGTCAGAGAGATGGCTTAGTAGACAGGCTGGGTTGCTGTGCATCCTCACCTGGAAAGCAGAGTAGGGGTCCTGTTATACAGAATTTAATACAAGGTTACAAACAGCTGATTCACCCAAAGAATCACTAGTTGCCACAGGGGAGGAAAGCAAAGTATATGAGAAATGTACATATTAATGATATTATATTTGGGATGGGGAGATGTAATACCCAACATAAATAACAGTTCATATGTTATTTCTACACAAAACTGGTGAAACTTTACTGGGTACAGGTGGCAAGCTAGGAAGTAGAAACCCAAAGTTCAATATAGCACTTGTCTGTAGGATCTCCTGGTCCACTGGGGAAGATAAGTGTATATAAATGAATTGAAATTTGATACAACAGGGATTTTCTTTTTCTTTTGAATAAAGTATTTATTTATTTATTTTAACATCTTTATTGGAGTATAATTGCTTTACAATGGTGTGTTACTTTCTGCTGTATAACAAACTGAATCAGCTATACATATACATATATCTGCATATCTCCTCCCTCTTGCATCCCCCTCTCACCCTCCCTATTCCACGCTTCTAGGTGGTCACAAAGCACTGAGCTGAACTCCCTATGCTATGTGGCTGCTTCCCACAAATATCTATATTATATTTGGTAGTGTACATATGTCCATGCCACTCTCTCACTTCGTCCCAGCATACCCTTCCCACTCCCCTTGTCCTCAAGTCCATTCTCTATGTCTATGTCTTTATTCCTGTCTTGCCCCTAGGTTCCTCAGAACCATTTTTTTTTTTTTAGATTCCATATATATGTGTTAGCATACAGTATTTATTTTTCTCTTTCTAACTTACTTCAATCTGTATGACAGTCTCTAGGTCCATCCACCTCACTACAAATAACTCAATTTTGTTTCTTTTTATGGCTGAGTAATATTCCATTGCATATATGTGCCACATCTTCTTTATCCATTCATCTGTCGATAGACACTTAGTTTGTTTCCATGTCCTGGCTATTATAAATAGTGCTGTGATGAACATTGTGGTATATAACTCTTTTTGAATTACGGTTTTCTCAGGATATGCCCAGTAGTATGATTGCTGGATCTTTTCTCAGGGTATATGCACAGTAGTATGATTGCTGGGTCTTAAAACTAAAAACATTTTCTGTTTTTAGTTTTGTAAGGAACCTCCATACTGTCCTCCATAGAGGCAGTAGAAATTTACATTCCCACCAATGTTTTCTCCACACCCTCTCCAGCATTTATTGTTTGTAGATTTTTTGATGATGGCAATTCTGACTGGTGTGAGATGATATCCCATTGTAGTTTTGATTTGCATTTCTCTAATGATTAGTGATATTGCACATCCTTTCATGTGTTTGTTGGCAATCTGTATATCTTCTTTGGAGAAATGTCTATTTAGGTCTTCTGCCCATTTTTGGATTGTGTTGTTTGTTTTTTGATATTGAGCTGCTTGTCTATTTTGGAGATTAGTCCTTTGTCACTTGCTTCATTTGCAAATATTTTCTCCCATTCGGAGGGTTGTCTTTTCGTCTTGTTTATGTTTTCATTTTCAATGCAAAAGATTTTAAGTTTCATTAGGTCCCATTGGTTTATTTTTATTTCCATTTCTCTAGGAGGTGGGTCAAAAAGGATCTTGCTTTGATTTATGTCATGTAGTGTTCTGCCTATGTTTTCCTCTAAGAATTTTATAGTTTCTGGCCTTACATTTAGGTCTTTAATCCAGTTGAGTTTATTTTTGTGTATAGTGTTAGGGAGTGTTCTAATTTCATTCTTTTACATGTAGCTGTCCAGTTTTCCCAGCACCACTTATTGAAGAGGCTGTCTTTTCTCCACTGTATATTCTTGCTTCCTTTATCAAAGATAAGGTGACCATATGTGTGTGGGTTTATCTCTGGGCTTTCTATCCTGTTCCATTGATCTATATTTCTGTTTTTGTGTCAGTACCATACTGTCTTGATGACTGTATCTTTGTAGTATAGTCTGAAGTCTGGGAGCACGATTCCTCCAGCTCTGTTTTTCTTTCTCAAGATTGCTTTGGCTATTCAGAGTCTTTTGTGTTTTCATGCAAATTGTGAATTGTTTTGTTCTAGTTCTGTGAAAAATGCCACTGGTTGTTTGATAGGGATTGCGTTGAATCTGCAGATTGCTTTGGGTAGTTTAGTCATTTTCACGAGGTTGATTCTTCCAATCCAAGAACATGGTACATCTCTCCATCTGTTTGTATCATCCTTAATTTCTTTCATCAGTGTCTTTTCTTCATACAGGTCTTTTGTCTCCTTAGGTAGGTTTATTCCTAGGTATTTAATTCTTTAGGTTGCAGTGGTAAATGGGAGTGTTTCCTTAATTTCTCTTTCAGATTTTTCATCATTAGTGTATTGGCAGAGTTGCAAGAGATTTCTGTGCACTAGTTTTCTATCCTGCTACTTTACCAAATTCATTGATTAGCTCTAGTAGTTTTCTGGTAGCGTCTTTAGGATTCTCTATGTATGGTATCATTTCGTCTGCATACAGTGACAGTTTTACTCCTTTTCTGATTTGGAGTCCTTTTATTTCTTTTTCTTCTTGATTGCTGTGGCTAAAACTTACAAAACTATGTTGAATAATAGTGCTGAGAGTGGACTGCTTTGTATTGTTCCTGATCTTAATGGAAATGGTTTCAGATTTTAAACATTGAGAACAATGCTGGCTGTGGGTTTGTCATATATGGCCTTTATTATGTTGAGTTAAGCTGCCTTTATGCCCAATTTCTGGAGGTTTTTTATCATAAATGAGTGTTGAGTTTTGTTGAAAGCTTTTCTGCATCTATTGAGATGGTCATATGGTTTTTCTCCTCCAATTTGTTAATATCGAGTATCACATTGTTTAATTTGCGTATATTGAAGAATTCTTGAATTCCTGGTATAAACCCTACTTGATCATGGTGTATGATCCTTTTAATGTGCTGTTGGACTCTGTTTGCTAGTATTTTGTTGAGAGTTTTTGCATCTATGTCCATCTGTGATATTAGCCTGTAGTTTTCTTTCATTGTGACATCTTTGTCTGGTTTTGGTATCAGGATGATGGTGGCCTCATAGAATGGGTTGGGAGTGTTCCTCCCTCTGCTATATTTTGGAAGAGTTTGAGAAAGATTGGTGTTAGCTCTTCTCTAAATGTTTGATAGAATTCACCTGTGAAGTTATGTCGTCCTGGACTTTTGTTTGTTAGTAGCTTTTAATCAATCACAGTTTCAATGTCAGTGCTTGTGATTGTTCTGTTTATATTTTCTATTATTTCCTGGTTCAGTCTCAGAAGTTTCCCAGGTTGTCCATTTTATTGACATATAGTTGCTTGTAGTAATCTTTCATGATCCTTTGTATTTATGCAGTGTCAGTTGTTACTTCTCCTTTTTCATATCTAATTCTATTGATTTGAGTCTTCTCCCTTTTTTCTTAATGAATCTGGCTAATGGTTAATCAATTATGTTTATCTTCTCAACGAACCGGCTTTTAGTTTTACTCTTCCTTGCTTTCATTTCCTTCATTTCTTTTTCATTTATGTCTGCTCTGATCTTTATGATTTCTTTCCTTCTGCTAACTTTGGGGTTTTTTTGTTCTTCTTTCTCTAATTGCTTTAGGTATAAGGTTAGGTTGTTTATTTGAGATGTTTCTTGTTTCTTGATTTAGGATTGTATTGCTATATACTTCCCACTTAGAACTGCTTTTGCTGCATCCCACAGGTTTTAGGTTGTCATGTTTTCATTGTCTTTTATTTCTAGGTATTTTTGATTTCCTCTTTCATTTCTTCAGTGATCTTTTGTTTATTTAGTAGTGTATTGTGTCACTTCCGTGTGTGTATTTTTTACAGATTTTTTTCCTGTATTTGATATCTAGTCTCATAGTGTTTTGGTCAGAAAAGATACTTGATATGAGGTCAATTTTCTTAAATTTACCAGTGCTTTATTTGTGACTCAAGATATGATCTATCCTGGAGAATGTTCCATGAGAACTTGAGAAGAAAGCGTAATCTGCTGTTTTTGGATGGAATGTCCTGTAATATCAATTAAGTCCATCTTGTTTAACATGTCATTTTAAGCTTGTGTTTCCTTATTTATTTTCATTTTGGATGATCTGTCCATTGGTGAAAGTGGGGTGTTAAAGTCTCCTACTATGATTGTGTTACTGTGGATTTCCCCTTTTATGGCTGTTAGTATTTGCCTTATGTATTGAGGTGCTCCAATGTTGGGTGCATAAATATTTACAATTGTTATATCTTCTTCTTGGATTGATCCCTTGATCATTAGATACTGCCCTTCTTTGTCTCTTATAATAGTCTTTATTTTAAAGTCTCTTTTGTCTGATATGAGAATTACTACTCCAGCTTTCTTTTGATTTCCAGTTGCATGCAGTATCTTTTTCCATCCCCTCACTTTCAGTCTGTATGTGTCCCTAGGTCTGAAGTCGGTCTCCTGAAGACCACATATATACAGGTCTTTTTTTTTTTTTTTTTTTTTTTTAATCTATTCAGCCATTCTATGCCTTTTGGTTGGAGCATTTCATCTCTTTACATTTAAGGGAGTTATTGATATGTTTGTTCTTTTTCCCATTTTTTAATTGTTCTGTGTTTGCTATTTTAAGTCTTTTCCTTGTCTCTTGTTTCCTGTCTAGAAAAGTTCCTCTTGTATTTCTTGTGAAGCTGGTTTGGTGGTACTGAATTCTCTTAGCTTTTGCTTGTCTGTAAAGGTTTTAATTTCTCTGTCAAATCTGAATGAGATCCTTGCTTGGTAGAGTAATCTTGGTTGTAGGTTTTTCCCTTTGATCTCTTTAAATATGTCCTGTCACTCTGTTCTGGCTTTCAGTATTTCTGCTGAAAGATCAGCTGTTAACCTTATAGGGATTCTCTTGTATGTTAATTGTTGCTTTTCCCTTGTTGCTTTTTATATTTTTTTCTTTCTGTTTATTTTTTGATATTTTGATTAATAGGTGTCTTGGTGTGTTTCTCCTTGGATTTATCCTGTATGGGACTCTCTGCACTTCTGGACTTGATTGACTATTTCCTTTCCCATATTAGGGAAGTTTTCAACTATAATCTCTTCAAATATTTTCTCAGTTCTTTTCTTTTTATCTTCTTCTGGGACACCTATAATTTGAATGTTGGTGTGTTTTATGTTGTCACAGAGGTCTCTGAGATTGTACTCAATTCTTTTCAGGCTTTTTTCTTTATTCTGCTCTGCGGTAGTTATTTCACTATTTTATCTTCCGGATCACTTGTCTGTTCTCTCTCAGTTATTCTGCTATTGATTCCTTCTGGAGAATTTTTAATTTCATTTATTCTGTTTTTCATCACTGTTTGTTTGCTCTTTAGTTCTTCTAAATCCCTGTTATATGTTTCTTTTATTTTCTCCATTCTATTTCCAAGATTTTGGATCATCTTTACCATCATTACTATGAATTCTTTTTCAGATAGACTGCCTATTTCCTCTTCATTTGTTTGGCCTTGTGGGTTTTTACCTTGCTCATTCATCTGCTGTGTATTTCTTGTTTGGGGTCTCCTTTTTGCAGGCTGCAAGTTTGTAGTTCCCGTTGTTTTTTGGTGTCTGCTCCCAGTGAGTAAGTTTGGTTCAGTGGCTTGTATAGGCTTCCTGGTGGAGGTGACTTGTGCCTGTGTTCTGGTTTATGATGATGGATCTTGTATTTTTGGTGGGCAGGACCATGTTCAGTGGTGTGTTATGGGGTTTCTGTGAATTTATTATTATTTTAGACAGCCTCTCTGCTAATGGGTGTGGTTGTGTTCCTGTCTTGCTGGTTGTTTTGCATAAGTTGTCCAGCACTGTATCTCTCTGGTCATTGAGTGGAGCTGGGTCTTAGCACTGAGATGGAGATCTCTAGGAGATCTTTTGCTGTTTGATATTACATGGGGCTGGGAGGTCTCTGGTGTTCCAATGTCCTGAATTCAGCTCTCCCACCTCAAAGGGTGAGGCCTGACACCCGGCCAGAGCACCAAGACCCTGTCAGCCACACAGCTCAGAAGAAAAGGGAGAAATAAAAGAAAGAAATAATAAATAAATAAAATTTATTAAAACAGAAAAAATATTAAAAATAAAAAAGTAATAAAAAAGAAAGAGAGAAAGAAATAAGAGATCTACCAAACTAAAAAACAAATCCACCAATGCTAACAAGCACTAAAAATTCGCCAAAAAAACCCCAAAAACAACAGACAGAATCCTAGGACAAATGGTAAAATCAAAGCTATACAGAAAAAATCACACAACATAGCATACACATACACACACACAAAAAGAGAAAAATGAATAAAAGTATATATATATACATATTTTAAAAAAAAGAAGAGAGAAACCAAATCAATAAACAAAGCTACGGCTGATAATAAGCTCTAAATAGTAAACTAATATAAACATAAAACCAGAAATAAATTAGATGCAGAAAGCAAACCCCAAGTGTATAGTTGCTCTCAAAGTCCACTGCCTGGAATTTGGGATGATCCATTTTCTATTCAGGTATTCCACAGATGCAGGGTACATCCAATTGATCATGGAGTTTTAATCCACTGCTCCTGAGGCTGCTGGGAGAAATTTCCCTTTCTCTTCTTTGTTCACACAGATCCTGGGGTTCAGCTTTGAATTTGGCCCCACCTCTGTGTGTAGGTCACCTGAGGGCCTCTGTTCTTCACCCAGATAGGATGGGGTTAAAGTAGAAGCTGATTAGGGGTCTCTGGCTCACTCAAGCTGGGGGCAGGGTGTGGTATGGAATGCGGGTGAGCCTGGGGCGGCAGAGGCCAGCCTGACATTGCACCAGTCTGAGGTGCACTGTGTGTTCTCCCTGTCCCTGGATCATGGGACCCTGGCAGTGGCAGACTGCACAGGCTCCTGAGAGGGGAGGTGTGGATAGTGACCTGTGCTTGCCCACAGTATTCTTGGTGGTTAAAGCAGCAGCCTTATCATCTCATGCCCATTTCTGGTGCCCATGCTGCTAGCCGTGGCTCACACCCCTGACAGGGATTTTCAAAGATTTAGTTTCAGAACACCTTTACACTCTTAAAAATTATTGAGGGGTCTCCAAGAGATTTTGTTTGTATGGATTATATCTTTCAATATTCTCTATATTAGGAATTAGAAGGGAAAAAAGCTTAAAATATTTATTCATGAAATTTATTTTTAAAAGACTATTAGAAACCCCTCACATATTACCATCAGAGTGGTGATGTCATCCCATATCCTGTAGCTTCTGGAAAATGCCACTGTACGATTTTGAGGAAAGGAGAGTGGAAAAGGCAAATCATGTTTTAGTCTTCTTATGAAAAATAATATTGGACTCACAAATCCCTAAAAGGATGTCAGGGATTCTGATAGGTTCCTGGATCACAGTGTTACAACAACTCTAATAGGACAAGAGCTCTAATAAGAAAAAAATGGGTAAACTGCAGCTGGTACCCAAACTATAGAACAGTTTGTACTATTTTGTGTAATATAAGAATGAATAATAAATGTTACTAGCTGTCAAACCCATATATCTCATTTAATATTCAAAATGACTATCAAGTATGACTTAATGTCTGTACTTTTCAGATGAAAAATTTAGCTTCTGAAGGTTTAAATAAATTTCTCAGACATAAACAACAAGTTAGTGGCAGGTCTGGAATCCAAACCAGGCCCATTTTACTCCACATCCACAACTATGACTCTGGCTAGCAGCTCAGTGTATAATTACATAACAGTACTATCCAATTCTTAATCAGGCCTTATTATTTGCCAATCATTGGGCTAAACCTCTATGCTCAGAATCATTATCCCATTTAATTCTTACAACATTAGAAGGTAAGTGTTCTTATTATCCCCACTTTATGTATGTGTAGTCCTGTTGGAGAAGCTAAGTAATTGGTCTGAAGTCATAAAATTAGAAAGCAGTGGAGCTAACATCAGTGCCCAGATTTTCCTGATGTCAAAATGAGGTTTTTCAATACAACACCCTGGAAGAGTAACTATCCCAAATAACAATACAATAATAGCTAAGATGCATCAAGTGAAAAGCCTTTTTGATACACTAACCTATTTAATTCTCAAAGATGAGTCCTTGTTAAAGATGGAAAATGCTAGAGAATCAAAGTAGTATGAGATCTGAATGACACATAAGAACTGAAGAAAACAAACCAAGAAATAGCTTTCCAGAAGACATGGGTCAGGAAAAGACCATTCACAGACCATGTGTAGGACATCAGGTGTCAGGTATGGGTGGGAAATGGGATTCTTAGGGCTCATCTAAGTCCTAGAGGAAACAGCTCATGATCTGAAAAGAACGAGGACCCCAAAATTTTAAAAATCAATATTCTTTGTGTCATTCAGAAGGCAAGTGGTCCACTTCTATTTTGTATATAAGTTCATTTGTATCATTTTTTTTAAGATTCCATATGGTTACCAAAGGAGAAACGTGGGGGAAGGGATAAATTAGGAGTTTGGGCTTAATATATACACGTTACTGTATATAAGATAGATAACCAGAAAAGACCTACTATATAACACAGAGAATTATACTCAATATTTTGTACTAACCTATAAGGGAAAATAATCTGAGAAAGTATATATATATATATATATATATACATACATACATACATACACACACTCTAAGTATATATACTAAATATATATATATGGGTGTGGTTGTGTTCCTGTCTTGCTGGACACCTGAAACTAACACAAATTATAAATCAACTATACTTCAGTTTAAAATAAAGGAAAGTGGTCCAATTTCTTCCCATCCCCTTCTTGCCTTTCTTCCTCACTTAATTTGACTACAAAGTGGGTTTCTCCCTCTATGGTTCTAGCCAGGGAGGATGCCTCAGGTTCTGCTCCTAGTGGTGAAATGTCACCACAGTAGGCTATTTGCAATGCAAATCTCCAGACTTCGGCATCCGAGATTGATGTCCCCAGTGAGAACATACTTAGCTGCTGGGCTGGCTCTGAGTGTAAGTAACATAAGGTCTCTTCCAGCCTCGAGTGGTTGTCAGAGGTAACAAAGCAGGGCTGGGGAGAGATGAGCAGTGTGTCCTTCAGACACCAGCCATTAACAGCTCATGGTATTAATGCATCTAAATCTGGTTGGGGCCACCAAGTCTCAGAGGAGGGCAGATGGCATACCCAAGCTGGAGCAGAGGACAAGGGGACTTTCCACAGACTATTCTGGAGCCTAATGAGAGGGAGCAGAACCCATAGAGGCAGAGCACCTGTCTGCGTCAGACTCCCATTTACATTCCCAGCATTTCTGGGCAGCTTACGGTGGTGTCCTGTGGTCTTCAGGCAGGGATCAGAGATCCCACAGTTCCCTGGGAAACCAGTCCTGACGGCTGAGATGAGCTGTGTGTCCCCAGGGTGGGGTGCACGGGATAGTGTTGGGATACTTGAAATTGAGCTAGGCTCTTTTGGTGCAAGAAATTCACAAGAAAGTTTGGAAATGATCTGGAAAAAAATTAAAATCCATATGAAACCCATCTTTTCTTTTATGCTGTAGTTGTAATTTTAAAAAGCAGCTTTTATTTAATACATTATCATCAGTGGAGAGTTTGATTTGCTGACAGCTATGTGGAAGGAGGCTCTCTGTCAGGGCCTAGAAATTACAGTTGTGAAACTATACCTTGGCTCATTTTCTAGATTTTTCCTTAGATTAATGTTTCTAAGAACCCCAGGAAAAAGAAAACATACACCAATGAGAAATAAAGCGTAACCATGAAACTCCTTTTGTAACTGTAGTTTAGAGGATCAATATAGAAAACAGAAAATATTGGCAGAAAAATTAATTTCTTTTGGGAGTCACAAAATATCTAAATATCTAGAACTGATGACTGTGAACATTTTGTCTTTGGCTTTCTAGATGCACACACACACACACACACACAAATGCACACTCAGCTTATAAATTAGCATAATCACGTGGCAATTGCAAGAAATAGGAAATAGTAGGAAATAGCAATTTTCTATCATTTTAACAGCTGCTGAGTATTAGATTATACACATGCACCACCATCAGACTTACTTGTCCCCCAGAGCTGGGCACTGAAATTTGTTTTGCTATTTTAAAAAAATTACAATAAATGTTAACATGATTTCATCTTTAAGCATTTGTCTGGTTAAATATTTTTATTTCTAAATACAAAATTGTGGAGATCATTTTTTACTCTGTTATTTTCTATTGGTCTTTCTTATTTGCACTCATAACTTCCAGGCACCTTTTAAATAAAATGATTTGGAAGAAACTTTCTCTTTTGGTCAACATAGAATTGACAACATTTCTCTCAACTTTCAAATTTGGGCCACCTTGGGAACAGGCAGAAACAAAAGGATGATGTAAATAGTAAGACCCTGGCATTGTTTTTTCTCCTACCATTATCAGGTTGAGCTTCTATATCTATTAGTGAAGATAATGTACAATATTCAAATGTGTTAGCCTAAAAATTCATTTGTAAATTGGACATTTGGAACTGGGAAAATATTTTTCCATATAAATAATACAAAAAATATGTGTACGTCTCCCAAGAGAATAAAACGAAGCTTACAAAACCCTTGCAATAATAATACTTAACATTATAGAGCACCTTCTATATGTCAAGCAATTTATATAAATCACCTTTAATCCATATGGACCCTAAATTATTTATATTTGTAATTTTTCATTGTAAACAGTATGATGAAGTTACTTTTTCATTTTTAACATTATACATACATTTACTTTATCAATTCATGATGTATTAGAGAATATTAAAAAATTTCATATTTGTTAAGTCATCATTCTCTATTTTGTTATAGTCTTAAAGAACTTGAAAAATAAGCAGTGAAGTTACATAAGAAATAGCTTTTATTTACTTAGGCTTTATTTACCTTTATTTGCTTTATTTGTTTGAGGTAGGAGGTGATCCGGTGAAGATTCCAAAGAGGCCCTCTGATACACTTTCAAGGACTTTACTGAGTGTCAAGACCAGGGTGTCCCTGATCCTTTACCAAGCCAAAATTTCTTTTGCAATTTATGAAATTTTTACCTTGATTGATACAATTAACATAAGTCTACTGCTTGTCATGGATGAGGTAGGCTTTCAGAAACACATGAATTAAAGGTAAACCTTCTTCTTTCACTCAAGGAAATAATTTCTTATATAGCAAGAAATTATAAGAAGACAGCATATGGTAAACTCCCATTCAATGTTAGCTTCATAATTATTTATTTGTGAATTTATAAATACACATATGTGTATTAGGAGTGTTTCCCCTCAGAAAATTCTGCTCTTGTTCTCTTGGCTTCCTTTACTTTTTGTTTCTCCTAGTTTCTCCTGGTGTTTCACTCCATCTTCTTTGCCTCTGTTCTTTGGTTTTCTGTCTCTGAGTTTCATGAATTGCAAAAGAAAGTTGCACATAGTAAAAGATCAGAGTCATCCTTGGTTTTGACACTCAGTAAAGTCCTTGAAAGTATATCAGAGGGCCTCTTTGGAATCTTCACAGGTCACCTCTTACCTTGAACACTAAACAAATGTAAATAAAGGCTATTTTTCATGTAATTTTATTGCCTTTTATTTTTAGTTCTTTGTTTAGTTCTAACAAAATGGAGAATGATGACATAACAAATATTTTCTTTGGTTTATGTCTCTGAGCCTCATAGCTCTCTCCTCTGACATGGCCTTTTGGCTTAGTGGGGAATACAGGGGAGATAGCACAGGAGGATCAATCCTGATGGGGGTCATACCCTCGAATGCCCCTCAAAGTTCTAAATTATTTCTGAACTTTATACACGTCTTTTCTCTGACTACAGGGTTAAGACTTTTTAAAAGTTATTTAAAACAAATAATCCTAAAAATAAGTTTGCACAATTAAAACACTTTATTTATTTTAAATTATGGAAATTACCCAATTCATGAAGATCACAAGCCACATCTATAATATATCAGCAATGATCTTCAATTCTTTAAAATGGTGTGTAGCGAGTGCAGTAACATGGCACTTGCTCAGCAAGTTAAGCACACTGTCTTACATGGTTTTTGCTGTTATTTCACATTAGTTTTATCACCCATACTTAATTCCCAACAAATTTTTTTTTTTTTTTTTTTTTTTTGCGGTACGCGGGCCTCTCACCATTGTGGCCTCTCCTGTTGTGGAGCACAGGCTCCGGACGTGCAGGGTCAACGACCATGGTTCACAGGGCTAGCCACTCCGCGGCACGTGGGATCTTCCCGGACCAGGGTGCGAACTCGTGTCCCCTGTATCGGCAGGCAGACTCTCAACGACTGCGCCACCAGGGGAGCCCCAGCAACAAATATTTTTGATGATTGTTATGAACTGTGTGTTTGTAACCCTCTCAGATTCATATATTGAAGCCCTAACCCCTAATATCATGGTACTAGAAGGTGGGGCCTTCGGGAGGTAATTAGGTTGAAGCACTCATGATGGGATTCGTGTCCTTATAAGAAGAGAAAAAGAATAGACCTCTCTTTTGTCATCATGTGAAGAGATTACAAGAAGGCGACCATCTGCAAATTAAGAAGAAGGCTCTTACAAGAACCAAATTGTCCAGCATCTTGATTGTGGATTTCCCAGCCTCCAGAACTGTGAGGAATAAATGTTTGCTGTTTAAACCACCCAGTCTGTGGGATTTTTGTCATAGTAGCCTGAAGACAATGACTAAGACAGTAATTTTCTTTTATCTTGTCTCTCCCAAACTATCAATTTAATTTTTATAGTAGCAACAACTCACGCTCATATTTCATCAATTTACATATTCATTAATTAAAGTATATAGTTGCAATAATGATAAACCTGCCATAAAAAGATTTTGAACAAACACACCTGATTTTTGGTCAGAATAATATTAATTCTTTTTAGGCACTGTTCCAAATTTAGCTAAAATGTCTAGGTGTGGCAGCCCACTGAGTAGTCTCCTTAGTACCAGAGCATAGGTATACATGTGTGTATATATATATATATATATATATATATATATATATATATATATGTGCTATAGTGAGAAATAGAGAGTGTATAATATCCTGTAATTCATGATATGGAGGCTGGTTCAAATCTTCTATTCCACTTTTGACCTTGAAGGTATCAGAGAAAGGAAGACCCTGTTCTCAAGGGGTGAGATATCAAGAAAGGAAATTGACTAAGTCCTCTGGTATGAGGTAGCAGACATTCTCCCCCTATTCTCAGTAGAATCTGATATGTATCCAGTGGGGGTGTTTAAAAAGCTCAGAGAGGATCTGTGAGACAGAGGCATGAAGAAACCAGAGGTAAACCTTTAAGAAAGGGAGACATGAGGAAACACTGATGGAAGGCAGTATTGACAAGTAGCACTCACAAGAGAAGGGTTGAACAGGCCAGTCCTTCCATGATGGAAGTAAAAAAATTCCTATACTAAAGCTTTTATCACAAAGAGAGAGTTGAGCTCAAGTGGGCCTAGAAAATGCTCAATGACCACAGAGGAATCAGGGCAGCAAAGAAAACGACTAAAAAGCTGACATTAGAAGACCACACAATGAATAACCATGGTGAGTTACCTTGGATATCCTGACTTTGGGACACACTTAGAGCTTCATTTTTCTTTAATATTCAATAACAGTGTAATAAAAGCAAATGTGTACAAATTGCTTAGGACTCAGGATTCTTTAAACCCAGAGGCTATTTAATCATTCTAATAATTTTATGAAAGGGATGCAATTCTCATTCCCGTTATTGACTGATGAACCTGAGGCTTAGAGGGTTTTAATAACCCAACTCAAATAGCCTGAAATTCTCACGAAGGTCTCTCACTCCAGAGCCCTTGCTAGGAACTACTGCTATACTTGGTAATGCCCATATTCACATGTACCTTGAAGGTTCTGGCTTTTGTTTATAATTCTTAATTGGGATGGTAAGAGTAAGAGAGGCATTTGGGGGACAGAAAATTTGAGAGAAGCTGCCCTGGTGGATACAACGGTATACAACCAAAGCCATTCCCCTTCGTTCCTGGCAGAGAGAGTGGATTCTAAATGTCCCTCTGCTCTCTCTGTGGTCTCCATTAGAGATTACAACAGTTACTAGATAAAGTTAAAGACTCATGTAGTGATCTTCACATTAATTGGACTGTAATGTATAGCCTTGGTCAAGCACATCTTTCCCAGCACTCCTCTCTACAGACGGCAATCAAGCCACTTACAGAAGATGCACTGGCTACCGAGACCCCAGGGCAACCTTAAGTTTCACTGGCCTTTTAGCGGAAAACACTCTTAATTTTGATACTGAAGGGCTATTAAGACTGGGGTTAAAATAAAAAATCTTTTGGAACATAGAATGTCAAATATTGGATAGGAAATGTTTTTCCCTCATATATTTTAGAAGCAAATGAGCATGCCAACCTCTGGTAACTCCACTTCAAGTTGCCAAATTCCTGTTTCATTTTGGTAAATGTGAATTGTAGTGAATAGCTGTATTAGCTCTGTTGCTATTCTGAAAGGAGATCGCTTCCATCAACTCTTTTGCAAGCAGTAGCTATGAAAAACACATGTGTGCCTGGACACCTGTTACATTCATACATTTGTAGAAACAACTACACAGATTTTCTAAACGCATGCACACATCCGTAGATAACACACCATGTGTTCCAAGTTGCTCTAGCTAATTTCAGCTTAGAGAAATCTTCCTAGAAAAAATGTTTTTGTTTAAATAAAAGGACACTCCAAAAGCAGGAGGAACACGCTGCTGTTACACATCGCTTAGAGAAGCAGAGATTCAGTAATTGGAGGATTAATTGGAAGAAAAGTGGAGTAGTGGAGAAAGTCTGCGTGTGGACTTGGGAAATGTGCATTAAAGCTACTTTGGATCACTTACTGACAAGGTTTCTAACTACCAGTTAGTCAATTAACCTCTCTGACTCTATTGGTCATGGGAGTTTCTTTTTCGGTGAATTTTCTATTGACTCTATTGGTCATGGGAGTTTCCTTTCCAGTGAATTTTCTAGTCACATTTATTTTCCCAGTTTTTAATGGGAATATTTTTTCTTATAAACTTACAGAAGGTTTCAGTAAATGTGCATTCTGGACACTGATTTTTTTGTTGAATATATGCATGTCAAATACCTTGACCCAGGCTGGTTGTCTGATTCCATCAATATATGGTTAGAATTTGGGAAAAGCTAGTGGAAATGCACCTTGGTACCACTCTTTTGAGATGGACATTGCATATTTTATTATCCAGAAATTTCATGAGATATGTATGAGGGTGTTTCCTGCAGCATTGTTTATAATAGGAACTAATTCTTACCAAGGCATTACTGTTTCCCAAGAACTCTTTTAAGATTTTCATTTGTACTATGTAATTTAATCCTAAAAATTATGTGGTAGGTACTATTGTTATACCCATATGAGTAAATCAAGGCACTGCAGTTAAATAATTTTCCCCAAATTACAAATAAAAGTAACCCAAAAGGGATTAGAGCCCAGGATTTCTGGCTTCAGAGCTCACACCACTCACAACAACTGTCCTGAAGTGTCATCGGTATAAGACTGAATAAATAGAGTATATTTGATAATTTAATGAAGTACTATTCTGTTAAACTATAGATTTATATGCAACAGCATGGATAAATGTCAAAATGATAAAGAAATGCTAGTTTCAAAAAGAAATGTATAAAAGTAAGCTATCATTTAAAGAACACACAAGACAGTATACAGATATAGATAAATACACATGTATTTTTATGCATTGATGTACCAAAGTTTGCAAATATGATTAGCATTAACAAATGTGAACCTCAAAAGAGAAGTAACCTCTTTAGAGGGTAAGAAGGAAAAATAATCAACATATTTCTTTCTTTCAAAATAAAAAGAGAAAAATGAAGCAAATATGGCAAAATATTTCATCTGTTAAATATGGATAGTGAGTACAAGAATACATTATAAATTGTTTTCCCTACATTTTATGTTTAAAATATTTCACAAATCAAAATTTAAAAAGAAAAAGAGGTAATACATGAGGGTCCTTTGTAAAAACTAGCATACTATACAAATGGGAACTATTTGTTTTGATCATCAAAAGTGAAGCAGAGGGGCTTGATTTCCAAATGTCTGAGTAAAGATTTCTGAAAATCCTCTCCCCTATAAAAGCTATATAAACTCTGTAAATGAATTAAAGGCTTGAAAAATCCATGAAATGTTTATTCAAGAAAAAACAACTAAATTTTAGTCAAAACAGTGAGCCCTGCAGTCTTTTAGCTTGCCATAATCCAATCACTCTCTCCCCAGCTCCATGGGAGCTTTGAAAAGCAATAGTCTCACAACTATAGTAACTGTGAAATCAAGTAGTCTAGCAGCCACCGGAGGAGCCAGAATAGTTTGGAGCTTCCTAAAAAGCCCCAGAGAACTGTCACCCTTTGACTTGCTTGCAGCATGATGAAAAGTCCAGTTTCAGTACTTGTTTTTACTTGACCCAACTCAGAGCTCACTCTCTGTCAACAGCCCTAACCTGTACGGTATTTGCTGAAAAGAATCAACAGCAATTGTTTAACATAACAGTTGCCTGAGGTAGTGACACCAGTCAGAGGTAAAACTTAGGGCTTTGTCAGGCTCCGCATAATCAGGAAGTGAAGGCTAAGACAGAGAGGTAGACTGCTTGTCAAAACATTAAAGACATGCTCAACAGAGCCTCTCAGCAAAGGTTGGTAGACTCACTGGTTCACAACATTTAAGAAAATCTCTGTTAGCTTACAACTAGGATAACTGAGCACACATCAATTGCTACATAACAAATAATACACACTTTAAAGAAATAGTCAAAAAAATACTAAATAACAATAACAATAAAACAAATAACAATGACAACAAACCCTAGTGGGAGAGAGAATTGGATTGCTAAAGGTGCCACAGTACATTATTCTAAATGTCTAGATCATCAATAAAACTTACAAGATACCCCAAAAAACAGGAAAGTATAACCCATACACAGACAATGGGAAAAACAAGCAGCCAATAGGAACTGACTCTGAGAATTCTAGTAAGATGTTAAACTTACTTGAATTTAAATCAGCTATCATAAATACATGCAAAGAACTAAAGGAAAACGTATATAAAAATGAGAAATATGTGTCACCAAAAAAAAGAATATCAGTAAAGAGACAGGAAGTGTAAAAAAGAACGAGGTAGAGGGTCCCAGAGGTAAGATGGCGGCTGCCCTGGAGTGCAATGTGGTAACGGCGGCAACTGAACCAGAGCTGCTATATGACAAGGAAGCAAAGAGATATGTGTCCTAAAAATGCTCGCTATTACAGGAATCGAGCAGCCACCTTGATGATGCTCAGAAAGTTCTGGGAAGCTCTTGGAGATGCACAGCAGTCAGTGAGGGACATCTACGAGAGGACAAATGCCACCTATCTCTAGGGAATGCTATGGTGGCATGTCGTAGTTTCCAGAGAGCCCTAGACCTGGGTCAAAAAAATGCTCAGGCACAACAGGAGTTCAAGAATACCAATGCAATCATAGAATATGAGAAAATAGCAGAAACGGATTTTGAGAAGCGGGATTTTCGGAAGGTTGTTTTCTGCATGCACCATGCCCTAGAATATGCCCCTGCCTGCCATCACTTCAAAATCCTCAAAGCATAATGTTTAGCAATGCTGGGTCATTATCCAGAAGCACAGTGTGTGGCCAGTGACATTTTACGAATGGATTCCACCAATGCCGATGCTCTGTATTTACGAAGTCTTTGCCTTGATTATGAAGATTGTATTGAGAAGGCAGTTCAGTTTTTTTGTCCAAGCTCTCAGGATGGCTCCTGACCATGAGAAGGCCTGTGTCACTTGCAGAAATGCCAAAGCACTTAAAGCAAAGAAAGAAGATGGGAATAAAACATTTAAAGAAGTAAATTACAAGCTAGCATGTGAACTGTACACAGAAGTCCTGGGGATAGACCCCAATAATATAAGAACAAACGCTAAACTCTACTGTCATCGGGGTATAGTTAATTCCAAGCTTAAGAAACTAGATGATGCAATAGAAGACTGCACAAATGCAGTGAAGCTTGATGGCACTTATATAAAAGCCTACTTGAGACGAGGTCAGGGTTACATGGACACAGGACACTATGAAGAAGCAGTACGGGACTATGAAAAAGTATATCAGTTGGAGAAAACAAAAGAACACAAACAGCTCCTAAAAAATGCACAGCTGGAACTGAAGAAGAGTAAGAGGAAAGATTACTACAAGATTCTTGGAGTAGACAAGAATGCCTCTGAGGACGAGATCAAGAAAGCTTATCGGAAACGGGCCTTGATGCACCATCCAGATCACCACAGTGGAGCCATTGCTGAAGTTCAGAAGGAGGAGGAGAAAAAGTTCAAGGAAGTCAGAGAAGCTTTTACCATTCTCTCTGATCCCAAGAAAAAGACTCGCTATGACAGTGAACAAGACCTGGATGAAGAGGGCATGAATATGGGTGATTTTCATGCAAACAATATCTTCAAGACATTCTTCGGTGGTCCTGGAGGTTTCAGCTTTGAAGCATCTGGTGCAGGGAACTTTTTTGTTCAATTTGGCTAATGAAAGGAAACCATCCAGAACCCAGAGAATGCAGACTTGCTCAGTTTAACCTCCAGTGCGGACACAGTTCGCCTCCTCCCTTCATCATGATCCACGTACTTAGAGCAATTTCATTCTTTCAATTAGATACCCAGTGTCTGAGTGAGTGGGGTGAAGGAAAGCGAGCCAACACCAAAGACTGCGGGTAGGGGAGGGAGGTGGGGGTGGACAGGGCAGCTTGTGAATTTTTGTTTTACTGTTTAACTTTATTAAAACAAAACAAAACAAAAAATGAACCAAGTAGAAATTCTACAGTTGGAAAGTAAAACAATTAATATAAAACATTCACTGGGGGGCTCAACAAGGGATTACACTGACAGAAGGAAGAATCAGTTATCACGAATAAGGGTCAATTGAGATTATCCAGTCTGAGAAAGAAAATGAAAAAGGAATAAATAAAGACAACAGGACCTTTTGGTTCTTATGGGACACCATCAAGCATACCAACATATGGCTAATGTAGGCCCCAGAAGGACTGGAGAGAGAGAAAGGTGTAGAAAGACTATCTGAAGATGGAATGGTCCCAAACTTCCCAAATTTGACCAAAAAGTATTATACTGTAATCTAAGTAGCTCAATAAATTCTATGTAGAATCAACACAAAGAGATCCATGTTTAGAGACATCTTAGTCAAATTGCTGAAAACCAAGATAATGAAAGAATGCGGAAGTAACAAGAGAAAAGCAACTTATCATCTGCAAGCTATCTTTAGTAAGATAACATCTGACTTTTCATTAGGGATCAGGAAGGTCAGAAGGCAGTGGGATGGCATGTTTAAAGTGCTGAAATAGAAGATTGTCAACTAAGAATTCTACATCTGGCAAAATTAACCTTGAAAAATGAGGGAGAAATTAAGACATTCTCAAGTAAATAAAATCAGAGAATTCATGGATAGCATGTCTGCTCCACAAGAAATAATAAAACATTTAACTTCAAGCTGAAATAAAAGGATATTAAACAGTAACTTAAATACACATGAAGAAATAAAGAACACTGGTTGAGGTAAATACATAGGTAAATATAAAAGACAGTATCAGTGTATTTTCATTTGTAACACATTTCTAATCCTCTCTGATTTTTAAAAACTGCATAAGCAATCCTTATAAAACTGTGTTGATATTTTATAGTGTATACATTTGTAATTTGTATGTCCATACAGTGGAGATGAGGGGATAGGAATGGAGCTCATTGGAGCAATCACTTTGTAATTTAGAAATATGTGGAAATTAAACATGTTCCTAAGTAACAAATAGGCAAAGAAGAATCAGTGGGATTCTTCTTTGTAATTTCCCCTATAATTCAAGGGGAAATTACAAAATACTTTGAACTGAATTAAAATGGTAGCACAAAACTTATGAGACATAGCTAAAGCAGTCATTAGAAGAAAATTTACAGCTGTAAACACTTATATTAAAAAAGAACTTAGATTAATAACTTAACCTTCCACTAGGGGAAAAAATAGTAAAAGGAAAGAATATTAAACCTAAAGCAAGCAGAAGGAAGGAAATAATACAGATTAGTGCAGAAATTAATGAAAAATAAAGAAGAAAAACAATAAGGAAAATCAACAAAATAAAAAGTTGGTTCTTGAAAAGATCAGCAGAATTGACAAACCATTACCTAGCCTAACTAAGAAAAAAAGAAAATTCCAATTAGGAATAAAAGAAGGACATGACCTAAGACATATATAGAAAGTAAAATATAAGGGAATATTATGAACTATTATGTGCCATCAAACTCAAAGTCTAGAAGAAGTGAACAAATTCCTAGAAAGATACAAACTACTAAAGCTGCTTTACGAAGAAATAGAAGATATAAATAAACCTATAACAAGTAAAGAGAGTGAATTAGTAACAAAAATTCTTTCCACTAAGAAAAGCCCACTCACATAGATTCTACCAAATAGTGAATTCTACCAATTAAAAAAGAATTAACAACAATCATTCACAAACCTTTCCAAAGAAAATACAGATGAGAAACAATTCCCAGCTCATTCTATAAGGCCACTGTTACCCACAGCATATATAAAGATTTAAACACCATAACAAAATGGAATATGCTACAGAAATTCAAGGCTGGTTCAACATACTAAAGTCGATTAATACATTCCATATTATAGAATAAAGGACAAAATTCACATAATTAGCTCAAAAGATGGAGAAAAAATTTTATAATATTCAACACATTTTCATGATAAAATACATAACAAACCTAGGAGTAGAATGGAACTTGCTTAACCTTATAAAGAGCAGCAATGGAAAATCCACAATTAACTTCATATTTAATGGTAAAAGACTGCATGCATTCCCTTAAGATCAAAACAAGACACGAATTTCAATCTCATATCTTCTATTCAACACTGTACTGGAGATTCTAGATAGGAAAATTAGATAAGAAAGTGAAATAGAACATCCAGATTGGAAAAGAAGATATAAAACTACCACTATTTGCAGATGATATGATCTTGTATATAAAATCCTACCAAACTCACCACAAAACTATTGCAGTTGATAAATGAGTTAAACACAATTGCAGGATATGAACAATATAAAAAATTCAATTTCAAAGATAAATTTAAGAAATAATTCTATCCACAAGACCATAAAATGATAAAATACATAGAAATAAATTTTTAAAAAGAAGTGCATTACTAATACACTGAAAACTGAAAAATATCATTGAAATAAATTGAAGATGTTCTAAATAAATGGAAAGACATCCCATGTTCACTTAGTAGTGTTAAAATGTCATTACTCTTCAAATTGTTCTGTAAAATCAATGTGCTCCCTATCAGCATACCATTTGACCTCTTTGCAGAAACTGAAAAATTCCAAAATTCACTTGGAAACTCAAGAGATTGAGAACAGCCAAAAACATCTTGAAAAATAACAAAGTTGGAGGGTTCACACTTCCTGATTTCAAAACTTGCTACAAAGCTACAGTAATCAAATAATGTGGTGCAGACATAGAATAGACATGTAGATGAATGAAATAGAATTAAGTCCAGAAATAAGTCTTTACACTTATGGGGGATTGATTTCTTGACAAGGGTTCCAAGAAAACTGAATGGGGAAAAGACAGTCTTCTCAACAAATGGTGCTGTGACAAGTGGATATCTCCATGCAAAAGAATGAAGTTGGACCCTTACCACCTACCATATACAAAAGTGCACTCTAAATGAAAGGGAGGCCTAAATGTAGATGATAAAACTATAAAACTCTGAGAAGAAAACATAGGCAGAGTTCTTCATGACATTGAATTAGACAACAGTTTCTTAGATATGACAGCAAAATTACAAGAAAAAATAGATAAATTGAACTTTATCAAAATTTAAAATGTGCTTCAAAGAGCACCACCAAATAAGTGAAAAGTGAATTTATTGATGTTAGAAAATCATGGTGTTAGCAAACCATGTACCTGATAAAGAACTATTTTCTGAATATTTAAAAAACGATTACAACTCAACAGTGAAAAAGTTTTTAAAAAACCCAATGAAAACATGTGCAAAGGTTCTAAAATGACATTTCCCAAATGAAGATATAAAAATGGCTAGTAAGTAATGAAATGCTCAATGTCATTAGTCATTAAGGAAATGTAAATCAAAACCACAATAAAATACCATTTCACACACACTATTATGACCATAATAGAAACGACGGGCAATAACAAGTTTCAGCAAGGATATGAAGAAACTGAAATATCATCCATTGTTGGCGGGAAGGCAAAATTATGAAACTATGTTGGAAATCAGTTTGCCAGTTCCTCAAAATATTAAACTTAGTTACCATATAACCCAGAAATTCCACTCCTAGGTGTACTCCCAAGAGATATGAAAATATATGTTCACATAACAAATTATACAAAAGTATATTAATAATTGCTATTAATAATAATGATAAAATTTAAAACATCATTAATAATAACCCCAAAGTGGAAATAACCCCAATGTCTGTCAACTGATGAAAGGATAAACAAAATGCAGTACATACAGACGATGGAATGTTAGTCATAAAAAGGAATGAAGCTCTGGATATGTGCTACAACATAGATGAAGCTTGAAAATACCATGTTATGTGAAACAAGCCAGACACAAAAGATCACATATTATGTGATTCCACATACATTCAATGCAGCAAATCCATAGGGACAGAAATTATTATGTCAATGGTTGCCAGGGGATGGGGACAGGGGTCGGGGGGAATGAGGAGTGATTGTTAATGTTTATGGAGTTTCTTTTTGGAGTGATGAAAATGTTCTGAAGTTAGATAGCGCTGATCTATATGCAACTTTTTGAATATTCTAAGAAACACTGGAGAGGGACTTCCCTGGATAAGGATCTGCCTTCCAATGCAAGGGGTGCAGGTTCGATCCCGGGTTGGGGAGTTAAGATCCCGCATGCCTCACGGCCAAAAAACCAAAACATAAAACAGAAGCAATATTGTAACAAATTCAATAAAGACTTTAAAAATGGTCCACATCAAAAAATATCTTTAAAAAATACTGGAGATTATATATATTAAATTAGTAAACTGTATGGTATGGAAGTATATCTTAATAACATGTTATTAAAAAATGTGAATTGAAGCAGACACATTTTGCATTGGAGTGAGATGGCTATGCTGTCAGCATTGATCAAATTAACTGGACAATCACCAAATCTTTCAGCAACTTCAGGCCATGAAGTCACAACTGTGACCAGACGCCTCATTTTTAACCATAGACCCATGCTACCTTGCAGTGCTTTCAAATGCATATTTATTTATGAGAGAGATGTCATAAAGAGCCATACTGTTCTTATCGCCTCAGTATGGAAAACTTCCACACCAGAGTTGAAGGTAAAGTATCCGACATTCAGGGGAAATTGCATAACCATTATGAGCTCAGGGATAGAAGATTATAGTAACTGTTCAGATGGAATGGATATGATACATGTCCAAAGACCCAGGCTTACATAAACCTCTGATAAAATCCCTGTTGTCAGAGTAAGGAGACAGTCAGAGATTCAAGGTCTCTGCTCTCACATGCTATGAGGTCTGAATCATGGGCTGTGCATCAACAGAAAGCTGCTGAGATTACTCACTAAAGC
Source organism: Aethalodelphis obliquidens (assembly GCF_003676395.1). Taxonomy (NCBI): domain Eukaryota; kingdom Metazoa; phylum Chordata; class Mammalia; order Artiodactyla; family Delphinidae; genus Aethalodelphis; species Aethalodelphis obliquidens. Next base: position 6,952,068 of record NW_020837993.1, read on the forward strand.
GGTCCCTACCAAGCTTTTATTCTCACCAGCCAGATTACCATCTCAGTCCATTGCTTTTGATCTTAGAATTGCTGTCTCCATAGCCAGTAAAACAGACAGATATATGGACTCCTGTCTCCACAGTTTGTCTTTTCCATGTTCAAACTAGATTCCGGTATTAATTCTCTATCCTGAATGGCTTACAAGATAAAATAAATGTATCTTTACCAAAGAAATTGGAAGTCAGGCTAACTAAAAAATGTTGTAGTAGAAGTCTTCAATCTTTAAGGTATGGGTATCTTGGTATCTTCAATTACTGAAATTACAAGGTGCAGGTGGTGAAAGTGCATCACTGATTCAGATAGCTCATGAAACTGCTTTAATATGATGTACAAGTAAGGAATAAACATTGTAGTTATCATTATGACCTCTCCTTCACTTTTCATTCCCAACACACAGTAGTTTTTGCTAAAGCACATAACAGAGTACATGTAAGCAGAGTATCTTGAACAACTCTGACCAGACTTTTCTGTTTGTTTTTTCTAATTAAAAAAAAATTGATATATAGTTGATGTACAATATTACATAAGTTACAGGTGTACAAGAGTGATTCACAATTTTTAAAGGTTATACTTCATCTATAGTTGTTATAAAATATTGGCTATATCCCCTGTGGTATATAATATATTCTTGCAGCTTATTTATTTATGCATAGTACTTTGTACCTCTTAAACCCCTACCTCTGTCTTGCCCCTCCCCACTCCCCTCTCCCTACTAGTAACCACTAGTTTATTCTCTATGTCTGTAAGAATGCTTCCTTTTTGTTATAGTCACTAGTTTGTTGTATTTTTTATATTATACATATTAGTGATAACATACAGCATTTTTCTTTTTTTATCTGACTTATTTCACTTAGCATAATACCCTCCAAATCCATCCATGTTGCTGCAAATGGCAAAATTTCATTCTTTTTTATGGCTGAGTAGTATTCCATTGTATATATATACTGCATCTTCTCTAGCCATTCATCTGTTGATGAACACTTAGGTTGCTTCCATATCTTGGCTATTGTAAATAATGCTGCTATGAACACTGAGGTGCATGTATCTTTCCAAATTAGTGTTTTCATTTTTTTTTTTTCAGATATATACCCTGGAGTGGAATTCCTGGGTCATACAATAGTTATATTTTAGTTTTTTTGAGAAACCACCATACTGTTTTCCATAGTGGCTGCAAGACTTTTCTGTTTTTGAAATGAATAAAGACAACATCTATATGATGGCTAGTCATCACTTAAAATCCTAGGGGGTCAGTCAGTGTTACTACATTGAGTTCATTCTATTCCACTCCAAAACAGAAGAGATTGACATTTTGGTTATCCTGCACATCTTGCCTATAAGCAAAGGAACAATTTCAATTAGGATGTTCAAAATACAGGAAATAGCCCATGGTCTCTTATTGCTGCTTTCCCAGACCTCTAGGGATCTGAACACTTCAGGTCAGAATTACTGGTGAGGTGGAAAAACTCAAAAGCCCTGTATTCTGATTCCAATCACTAGCTTACTTTCTAGCCTGATCGTAGCATAAAGCATGGGAAAGTCATCCTAAAATTGTGACCAATATCCTTGTGCACAATGCAATCATGAGTCAGGCAGGGACTACAGCATGAATGGTGGTGTCTATTGCCACATGGTGTAAAGAGGGTAGATGTTTTCCCCACCGATTGTTTTTTTAAAAATGGAATTCATAGAATCATAGAATCTTGGATGATTTTTTTTCGATGAATTAGTTTAAATAATGGCCCCAGAAAGGTACATTTCAATTCCTAGAACCTGTGAATGTGAACTTTTTTGGAAAAATAATCTTGCAGATGTAATTAAGTTAAAGATCCTGGAGATGAGCTCATCCTGGATTATATGGATGAGACCTACATCCAATGACAAGATTCCTTAAAAGAGACACACCAGAAACAGTTACAGAGAGAAAAGGACCATATGAAGATGGAAGCAAAGATTTAGATGTTTGCAGCCCCAAGCCAAGGAATATCTGGTATCATCTGAAGTTAAAAGAAACAAGGAAGGAATCTCCTCTAGAACTTTCAGTAGAAATGTGGTCCAGCCAATGTCTTGATTTTAGACTTCTGGCCTCCAAAATTTTGAGAGATAAATTTCTGTTGTTTTTAAGCCAACATTTTTTTTTGTGGTAATTTTTTACAAAAGCCACAGGTTACTAATACACTTGCTTCAACACCTAATAAATAGCTTTTCACACATAGATTTTTTCCAATTCTGTAGTAGTGTAATCAATACTGAGATGAACATTGCACCATCTGGTGACCTAGGGTGACATATTTTCAAACTCTTCTGCTAAGGTATCAGGTCTGTATCCTGGTTTAGACATGTTTCCTTTTCACAAGTCTATGTGGGTTCACTTATCCAGTAATGAGAATCTTTAAAGCAAAAGTAATAACTGTAATCATCTCTCACTTAAACAAAAGAATATCACTTTTAATCACAATAATACTTGTTAGGGCAACAATCGTACCATGTTGTGTATAGATTTGGATTCTTCCTGTTAGGCCTAGGACTAGTAACTCAATCTCACTTGTGCCTCTGTTTACTCATCTATACAATGGGGATATTAACAGAGAATATTAGAGTTTACTGTGTAAACTTCATACCGAGTTCCTTAGCATAGTTCTAGACACTCAAAGCCTTCACTCCTCAGTACCATTATCACAACAGGAATTGAATAACAGAAGAAAAGAAAAAAAAATAGAATAAATCGATCTTAGTTCTTCTGGGACTCTCTTTGCTTGTAGAAAATGACTCAGCCTAGAAGGTACTTTTAAATAGTGAAAAGAAAGAGATAAATTCTTGTTGTTTATAAGCCAACATTTTTTTGTGGTAATTTGTTACAAAAGCCATAGGATACTAATACACTTGTTTCAATACCTAATAAATAGAATGTATTAGTTTTAAATAGTGAAAAAGGGATTAATGCTACAAATGTTACCTTACTGCAAAAAGAAATATACTCAACCCCTACTACCATTTTACTGTCCCCTGAAAATTACCTCTGGTCCTAATCTGACCACTATCCTTCAGTTTTAAAAAATAAATTTGGTCAGGTTTACCCCACTCCACCTCAATACATCCCATGCCCCTCCCTGGCTGTTACAAGAGGTGCAAGGCACAGAATACACCAAGTCACCATGTCTCTGTACATGGTGTTCATGCTAACTGCAATAATGTGCCCTTTTCTTCTTCCTGGTGAACCCTATTTGTGTGTGTGTGTGTGTGTGTGTGTGTGTGTGTGTGGCATTTTGCAGTTAGCACTGCAGTCCTGCTAGCTGGGAGGCTGTATATGTTCTTTATTTATTTATTTTTAAATAGACTATATTTTTAGAACACTTTTATACTTACAGAAAAATTAAGCAGACAGTACAGACTGTTTCCATATATCCCACACCCAATTTACCTTATTATTAACATCTTACATTAATTAATATGGTACATTTGTCACAATTAATGAAACAATATTGGTATGTTCTTACTAACTAAAGTTCATACTTCATTCATATTTCCTTAGTTTTTTCATAATGTTCCTTTTCTGTCCCAGGATCCCACCCATGACACCACATTACATTAGGTTGTCAGGTCTCCTTAGGCGTATCTTAAGGGTGACAGCCTTTCAGACTTTTCTCACTTTTGATGACCGTGACATTTTGAGGAGTACTGGTCAGATATTTCCTAGGATGCCCCTATATTGAAAGTTATCTGATGTTCTTCACATAATAAAACCCCAGTTATGAGTTATTGAAAGGAAAAACACAGAAGAAAAGCACTACTTTCATCACATCATGAGTACATACTATTGACATGATACATGATTTATCGACCTGATTTATGTTGACCTTGATCACCTGACTGAGGAGTGTGTGTCAGTTTTCTTCACTACACTTCTACTCACTTTTAATACTCAGTATAAATGTCACCACCTCTTTGAAGTTTTCCTGGCTTCTTTCAGCCCTTAGCAGACCATTTAATCTATTTTTTAGTTATTAAGCATTTGTTAATCACTCACTACATGTCTAGCATGTTGCAAAAGTGAGGACGCAGCAATTTAAATAGTCAATACACGTTTTGTGGATGAATAAATTACTATATGAGTTAATGGTTTTATGCATAAGCAGAGTATTTTCTTTTAATATTTACTAAACATTTATATATTAAGTGCCTCTAGTTTATGTAGTACTATAGGAGAAGTGTGAGGTACAAAATAAATTAGAAGTACAGACCTTACTCTGAATCAGAGATTGGCAAAATATAGCCCTCAGAGCCAAATCCTAACCACTACTTGATTTTGTAAATAAAGTTTTATAGGAACCCAGCCACAGTCATTAATTTACATATCATTTATAGCTGCATTTACCTTAGAGCAGCAGAGGTGAGTGGTTGCCCACAGTGCCTGTATGGCTTGCAAAATTTAAAACCTTTACTATTTGGCCCTTTACAGTAAAAGTTTGCTGATCCCTGCTCTAAAACATTACACTTGATGATACGCATGGAAACTCATAGCTCTTGTTAGGTAGTTGTAAAAATAAACATTTAACTCTAAATAGGAGAGATAGTAGAAGACCTTAATATATTATTGCAAGAATTCTTTGGTTTACCTGTAAATCCAGAGTGAGAATTGATCACTGTGGATGCGAGTCAGTAAACACATATTTATTAAAGATGTTATGGGCCAGCATGGTGTTGCAAGCAAGGGATTTATTGATGAAAAAGGCACACTTCTGCCACTAAAAAGTATACATTTTAATGGGATAGGGCTGCTGTATCCAATATAGTAACCACCAGCCACATGTGTCTGGTGAGCACTTGAAATCTGTCTAGTTTGAATTGAGATATACAGAGAGTGTAAAATATATAAAGATATTTCCATACACTCAACATGATGAGAAAACAATGTTAAATACTTCATCATCAAAAGTTTAATGTCAAGTACTTGTTTATTTTATTTTACAACATTACATGGTGATATAAGAACAAAATATATTGTTAAAATAACTTTCACCTGAATCTTTTTTTAACTTTTTAATGTGGCTAGTAGAAAATTTAAAAGTACATATGTGACTTATATTACATTTCTATTGGACATTGCTCATCTAGACTTCAGAAATGTGTTGTGAATACAGTAGCCACCAGCTACATGTTGCCATTTACATTTCAATTAATTAAAATTAAATATGCAGTAATTAAAAATTCAATTTCTTAGTCCCACTAGTTACACCTCAAGTACTCAATGTGACTCAAACCCCAAGATATATGTGGTTGTTGGCTACCCTATTGGTCAGTCCAGATATGAAGGAGTTCCATCACTGCAGAAAGAGAAAGGTCTGTCGTACGGGGCTCTTCTAGAAAAATATGAGAAGGCTTCGTAATTTTTTTTTTTATTTATGATGATAAACATTCTGTTAGGAAGGTAAAGGACTACAGACCAAACTGGAGACTGATATCAGTCAAGGGCATCTATGTTTTGGGACGTGAATTATTTCATATGCAGGTCTTTGCATGGCCATATTTGTGTGCTGGCAGGAAAGGGACCGGCAGAGCCAGTACATGAATACTTAGGAAGAAAGAGAAGTAACCTCAGGACACACACACACAAAAAGAACAGACAAAATACTGCTGCACATTTAGCTCCAAAGTCCTGTAAGGGAAAGTATGATATTTTAATTATTTTTAAAAATATACATGTTGGAGTATTTTGACTGAAAGACCTATGTAACTGCATTGTGTATTAAATGGATGAAATATTTTCCCTGGATACGGAGGAAAATCATTCTAATGGCAAGAAACCGAATTTTCTTTATGACCACTGTTAGTTTCAGTGGCGGATATAATATCTGCCCATGGCCTTAAAAGCTAGAATTAGAGCATCCACAGGCGTGGAAAGACTAGGAGGACATACTCCAAAGGCACGAAACAGGCAGCATAGAGGAGAACAAGATCCAAACACCAGAGCTTGCTCTTTGAGTGGCACGATTATGAGTTTTGGAGCTTCAGAGATTTGCATTTGAATTTTTCACAACCACTTACTAGCACTGGAAAAAAGATATCAGCACCTATGGAGCTCTAACTATATTCCAGGCACCTTAGGTATATTATCTCATTTAATCCTCCCAAGAACCCTATGAGACAGGTTCTATCATTATCCTTATTTTACAGAAGAAGAAAATGAGGCTTTGTAAGATTAATGGTTACATTCTAATGAGTGACATAGTTAGGCTTTGTCAAGAGACTCAAGATTCCACTCCTCACCAAAACATTTTACTGTCTTCTGTGCAACCTTGGTCAAGTTGTTAACTGCTCTTTAGGCTCATTTTCTTTATCTGTAAGATAAGAATTATCACATCCACCTTGCAGAATTGTTATAAGAAGTTTTCAGTCAAGTCAGTGAAGCATCTAATTGGTATAGGTATACAATATAAATGTTAGCTCGCTCCTACATTCATTAGGAAATGGCAAAGTGGTTACGATTTTTCACAAAATATAGTATCTAGTGATATATTTCTCTTGTTCATGACTGACCTAAGTGAGCTTTCAGCTGGTAGGTGTTCTGCTCCACGAGGTCATCTGGGGACCTCCCTAATATCTGCATGGTTCTACCCTGTCTGGGTTCCAGCAGGTGAAGATGGAGAAGAAAGTGGGGAGAAGCCACACCCTCAATCATACGGCTTACATCTGAAGACACACACACATATCACTTGTGCTCACAGTCCACTGGGGAGAACTTAGATTTTGACTTTCTCTAGCTGAGAAGGTAGCTGGGAATATAGCTTTGCTATGTGCTTAGCTCCAACTCAATTACTGTGGAAGGAAGAATAGATTGTGGTGATTAAGGGGACACGTTAGAGGCTGCATGTTTGTGCTTCCTCAAAATTCATATGTTGAAATCAGAGCCCTACTACGGTGATATTGGGAGGTGGAGCATCTGGGAGGAAATTAGGTCGAGAGGGTGGAGTCTCAATGGGATTAGGGTCCTTATAAGAAGAGGAAGAGAGCTAGCCCTCTCTCTTGCTCTTCACCATCTGAAGATATAGCAAGAAGATGGCCATCTGCAAACCAATAACTGGGCTCTCAACAGATAATGTATTTGCCAGCACATTGATTTCAGACTTCCAGCCTCCAGAACTATGAGAAATAAATGCTTCATTCCACCCAGTCTATGGTAATTTGCTATAGCAGCCCAAACTGATTAGAAATACTTACCTGCCCTCAATTTTATTGCTATGGGAAATTATGGTACTAAACAAGCCGACACTCTGAAGTCACTTCGTTTAACGCCTGCATTGCATTCTTACACTTAATACTGGATTCCTCCATCAGATTGCAACCTCCTTAAGACATGTTGCAAGTTTTACACTTTTCATAGACTTACCTAACCTCTTGGGGAATGAAAAATATATTTTTGTTTGTTTGTTTTTTTCTTGAACCCTTGAAAAATAAGATTCCTTGGATACTTAGAATCTTGACACTTGGTCTGACTTTAGAGCAAGAAGGCAAAGGAAGAATTAGAACCCCAGTACCTTTGTATCCAACAGACTTGGGTTTCCCTCCTGAATGCTCAGCCCCTATTTCCCTCAGGAGGTCTCTTTGTGGGATCGTCACTGCTTTCTCTTCACAAAATTGTGCAATGCTCCTATGAGTTGTATGGAAACCACTAATTGATGTCAGATTTGCACAGTGGGTAGGTTTTATAAATGTTTCTCTTATAAAGAAACATCCTGGGGAAATACCCTTGAGGCATGTATAGCACAAGTCTTGCTAGCAGAATGCGCTGGATATTTCCAGCGTTGAATCCTTGCTCCCAGGAACTGATTCAATTTATGTTCTGTCAGCCAGCTTACCTGCAGGCTGTGGTGTGCTCCATGATTTCACACAAAAGGAATATGTAAAACTGAAGTCAGGATCTCAGAGAAAATGTGAGCCAGCACACCACCATAAAAATGCTACACATTGCTTGACCCCCGAATCTGGTATGTAGGCTCTTCATACAGACAAAAGGAAGTGAGGCCTAGGGCTAAAATTTGCGTTGTTAAAGTGGAAATATTATTGGTCCCAAATATTTAGAAAGTTTAAGCAAAATTGAGACAATTTGCTTTTGCCTAAAAAATAGAAAATTATTGATTTGTCTCAGCTCCCACATCATTTCCATTTTTCATGTAGACCAAATGTTGGTTGGGGTTTGGGATTGGTGATATAATGGGGAGACCCCTGGGCTGGAACTTGCTTGGAGCATGAGGTCACTGAGATTATTGCTATTAACCACTATAAAAACTAAGATATTGCACCAGGCAGTCTCTGATTCTTGCTTAGATTTCAAAATCTGTCATTCTTTTAGGGAGATTTTGGTCACTATCTTCTTTTTGTAATATTATATTAGATTTTGCTAAATAAAAAAATGTGAAGAACCATGAGATGTAAGGGGTGCATGAATATAGTAGTTTGAATTGTGTTTGATTGAAACCAACAGCAACAAACCATACCGCAGAGGCTTTGATATGCTGAAAAACACTGCTACAGCACTTCTGAGAACTCACTCAAGAGACATATATAAAAGAAGCCTATGTACAGGTTTTTAAATTTTATTTTGTCTTTCTAATTTACAAAAGGTCGACAGATTCTGGGAGGAAAACTAGAAATCAGAGGGACCTGCAAAGAGCCCCATAGGTCCCAAGAGCCCCAGTGGGGGTCTTTGAGCTACTGAAACATTTTAGAGACAAAAAGAAGCCCTACCTTCATTTCTATAAAATTACAGGAATGTTGAAATGATCTGCTTTTGATATGGATGATACAGATTCAGTATATCTTAATGTACTGTGATCTTAACTCATCCTGATCTTAAGCTCTAGTGGGAAGCTATATAAGCTTCTGGTTAAGTAAAAAGGAAAATGATAAAAACAGGTTTCTTGGTAAAATATTTAAAATGATGGGGCAATTCAGTTCAGTGCCTATGGGGAGAAAGGGCTGGAAGAAAGACCTATGAAAAGATGATGTCATTACAACATGGTATACTCTATAATTGTCATTTATAACTGTTCCTCAGGGGTCACACAGAAAGGAAAGACTTCCTGGCTGGTGGGATGCTTCAACAGAATCATAAAAGGCAATGAGTAGTTAACTTTTGAAGAAGGTGGTAAAGAACTTTCCAGGAAATCAAGATCATGTCTACAAGGGCAAGAGATGTTAAAGACTTTGATGCACTTAGAGAGCTCAGAGCAGGAAGTTTGAGGGAGAGGTTGGTAAGAGATTCATCTGAAGAGGCAGATGGGGCTCTGTGATGGAGGGACTAATGTGATGCACAGGAGGATTAGACATTTTTGCGTGGGCAGTAGGGCATCATTAAAAGGTTTTTTTTTGTTTGTTTTTTGTTTTTGGTACGTGGGCCTCTCACTGTTGTGGCCTCTCCCGTTGCGGAGCACAGGATCCGGACACGCAGACTCAGCGGCCATGGCTCACGGGCCCCGCCGCTCCACGGCATATGGGATCTTCCCGGACCAGGGCATGAACCCGTGTCCCCTGCATTGGCAGGCGGACTCTCAACCACTGTGCCACCAGGGAAGCCCCATTAAAAGGTTTTAAGTGAGAGTGTGACAAGGTTGGTTTTATATGGTTCCTATAGTGAAGAAGAAGAAAGCATCCTTGTAGTTGACAAATTTAGGAACAACTGCCCTAAGTAGACAAGTAGCCATTTTAAGTTTTATTATTTCCCAGTGCATCAACTTTTACTCCATGTTTGTTGCCCAACACCTCCTGCCCTCCTAAGCTACAGCAGGGTCAATTAGCCTGAGTGTCTTTTATATTTACGACATTTTCTACACCGATCCAAGGCTTTCTATTATTCAAGTCTTTATAATTCAAACTACCTCTCTTCTTCCCAAAATCTTCCTAAATTTTTCTAGGTCCCAAAGATATCTCACTTTTAATATGATTGGTGTATTCATTATTTCTTTTTGTGTAATGAATATGCCAAAATGCAGAAGCTTAAAGCAGTCATCATTTATCTTCTTATAAATTCCATGGTCAGGAGTCTGGATCAGTCTTAGCTGGGTACCTCTGATTCAGGACCCCTCACAAGGTTGCCATCAAGATGTAGGCCTGGCCTGTAGTCATCATAAGGCTCAATGAAGAAGGATCTGCTTACAAACTCACTCAAATGGCTGTTGACAGACCTCAAGTCTTCGCTGACTCTTGGAGCAAGGGCTCTGAGAGAAAGAGCCAGCGAGGACAAGACAAAAGTCACTGTGCTGTTGTGATCTAACTTAGAAGTGACAGCCTATCACTTTTGCTGTATTCTACTCATAAGGAAAGAGTTAGTAGATTCAAACTTACTTAAAGGACTTAAAGGGAAAGAATGATACAAGAGCATGAATACTATGAAGAAGAGGCATTGGAAGCTATTCTGGAGGATTTCTACCACAGGGGTTACTCAACTGCCTCCAAGATGATAGTAGAATGTATCTATTTATATGTAGATAGTAGAATATATCTATAGAGAATAGACAATTCTAAAGAGTCACATGTTTACCCCTCCACCTTAACATATTGGTGTAATTTCCCAATCTCAAATTTTACCACCAAACTCCATTCACAGTCCAGTTGTTTTAGTTGGATTTTTAATCGGGGTAAGAGCTATATCCTAAAAATATTCATATTTAATTCCCTTATCTGTAAAATGGAAATAATGATATCTTCCTCACAGGGCAGATGTTAGGAGTGAAATAAACTATATATTAAACAAGAAGCAGCTATAAATTGAGAAGAGGTTTCTTATAAATTTCAATGTTCACCTTGGTGACATATCTTTCTCTCCATTTAAGCCCAGGAGTGAGCAAAATTAAAAAACCCTAAAAGTCTCAAAACTGAGGATGTCTAATTCAGTTCTCAAATATCCATTCATTTCTTTCTGAGGACTTTTAGACCCATCCCTGTAAGACCCTTTGCAACCAAGGTCTTTTGGTGATCATGAAACTGAGCAGGACCCTGGGGGGACCTCCCAGTTACAAAAGCTCCTCCACGTCCCCTGTTTCTTATTTGTAGAAAAAAAAAAGTCTTTGGTCTTCTAGGACTTCCTCAAGTTCCAAAGAGCAGATTCAAGCAATTAATAGGACAATGGAGTCACAAGCCTCCTAGTTCACCCTGAAGTAATATAAATAACAATCTTATTCATATCTTTGAGTTATTCTATGGAAACTAAGACCTTAACCCAGGTGGAGGATAGTGACTATATGCTGACCAAAAGAACAAAGACCCCAGACTGGTTGGAAGCAGAAGGCTGGGACATTGGAGACATCACTCTGTTACTGCACCACCAAGCAATCAAAAGAAAGTCAAACATACTGCAGACCTCATCCCAAATTTTACTTTTAAAAACTCTTCCCTGGGGCTTCCCTGGTGGCACAGTGGTTGAGAGTCCGCCTGCCGATGCAGGGGACACGGGTTCGTGCCCTGGTCCGGGAAGATCCCACATGCCACGGAGCAGCTGGCCTGTGAGCCATGGTCACTGAGCCTGTGCATCCGGAGCCTGTGCTCTGCAACAGGAGAGGTCACAACAGTGAGAGGCCCGCGTACTGCAAAAAAAAAGAAAAAAAAAAAAGTAAAAAGTATAAAAAACCTCTTCCCTGAAAAAGGAGTTTGGCCCTTTTGAGCACAAGCTGCCCATTCTCCCTGCTTGGCCCTTGCAATAAACCTTTCGTTGCTCCAAACGCCAACCTTTCAGTTTGTTCGGCTTCATTGTGCATCAGGCCCACAAATTGGGTTCAACAGCATCCAATTGTTGAATTCACATTCCTGGATCCACATTCCTGACTTTTAAAAGCCCATCTCAGAGCCCCTCAAATAGGAGTACATGGGCTAATGTAACAGAGAACATTCTGCCAGCCCAGAGAAACCACTCACCTGCCCTCAATTTTATTGCTACGGGAAATTATGGTACTAAACAACCCGACACTCTGAAGTCACTTCGTTTAACTCCTGCATTGCATTCTTACACTTAATACTAGATTCCTTCATCAGATTGCAACCTCCTTAAGACATGTTGCAAGTTTTACACTTTTCATAGACTTACCTAACCTCTTGGGGAATGAAAAATATATTTTAGGTACTCATTCAGTCAACATTCCTGGGAATTTAGAGTTGGAATCCAAATAAAGGAACACCTGCGTCATTTCTTTTCTCACATAGTGAAGAGGTCATTCTTACTACATTGATGAAAATTCATACAGCAACTTAGCCTCTCCTTGTATTGCTCCACTTTTGGAAAACTTTGTACATCTGGAGAACTGTTGGCTTTGGCAGTTCCACCTGATTGCAGGTTACTGATGATACTGAGCTCATTCCTGCTCCCTTTCTTGTCTGGAAGAGTCATAAGAAGGGACAATATAATATGTGCAACACTGAACAAGGTCACACTCCACACTTTCTTCTAAATGACAAGGCAGACTTTCAGGTACTTGAAGATGATATTTGTGCCTCCTCTGTATTCATCTCTTCTTCTGGTAAAATACCCCCAATTACTCATATAGGAATTAATTGATTTGATCAAATATTTTTCCTATATTCAATGTAAATCCAATAAGGTAGTTTGGAATGGTTACTTCATGACAAGTAGAAAAAACAACTAAATTCATTCTACTCTATAGTGGGTTGGTGTACTAGTTCAGATGACAGAATTCCAGGGCTCCTTGGGAAGAGAAATAAGTAATTATAGAAGCCAAATATCCTTGCCCTCACCAGGCCTATCATTGAAGATACAGGCTGTGTTAAACTAAAACAAAAAAAAAAAAAAATAAAGAAGACAGTTAAAAAGTAATTTAAAAATTGAAATGCCATTTTCAAAACTCTATGATGTTTTATTTAGGACAAATACACTTTGTCTTCCTGGCAATCAGCCTGTTTGTACAAAAAATATTGTACTGTAGCCCATGACTCCGTTCATTATTTGTTCAACACATATTTGTTGATTCCTTACTATGTGACAGACTTTGATTCAGGCACTGGGGATAAGCTGGGGATGAGAAACTGAATTGGTTCTCTTAGGAAAACTATTTTAGTGGAGTAGATACAGACAACAGAGAAATGAATAAGAAAGCTTAATGAGGGTGAGGGGTCTTTTCCATTTCTATTCTTCCAGGTAATAGGTGATTTTTGATAAGGCATAAAGAAGAGACCACGATAGGTGTTATGAGGGACTCAGAACTGACCAAATGTATTTTTAGGAGCTACAAATCTGTTTGAGTTAGGGGTGAAACCTCCATTTTTATAGTTACCTGAATGCTTTAAGGTAGATATCATTAATCCTTACCATTTCAAAGACTAAGAAAGTTCAGGCTTCCAAGGTCCCAAACTGAACAATAATGTGGAAATTATGGTGTAAGTTGGTATCTGCCCTGGGAATTTGTCATAAGATGGAAAAAAAAAATAAAGTCCAGGAGAACTTCACTTGTGTTGCAGGTTCCACACCTGCTCAGACAGGGGCTTTGTGCTCTGAAAAAGGGTCAAAATCTACCTAGGTTTTGACACGTCACTAAGATGTAGTTTCTTTCCCCACTCTCTTTTCACCTAAACTGCACTCATTTTACCAACTCTTATTTCTTCTTACCACCCTTTGTATTTTTCCTGAATACTTCCATTTTCCTGAATAACCTTTTTTTTCTCGGTCTTTCTATAAAATTAATCTTTCAGATAATAAAATACAGTATAAACCTTGTCATCAACAAATGAGAAAAAAATAAATTTAGGATGAGATATAGTTTCCAATCCAATAATTCTTTTGTTAACATGCTTTTCCCCTTTCATTCATAAGTAACTAAACAGCATTTAATGCAGAGAAAAAAAATAACCCAATATAAATATAACATTTAATTTAAATATAAATTGTTTGGAATGTTCTGTATTCTGCTCCATGGCTGATGGGGCTTTATTATTTTTTTTCTTCTCAGTCATACCTGCTATCTTTCATGTTCAGTATATAAATTACTCTGGATTCACATTTCTGTTCTGAGATTTATCCTACAACTGACTTCTGAGAATGGCCATCTTACCAAGTCCACCAGGCCAGGCCTGATTATAGTAGTTACAGGGGTTAAAAAAAATGTTATATGATAAGAGAGGGTAAAAAAAAGAACTTGTCATTTGTCCACTGAAGATCTGGATAATTCAAAATATTTTAAGAAGCTAGTAGTTTTAAACTGTATTTATGGTTTAATTCTTGGAAAGGGAGAAAGAAGGCTGTGGTTGTGAATGTGAATAGTCTATGATAGAGTCCAGTCAAAGGAATAGAAAGTGGTGAAATTAGCTCTTCTTCATAGTACCAGAATCTGGGTTCTTTACTTCTGGTATTTTCTACTTATGCTTAAAAGCCAAAGACATTTAACAACTGGAGAAATGAGAGATTCTGACAAACACTCTATGTGATCAAAGTGATTATAATAATCCTACAGCCATCTTCCTCAAACTCACCTTCTCCCCGCATGTAGTAAAGGAAGTCAGACTGTAGAGAGGGTGAAGTGATGTCAAGCCAGTTCACTGTAAAGGTCAAAAATGCAGTGGGTGGTGGTCTAAATAGAATATTAACCTCCAGGCCTAAAAGAAGTGTTTGTAGGTAAGAGGGACATATTGAACAGGTAGGGGAAAATCCAAATTATTTGCTTTTATTAAACAAAAAATGATAAATAAATCATAGATTAAACTGAATCAAGAAAATGAATAATAAAATATAAAGAAAGAGATAATAAAGATGAAAGCATACATTAATGAATTAGAAGAGCAGTAAAAATGGATTGATCTGAAATGGTTCTCTCAAAAGGTCAATAAAATCTGAGAACAGTTTCTTGAACAGATCTCTATTATTGAGAAGGAAGACAGAAAACCCACATAATTTTTTTTTAAATGTTTTATCTATGAAAGGAATCAATAGACCATTTTATAAGAAAATATTATTTCAACTCAGTGGTGACAAATTTGAACATTTTGGTAAAATAAATGATTTTTCTACAAGGAAATTAAAATACACAAATTTACTTGAGAATAGACAGGAAACATTTTGACTAAAAACTTAGGAAGAAAATTTAAAGTTTGTCAAAATACAGCATCTAATGTCTACTGTATGTCCAACAAAGGTATAAAGCCTAGATAGTATTACATATAAATCTTTCACAACTTGAGAAATAGATACTTATTATGTTACTTTCCAAAGATTAGAAATATATAGAAAGCTTTATAGTTATTATCATGAGGTGACAATTCCCAGTACCAAAACAAATTACTCTCACACTAAATAGAAATCAATGTTATATAACTAAAGAATACTAGTACTGCAGTATATAGTTACAGGGTTCCATGATAATATTCCATGATATTCCATGATAAATTAGGGTTTATTGTGTAAATATGAGAAGCATTCAATGTAAAAAATCAATTAATATGCTATATCATCAATATATCAAAAAGGAAACACCATCTATTCATTTCAAAATCTACCAAAAGACATTTGATAGAGTTCAACAAATTTTGCACAAAACTTTCAAAAATTATGTTGATCAAATGATATTTCTTTAGTATGATAATATTTTGCTAAAATAAAATAAGTAGCCCATATTATGCCGAACTGTAAAGCACTACAGACATTCCCATTAAAATCAGGAAAAGAGGGCTTCCCTGGTAGCACAGTGGTTGAGAGTCTGCCTGCGGATGCAGGGGACGTGGGTTCGCGCCCCGGTCTGGGAAGATCCCACATGCCGTGGAGCGGCTGGGCCTGTGAGCCATGGCTGCTGAGCCTGCGCGTCTGGAGCCTGTGCTCCGCAACAGGAGAGGCCACAATAGTGAGAGGTCCGTGTACCGCAAAAAAAAAAAAAAAAAAAAAAAACTTAGGAAAAGAAATTCCAACTGTTACTGTTATTTGTATTATTGTTCTTAAAATACTAACAAATGCGATATGACAAGAAAAAATAAATATACACATGGAATAAGAAAGCAGTTATTACCATTTATAATAACTATCTAGCTGGAAAATCCAAGAGAATTAACTGGAAAAGAAAATCTACTGAATCTAATAGAGAATTCTGCAAGATGGTCAGTTATAAAGGCAAGATAAGAAAATAAATATTTACCTATTGAGGAACAATACTTGTTGGTATTGTAATATTTTAGAAATCTACTATTTACTATAAAATCAAAAGTGTAAATGTCTAGGAATACTTGTATCAGTAAGCCTTCTTAAGATCCACTTAAATAAAATTATAAATGCTTTTCCTGAATGACACTTAAAAATATTTTAATAAATGGTGAAACACGGAATGCTCTAATACAGAGACCATATGTTATGTAAATGCCAATTGTCCACAAGTTAATTCATAAAGATAGTATAATTCCAATTAATACTCCAGAATTATTTGAGATTAGGGACTTGATAAAATATCCTAACTTTACCTGGAATATTTATTGTTATAATAGCCAGGATTTTTTTTTCTTTTTCCTAGTGAAATATTTGAGAGCTATAAAAATTCAACTTCCTTAGTACTAAAAATTTAAAATAAAAATGTGCTTGTGTGAACATACATATGCTACTCATTAGCTTATATGTTGATGTGTTTATATGTGTACATATACATATGAATTACACATATGTATGATCATAAGCTATTCATTTGTAGCAATGAACCTTGTTATGATATTTTTGGAAGGCATCTTGCATTCATCATTTCTCATCATTTCTCTCTCCAAGAATTTGTCCTAAGGAAATAATCATGAAGATTCATCATGTTATACCTAGAAATATATCCACCATAGTGTTGTTTATAACAGGTCAAAATTAGGAAAACAAAAAACAAAACTGAGGTTTCAAATATGGGTGAACTTATAGTAAATCATGATACAATCATTTGAATCAAATATTATACAAACATTAAAAGTAATGTATAAATATTTAATGAAACAGATTTGTTTCAAAAGGAAAATCTAACTATAAGTATGGGGACCAACAAAAGACGTTCTCTGGGGACTGTCCTTGTTCCAACTGACCTAAATCACCCTAATCTGCTGAAAAACACAAAACACATGATTTTAAGGAATGTTACTATAGCTAACAAGGACTTTAAATGATCTCTTTCATAATAGATTTTAGGAAGATAGATTTCACAGGAAGTCTCAATCTTACCCTCGGTTGAATTCTTATAGCTCACTGTCTTTTGGCTACATTTGTTGGCCTTCTAAATGATGTCAGGATAATGGTGGTCTGAGCTAAAATGCAGAAGTGGAATGTGGTGTTGATAAAAGATTTGAGGAACACATTGAAGGTAGAAACCAAAACCAGGTTAAACAGATGTGTGGAATGAGGCAGAGGGAAGTGTGGGAGATGTCTCCTGGGTTTCTTAATGTGTAACACACAGCTTCACAGCAAAGATCTACTACAATCTGCTTCTCCAGTCTTCATTACCAGCCTTCACCCTGCCTTCTGGAAGCCCCACACTAATGAGTCTACCAGATACACTTACTATTAGGGCATGGGAAACTTGGCTGCTGCTGTCTGGTGGGCAGGTGAGCTTGAGGAAGCAGAGATTTTGTCCCATTTAAAATCCTGAATCCACCTCTTCATAATTTTTTTTAACCAATATCTAGTTTTTGAGAACAATTGGCAAATGCTTCTGTTGTAAAATATTATGTGCTAAGTGAGCTTTTTGGACTTAACTGTTATGCATATGCAAAGCCCAATGTTATGATAAAATGCACTCTAAGTTCTCAGCATTGACTGAATTACCTATGGTAAATTGGGGGTTATTTAGTTTGGACTGCTTAATGATATAAGAGCATACTATTTAAGCTGGAGGCAGAGTTCTAAATATCTATTCAGTCTATTTCCATATCAAGAAAGTAAAATTATCAAGTCCACATTGTGTAAAGTAATTCATAAATATGCAACCTACACCTTAAAAGTGTACTTAAGTGTTGATCCACTAATTTTATTCTAAGTGAGCGAATATCTAAAATGCCTTAAAAAGTTGATAAATAAAAAATGCTCTCTTCAGTTTTATTATAATTTTAAAAATGTAAAATCACAATAGTTGAGGATTACTTAAGTAAACTATTTAATGTACTATATTGGAGTAATTTGCAGATACCAAAAATATTTGAGTGTTTATAAACAGTAGGATTTATGCTACAATACTACATTTAAATGTGAAAAATTATGCATATTATGTGACCTCGACTTTGGGAACTATCTCTGGGAAAAATATTGGCAATAATTATAGCCAATACTTATTTTCTTCTTATTCTGGGTTGGAGGATCAAAATTGAGTTCCTCCTCAGATGACTTGATAATCTGTGTATGAAGATAAGTCCACTGTCTGGGAAAAATAGTTTGTGCTTAATAAACCCTGCTAAATGCTGCCATGCCAAACACTTAACACATAGCTTTTGCTCCTCTCAGTCAATTCTACGATATAGGTACTCTTAATAACTCCATTTTGTAATGGAGATAATGACACATGAAGGGAATAATCCTCCCAGAGACCCACTGATATGAAGGGGCAGAGTTGGGATTAGACCAACTAATTGGATAGTTAGGTATGTCCAAATGCAGCTCACAGTGACTGTTGTTTACTGCCCCACCACTCAAACACTCCAAAGTATGGGTATGTTGACATTTATAGCAAGTTTTTCTTTTTATTCCTGATATGTTTGTTTATTTTCCAAATTTTCTGAAGTGGGTATATGTTGACTCTAATGTAAGAGGAAAATCTTTGCCTTTGTCTTTTGTTTCCTTCATCCAATGAGAAAGTTAAGGGTGTAACATAAAAAAGAAGTTCAGAGTAGAAGATAAAAATGATATTGATAAGTGTAAGCTCTCAGCTACACTAACAATTTAGCTTTGGAGAGCAATGCATTCTTAAATGTTTCAGGTATACACACCCTTTAAATTTTTTACTCTTCCACTTCTTATAACAACCCAAATAAGATCAATATGTGATAGTCCTTGACTTGAAAATATGACCCTTATGCCATGATCTGGTTAATGTCTCTGGAATGCCCCCTTGAGTTGCTTTGATTAAGGCTGCAGAAAGGTTTGCCTGTTTTGTTTAGTTTTACTTTATTTGGATGCCTCAGTCTACGGTCTGGGGTGTGGCCCAGGATGAAGAGGAAGAACAGCTGGACTGGACCAGAAGCCGGAATGCCTGGGTGCTCCTCCCAGCTACCCACTTAACCTCTAGCTGTTTCATTTTCCTCTATAAAATACTTTCACTATGTGCCCTTGAATTGGACAACAGAGAAAACAGCTTTCTACCTTTACAGTAAATACAGAAGATTACTTGTCTGTGTCCTTACTGGTTTCTCTATTTATCTCACCCATACTCTCTTTCTTTCCTTCCTTCCTTCCTTCCTTCCTTCCTTCCTTCCTTCCTTCCTTCCTTCCTTCCTTCCTTCCTTTCTTCCTCCCTCCCTCCCTCCCTCCTTCTCTCTCCCTTTCTTTTTTTCTTTCCCTTTCTTTCTTTCTTTCTTTCTTTCTTTCTTTCTTTCTTTCTTTCTTTCTTTCTTTCTTTCTT